>NW_021604606.1:873811-989291 GCF_004785775.1 Grammomys surdaster | reverse complement strand
AAACAGGATATATATATATATATATATATATATATATATATATATATATACATGAAATTTGACCCATGGTGAATATAATTTTTTCCACAGGATCACTGCACTAAAACTTAGAGCTTCCATCATTTTTTTAGTAAATAGTTAATGATTAGATAATAAATGTTTTAATTGTTTCTCAGCAAATAATAGATTTCTATAGGCAAGATCTATTCTAGGAAACAAAAGCACATTTGACACATTTGTATCTGTCATATATTTGAAAGTTGTCCTTGGGCAAGCAGGTCGGCTCAGCAGGTAAAGGTGCTTGCCACAAAGCCTGCCACTGTGAATTTAATCCATGGGACCTAAATGATAGAAGACAGCCACTTCCTGTTAGGTGTTCTCTGCCCTCCACTTGCACACTATAGCACATGCACCTTCCAGACTGGCACACAAAATAAATAGATAAATAATATGCTGGAAACTGTTCTTTTTTAGGGAAAATGCTTTTATTCTTCTTAAAATTAGTCTCTCCAGTCTGTAGTTCTCCATTTTCACGTGGAGAAAAATATTTTGAAAATTCCATTAAACCAGTTTCTGGAAGAGAGCATTCATAAATGCACTCTGATCAACAGATTGCATACATCTCCCAATCAGCTGTGCAGATTGAGCATTTTCAGGGCTCCAATCATTTTATCAAGATGTTTCAGTCCCCTTGCCACATTTATTATTTATATATTTATAGTATTGACAGATTTCATTTTCTTCCCACTCTCTACTTCTCTTCTATAGGAATAAAACTCATGATGTGTAACAGGGGAGACTCAAGACTTTTCACGTGAACTCTTTCCTTTAAGACATTACTTAACTAATCCAGATAACCAAAATAGATAATGTAGTATAATATGCAAATTCACATGAACTTTCCCTTGTTCCTTCAAGTGCCTTCTCTAGAAAATTAAAGGGTATTTACTCTTTAGACCATATAGTGGATCAAAAAGAATATTGATATAAAACACAGAGCTGTAACTTTGACTACAGCAGTAATAAAAGTAAAAATGCTTTTTCAAGCATCCTTATTGCTACTTAACTTCCCTTTCCCCTTCCCTTAGTATTTTGTTCCCTCCCCATTCCCAGTTAGAATGCTCCCAAGACATTATTGTATAAGCTTAGTTACAAAATAATTGAAATGGAATTATACCATAGACTAACAAAATCTCTAGTGCCAAGCATGAGAAATGTTCCTTCAAGTTGTTGGCCAGTAGGGTTCCAAGAGATGTCACAAACATTGCCCTTAGTTGCCTCAGAGTGCTTGAAATTAAGTCCCTATTGCTGAAAACAGCACATACTTCAGACAGAGGATTTGGAAAACTTAAGCTGGAAATGACCTGGAAGCTTCTTCAATGAAGAGACTAACTTTCATAGTACCTAAAAGTACTATTGAAGCAGCTAAAAGAGAAAAACAATCAATCTTATTACTTAGATGTGAAACCTACAAACTATAACAGAACATCAGGGCAAGATATTCGCAAGGCTGCAACAACAGTCACTATTATTATTTTGGGACTAACCAATAGCCATCTAAAAGGACTAAAGATCTACTCAGTAGGAAGTAATTCATGACAGTTACTGTAAATCTAGCAACTTTCTGTGGCTGATGAGGCCATGGAATCTAGAAGAGGGCCTACTACTGCCATTGCCATTTTCCTAAGTCAATATAATATCTAACTACATTTTATGTATTTATATCCACAGAAATGTGTCGCTCAGTCTTTATAGACATATGCAATAACATTGATAAAAGAGGCCATGAATTTGAATGAGAGCAAGGAGATTATTTGGGAGGGCTTGGAAGAAGGAAAGGGGAAGATGAAATGTTTTATTTATGTTGTAAACTCAAAAATAAAAACAGTAAAAGAAAAAAGTATAGTACCGACTTCTCAGCAAAGATGTTTATTTTCTCAGCAGATGGAGACCATTACAGAAAGCAACTAGTGAAAATGCAGAGTACAGTGGACTGGGTGCTCAGCCCAAATGATATACCTACAACACAATCCTTACATCTAAAGCTCAGGAAACACCATGGATGAGGAAATGGAAAGATTGCAAAAGCCTGAGAACCAGGATACCTCCTACTATGTAGTGTTTTCTATTAAAGACATTGAACTTCACACATGAAATCTCAACAGTATTGTAACCTAAGCAAGAATGTATAATGACAACAGCAGTCAACCTGCCAACATGAATAGGAGAAATTTCCGAAGGCCTCACCACTAGGTGAGGAGCTTCAGAAAATCAACAAGAATTATTTTTCTGCAGGGACTTGTCCCCTGAGAGTTTATCCAGTTCCAAGTGGAGTGATCATTTCCAAGCACATATACCTATGAGACTCCTCTCTCTCTCTCTCTCTCTCTCTCTCTCTCTCTCCCTCCTCCCCCTCCTCTCTCTCTCTCTCTCTCTCTCTCTCTCTCTCTCTCTCTCTCTCTCCCTCCCTCCCTCCCTCCCTCCCTCCCTCCCTCCCTTCCTCCCTCCCTCTCTCCCTGCATGTGTGTATATAAAAAGAATACAGATATGGTCAGCAATTTTTAAGGGCATGAGTAGGAGTAGGGATAGGAGAGTTGGAAGGGGAACGAGCACTAGCAATGGTCTAAAGGCAGCACTCACTTATGAACTTCTCATAAAACAAAAGTTAAACTAGTAAAAGAAAATGTCAGTTTTACAGTTGCTACAGATATTGGAGAAAGCTTCTCTGTTGAAATCAATAAACTGCAGATGATCAATCTTTTGTCATCTTGTTCAATCATACTTGTGATTTTTTAAATGCTTTTTATCTTCAACTGCAATTAGTAAAAATTATAACTGAATTTAATTCACCTGGTAATGGTTTATGTCGTTAATTAACCTTAAGGCTATATTAAGAACCATTACAAATGCGTCTGAAATAATGAGATAGGTTTTTTTGGAACCAAATTTGATTTGGCCAATCTGACAGGTCAAATCAATGCTATTCGCTTGTGTCATTTCCATAAATTCAGAGAAGTATCCATTTCAAAACTGAAGACATCTAATATTAGATGAAGTCAAAATATAAAAAAATGTTTTCAAGTTAAATCTAATGGTTATTTGTCTTCAGCCAATATCTATTTTTATATAGTATGATGTATATTCAGAAATCAAAGAGGACAACACCAACTTTGATAAGGACAAGCGAGTCATAGGCAGAGTCATAGTGAATTGTCCCCTGAACCTTCACCTAGCCGATACCCGGTTCTGAAGATGTCTGTATTCCCCCTGAACACCCAAACTCCAGTCTCATCCCCTTCCCCACATCCTGCCTTTCTGTGTTTATAACCCCTGTGTGAATGAGTTATGATTTGAGAACAAATAAAAAAAAGAAAAAAAAAGAAAAAAAAAGAAAAATTTAAGCCTAAAAAAAATAATTCAAAGAGGAGAAAATATTGAATAATCTAATTATTCAAAAAGGCATGTGATGTTGGCGAGGATGTGGAGAAAGAGGAACACTCCTCCACTGTTGGTGGGATTGTAAACTGGTACAACCACTATGGAAGGCAGTCTGGCGGTATCTCAGAAAATTGAACATAGCGTTACCCAGGGACCCAGCTATACCACTCCTGGGCATATACCCAAAAGAAGTTTCAACATACAACAGGGACACATGCTCCACCATGTTCATAGCAGCCTTATTTATAATAGCCAGAAGTTGGAAAGAACCCAGATGCCCTTCAACAGAAGAATGGATGCAGAAAATGTGGTACATTTATACAATGGAGTACTACTCAGCTATTAAAAACAATCAGTTCACAAAATTCCTAGGCAAATGGATGGAGCTGGAAAATATCATCTTGAGTGAGATGACCCAATCTCAAAGGAACATACATGGTATGCACTCACTGATAAGTGGATATTAGCCCAAAAGCTCACAATTTCTAAGAATCTTCATATAGACCACATAAAACTCACATAGAAGAAGGAAGACCAAAGTATGAATGCGTTGGTCCTTTTTAGAAGGAGCATCAAAAGTTTCAACCAGAACTCCCAAAGTCTAAACCACCAACCAGAGAGCACAAAGGGAGGGACTCACGCACCTGTATAGGGAATTGAGGGTGACCTTGTTAGACTCCAGTGAAAGTGGAGGGCCAAGGTCCCCAAAAGTTTGGATCCCCTACTGTGTTGGAATTCGAGAGCAGGGAGATGGGACTGGGAGGATGTTTGGAGCACACCATCACAAAAATTAGGAGGAAGGGGTAGGGGATAAGGGATTTGGGGGGAGAATGAGAAAGGAGACAACATTGAAAGGTAAATACGTATAATACCCAATAAAAACCCCACACAGATAAAGAATTTAAAAAAAGGGAGTCTATTTATTTTAAATTAATTTCAAAAGTTTCTAGGAGATGCAAATTGGCTAAGATACTATTTTAAGCTCTCCACAAAAGAATTTAAATCTCTGTTCAATATTCTCAAGAGAGAGGTAAACCCTAACTTCCTCAACAGTTAATTGACAAAAGAGAGGTAATCTCACAAAAAGTAGAAAAAGCTATTTCTAATCGATATATCATATAGTCTGATTAATTGTCAGTGGAGCTATAAAAGTCCTTTGACAAAAGATTATTAATATAGATTTATATATCCTTAAATAAGGCCTTCATGACTCTCTGAGTGTGGAAGGAGCAACTGTTGGTGCTTCTGCCCTGATTTTACAAGAACTCTGGAAAATTGGCTTTAAAAACAAAAGAGGGGGAACGGTACCCCCTCAGAAGGAGTCCCCCTGAAATACTCTCCATCATGCCTTGTTCACTTTTCTCTCTCTAAAGCTGAAAGCTCATGGCAAATCTCTTGCTGACCATGTTGGTGACCTCGGGCACCACCAAGACCAACAAAACTTTGCCACAGATATGGGGAAGGACCCTCATACCCATAAAGGGAATGCCCCAGTCCCAGTTCCCTTATGGAGCCGAGGACTGATATGCCTGCCCAATACCACAGAAGGCACAGCTAACCGGCTACCACAAATATTAATGAAAAAAATAGATACCCTCACAAAGCCAGGCCCAATCATAAATACGATGAATAACAATTTACATCCAGGGAAGAGAAATCTCCCTGAGAATCCCCTTCTTTTTTCTTTCCAGGTAAAATTGAATCACCCGTGATGCCTGCTATTAGAAGTTCTAACCCAGATGGACCAGAAGCCAGGAGCCTCGCCCTTACCCTCACCCCCTACCTTTTCCCACCTGCACAAGGTCCCCTGAAGCTTGGCAACTGCAAGATCCTGCTTGGCAACTGCAGATAGACTCAAAGCAGTGTACCATATCATCTGAAGAATAGCAGGGAGACCATAACTCAAGCAGTGTACCATATCTTCTGAAGAATAGCAGGTTGCAGTCCTCCTCGCCCCCACGAATAACCAGGACCCGCCGGTCGGGTCAAGTGGCACCCAGACGTGGGGCTCGAGGCAAGGACCCATCCGGACGGACCCTCATTGAGAGGATGTGCGCTCGACATCAAGATTGAGCAAGACAGAGATCATCGCCCGTGACCTGTCGTCCACGGAACCAGGTTGATGCTGCCATCAAGAAGGCAGTTGAAGTTCATTACCATCAGCTGAAAATTGCAGAGGATCCAGAAGTGACTCCGCAGGAGACTGACACAGCTGTCAGCTCCCCTGCCTCCCCCTATGGTCGACCCCTAGACTTCCACGCCCTCCAGAAGGGTACCTGGTATGCCTGGCTTTGCCCTCATTTCTCTCGCTAGAGAGCTTGGCCTCTTGATCACCACAACAAAAATTGGCTTTTTCCTAAACCAAGGCCACCCTTGATATGGCCGCTAACATTGGGGAGCCTTCCTTTATGACAATATTACACCCCAAACTGACAAATGGTTGGTAACTTGAACATATACAAGAGACTAGGATGGCTGTGAGTTAGCCCAATGACGGGATTATTGTAGGTCCACTTCCCAGGGGCCCACCCAATGCAGCCGAAAAGGAGTGCGTGGTGCTGGGAGTGGATGCAGCCTACATGGCCTAAGACAGGGCTCTCACCCTCCTTTCACCCACATCAGAGTCCCTTGACGTTGCCCATCGTCGACAGCCTAAAGCCTTCGACCATCGATGTGACTTGTCTCACATCAGTGTTTTGGGGTTGTGAACTTGTCTAAGACCCCCCATAATTAGACATCCAAATTCAAAACTCACATAGTTGGGATTGAACATAAGACGCCTTCTCTAACTAAACAGAGAAGGGGGAGATGCCAGAAGCCAGGACCCTCGCCCTTACCCTTACCCCCTACCTTTCCCCACCTGCATAATGTCCTCTGAAGCTTGGCAGCTGCAAGATCCTGCTTAGCAACTGCAGATAGACTCAAAGCAGAGTACCATGTCTTCTTAAGAATAGCAGGGAGACCATAACTCAAGCAGTGTACCATATCTTCTGAAGAACTGCAGGTAGATCATAATTCAAGGCAGTGTACCATATAGACCATGACATGTTTCAAGGCACAGGCCAAGAAGATTTTGTACTTTTCCACCACCTGGACCCTCTTACCCCCTCCCCTTGTAAAACATGCTATAAAAAAGCATTTCATGTTCAAAAAAAAAAGAAAATAAAAAAAAATATATTATAAAAAAAATAAAAAAAAAGGCATGTGAAACATATTATCTTAATCTGTTGAAAATATTTTTTTCTGTACAATATTACTTTGGAACTATTTAAGTGTCTGGATCTATACATTTAATTTTACTTACTTTGTCAAAAATACAACCAATGCATGCTGATTCAAATATCTTTTCTAATATTATATTACATAATGAAAAGGAATCACTATAAAGACAAATTACAAGGGCAATTAATGAGATTCCAAAGCATCATGAAGGTTAAGCCATGGGTCAGTATGCACTAATTTTATATCACTCACAAAATCCAAGTACCAGTCCGATGCTCCTGGCAATGTATGAAGCACTAAAGTGAGGCACACTCTTATGCAGTACTGTGATATAAGGAGTGAATAGCTGAGATTGTTTTACCTAATGCTTAGTCCAGAAGTGTGTGTAAACGTATATATCAGTTCAAGTTTGGCAGTAAGTAATGTGTCACAATGTTTTAACAGAAATTAATGTGCATTCAAAGAAACAAACAAAAATAATATCACGAAAGGGACATTTGATTATTTTAAATATATACATGATCATTAATAACTAAAATAAAATATAAGCTTCAGATATTTAACACAAAGGCAGTTGATAATTTATTTTCTGCTTCAAGTCACTGTTTTCAACATAATGAGGAATGAAGTTGGATGACTTCAGGCATTTTTCCTAAATGTGCACATCTCCTGTAGCTTTGGACTACATATCTCTCATCCTTTACCTGAAAGCAGCCTCAGTGAGCATCTTCTTCTCATACATATACCAGAAGCCCAAAGAAGAAGAGGAAGTTCTGTTAAAATCCAGGGTTAAAACTAGCAAACTGTCACTTCTAGTTATTCGCATGTCATCTGCTAAAGCAAAACACCAGATCAATGTCCAAGCCAGGGTTTGGAAAATTGACTCTACTGATGAGGAAGCAATGTTAAAATTGTGATTTTAGAAATGAGGGAAGAAATGGAGTTATTAAATGAATCTTTCACATGTATGTAGCAGTTTCTCTAAAGCAGATAATATACTATGAAACAGGATAATGGCATGTCTATACTTGTTCATTTATTGGGACAAAATTTACCCATGTTTGGTGATGGCTTTGTATTACTTGGTGATTATCTTGCTATTAAATTTAAGAAATGATCTACTCCTCTCACCACCCTACACACCCATACAGGCAATTAAAGCACATATGTTACTGTAGAAAATCTTTTAATTACAGATGGACTAATACTGAGTAGAGGGACAAGAGCATGCTCTGGGATTAAAAAGTGGCATGTTATCCTAGTTAGCATTACTTCTTAAAGGTTATAAGGTTATACTAAATGGGAGCAGGAATGCAACATTGTATTAATTGGTTTGTATACATTTATTTTATTTTCTAGTATTATATAATAAATGAAAATATCAGGAGAATTATCACTTCTGACGAGGTAATCTGTAGCTAAGCAACTTCTCAATCAGATACACTGTGTAACTACTCCCCACTCTGCTATTTCTCTTACCATCCTTCACCCTTTTCATCCTTTGTTTTCTCTATCTCTGCTACATCTCTTTTCTTAGAATTCCTTATTGGTTTGTGTTTATCTTATACATTTTTTTGATTTTTGTTTTGGTGATTTTTTTTTTTTACTTTTATGAAAGAGGAAGAGGAAGAGAAGGAGAATGCTGAGCTTGAAGACTCCTGAGAATGATTTTCAAACTGGCATCTCTATCAGAGGTCTCATTTCCTTTCACATTATTGTGATCAGGCGTGCATGCATTATTGGATCTCCATGTCTATCCTCTCACCTAAGATTATTTTAAATTCTCATAGAACAGTTCAGTTGTTTATGTTTTCATGAGCTGAAATGTTGAAGTAAGTTGTATCAGACTTTCAGTGTCATATTTTGTGAAGCAGCAGACTTTTCTACCTTATTACTTTATCATCCTAGAAAGTCAAATTGTTTCTCTTTGCCTTGGTTTATCTGACTCTATTGGATAAGACATTATGTGATCTTTATTTCGCTCATATTCTTTGCTTTCACCTTCCTCCCTACATCTGTTTATTTCTCCATAAAGTCAAATAATTATTTTCTGTTTTAATCACATGAAGAACACACAATATTTTATGTTAGAAAAAACTTTGTGCAATACAATTCAAATAACTAAAATGACAAACTCAAACCTGCCTCACAACAAATCTTTCTTTGAATTACCTAAGGATGACCAATGTATTACCTGAATATATATAAGAATAAGGAACACTGGGTTACAGATATAAGGTTTCAGGACACAAATTTGGTTAAAACTTTATTGATAATCCACCCACCACCAGCCAAATGTGAATAGCATATATCTTGATTTTCCCTCAGGTTAAATTTTACATATTGTCCTCAACCAAAATGATTTTATTACTGTAAACACACATTACTTCTATAACCCAAACAAAAATATATTTCTCCTTTCTTAACTATAATTTTGAGAAATTGATTATAATCTCAATCTTGTTTAATAAAATGCATTTTTATGAAAGAGACACTGTCTAAATCAGAGCCAAAACATAATTATGACAAATTAGTTGGTAGTATTATTTGCTTAAATTGCAGGATTCAATCTACAAAAGAAATTTTTTCTTTAGAGTACTATAATTTGGTCATGCTAGACTAATGTTATAATTTACTGTCATGAGCCATTAGATCATAACATTAAATTAATGATCATGTGTCAGATGGAAGCATGGGCAGTTTTATATAATATGCAAATAGAAAAGGAATGAAAATGGCAATGTAAATCTTCTAGATACCATCTGGCTTAGCTTTCCTTCACATTTCTCCTCAAACAGTGGTAGGAATAAACAATATTACTCCTTATTGGAGATTTTTTTGGAGATGGAGACAGAAAGTGAAAAATATTTTAATGTAAATAGAAAAGCTGTTATTTTCCCCATTTATTTCCTTCTCACAGTCTGTTTTATAAGACTCTAAATTTCTCAACCATCAGAGCTAAATGGACACATTCAAGTATCTAGTTCAGTTGTTCTCAGATTTAAGTAGGTAGAAGTAGCTAGGCAGATATTCTAGCTCATCTATAGAAAGTTGACATATTATACTTTTGGCACACAAGAACAGGTATGGTTAAACAACATAAATTTGGTGGTATATTCTTGTTGTCTAACTCTGCTATTTTCTTTTCTTGTCCCTCCTCTCTTTCTCTCTTTGATATTCTTTCTTTTCTAAAGTGTTATTTGGCTCTAACTTAAACATATACACGTCTGTAAACATACACATATATGTGTAAAACATGCAATTTACTACACACACACACACACATATGCCAGAAAAATCTTGTGTAATTATGCATGTATAGTTTATGTGAGAAAGTCATCAACATTAAAGAAGTGAAATGACTGGTACATGCTGTGAATAATTGAAGAGCAAGTATATTTTCCACAGCTACATCTGACTAGTGTGCCAACTTTGAAGGTACATAGAGAGGTGTAATTTCATGCTATGCTCATCTTTATAGTAACGAAGAAATATGTGACATGTTTGGAAAACTTAGAAAATTCTGAAAGTCATGAATAAAAATTTAAATTAACAAATAATGCTAAAACGAACAAAAAATACCAGCATTTACATTGGTGTCTTTGGATGCCCCAGGGGGTGGGAATTTTGAGGGTGGGGAGGTGGGAGTGGGGGGGGTGTGGATAGAGGTTACATCCACAGAGAAGAAGGAGGAGGGGCGAGGGGATTGGAGGTTCCGAGGGGGTGGTGGGGGATGGGGTAAGGGGACAACATAGGAAATGTAAATAAATCATCCAATAAAAAAAAATAAAAAAAATAAAAAAAAAAAAATACATTGGTGTCTTACTAAAGGTCTCTGCCAAAATTAGCTCCCACATTTTCTATAAGATAAATGTGAAGGCTCTAAAACTATTGAATTACTCAAATCACACAAGCTAAAAGAAACAATATACAATGTTTTATATTCTCTGATAACATTATTTCCATAAAATTTCTTTCAAGGATATGTCTATTAACTCACTTCTTCTTATTTTGTACTGACTTTTAAAAGTATACATAAGTGATCTATTACTTCTACAATTTTAAATTGTACATTTAGATTGTATAAAATATTCATGGTGTTTTACAAATATTATTAATGAGGGAGTGGCCAACCTATGAGAGGCCCAACTTGAGATCCATCTCATAGGCAAACACCAACACCTCTCAAGATTAATGATACTCTGTTATGCTTGCAGACAGGAGTCCAGCATGTTGTCCTTGAGGGGCTCCACCCAACAGCTGATTCAGACAGATACAGACACCCACAGCCAAACAGTGGATGGAGCTTGGAGACTCTTGGAAGAATAGGAAAAAGGATTGCTGGCACTGAAGGGGATAGAAACTCTACAGGAAGACCACAAGAGTCAACTAAACTGGACCCTTGGGGCTCTCAGAGTCTGAACCACCAACCAAGGAACATACACAGACTGGACCTAGACCTCCCTGCTCATATGTAGCAAATGTGCAGCTTGGTCTTCATGTGGATCCAGAACAACTGGAGCAAAGACTATCCCAAAAACTATTGCCTGTCTATAGAATATGTTCTTCTAGCTGGGCTGTCTCATCTGGCCTCAGTGGGAGAGGATGCACCTAGTCTCTCAGAGACTTGAAGTCTCCAAGGGGATATTTAGGGGGACCACCACCCTCTCAGAGAAGAAGGGGAGAGAGAAGGCAGAGGAATTGTGAAAGGAGTGACTGGGAGGGGGCAGTGAGTAGGATGTAAATTGAATAAGTAAAACAATTAAAATTAAATTAAAACAAAGAAACAACTATTACTACCCATCAGAAAATTTCCATCATCTCTCATTGAAACTCAGGTATCCAGTAAATAAGAAATTTCTATTGTCTCTTCCACATACTACTGGAAATCATCTTTGAATTTTCTGTCAATATGAACTTGACTATTCTAGGGCCTGCCATAAGTGAAACCACACAGTTTTAATATTGTTTAGTTTGTTGTGTTAGGCATAATGTCCCTAAAGTTGGCTCATCTTACTTCACTTTTTCGGTTTGTTGAGATATTTTTGATTCTTATTCAGGATGCTGTTTTGATGATTGAAGAAATTAATTTCTATCATTTGTTCAACTTCAATGGGTTGATGGAAAACTTCAGAAAGAGCATTTGGGTGAACAAGATCGATACGGCCTAGAGACAGGTAGATTTGAAATTCATTTTCTATATAGATGAAAGTCAATTGAAAAAGATAAAAAACAACAAACATCAAGGGGTATATAGAAGGAGAAGAAAGCGAGTGGAAAGAGATATATTAAGGAGAAAACTAGGATCTTAGAGCTACCATGTGCTTAGATTAGTAACATGTCTCCAAATAAAGAGACTAATGGCTATGCACATGGTGTGTGTATGGGAGTGGGTCCTGCAGAGATAGCTGTCCTGCTCCAGATTATTTAAAGAGGAATGTGCATGCAAGACATGCTGGCCTTTACTCAAATTATAGATCAGAAAGTAAAATAAGTGACTAAAAATGTAGCAAACCATGAAATTTCATGGAGGATTATATAGTAAAAACTAACTGGAATCTCTTATTTGATTGGGGTATAATATAATATATCTCCTTCTCTGGGTAATTAAAAAATACTGTACTTATTTTCATTACATTCTCTTTCTTCATAGCTAGGTCCAACCTGCCCTCTTCTGCCAATTTCCACTACTCTCAGTTCCTCCTCAGGGCAATTTCTGTTTTTCAAACTAATATTGATTCTCTTTATTATCCTGCAGAAAATACCACTTGTCAATAATAGTTAACCTGAAAGGACACATTCAAGAATTCAGTCAACAAAAATATTCTTCTACTAGATATATACATTGTAAGAATATACCTGTTTCTTTTGTGCCATGGATGGCAAATACATTTGCAATTGCCTAATCCAGTATTGCCCTCCAATAAAAACACATTTCTTATCCCCAAATAGAATATTGGTTCTTTCCCATGGTAAGTAAAAATGCTATCTGAACTCATTTCCATTTTTCAAGAACAGTATATAACAGTTTTATAACTGTTCATGAAACTATTGTAAAACTTAAAATAGGATTTATGTAGTTAAAAAACTGAGAGGGTGTCTTATCAAGTATTTCATAAGTATCCAAGTCTCATTTTATCTGGGGTCTTAGCATTTAATTGAATCCAGTATTGAACTGTTGAAGTGGGAGCAAAAATACTGGGGTAGAAAATGGCCAGCACAAAGGAGCCAAAATATGTCACATTTTGCAGAGAATAATTTTGTCTCCAAGTCACTCATATACATATATATTTATGTGTGTGTGTGTGTGTGTGTGTGTGTGTGTGTGTGTGTGTGTTAGAGACAGAGACAGAGACAGAGACAGAGAGAGAGGAGAAAGAGGTGAAAAAACATTAGACAGGAAAAACAGGAAAAATCTTTAGAGAATACAAAGATGATATTTGTATTGACTCAAGATGTTGTAAGTTGTAATTGTAATACTAAAAAGTCAACATACTACCAGACCCCTCAAGGACAACCACAGATGTGGAAGCAAATGGAAACAATTTGTTGCCTTTTCACTATCAGGAAATAGAAATTCTTCCACCTATATTAACAGCATTTCCAGTAAGAAATGGTTTATATCTTTCATATTAATATATCTCTCTTTCACAAACAGGCATGATTTCTTCTATCTGTAATGGGAAATACATAAGCTATGCACATGCATAAGTTCAAGAATTTTAAAGTTTGATATTGATAAAAAGTCTACTTTCTCATCATGGGAGAAGGCGCAAGGGCAGAGGACGTGTATGGAGGGACAGGAAGATGAGTGGATTTGGGTTACATGATGTGAAAATCACAAAGACTCAATACAAAGGTAAATAAAAAGTTGACCTTCTGACATTTAATTTTAATGTAATTTAGAAAACCACATAAACTACAAATGGACCTCATGTGGAATGAAAATCACACGCTGGCAAACTAAACTAAATATGATCAATATTTAACTGATAACTAAAATGTTTTTTCAGAATTAACAAAGGTAGAAGAGAAATATTAAGATAAAAATTTAAAAATAGTTTTTATTAAATAGAGTAGAGCCCAGATCACAACAGTATGGAAATTTATCACCAAATATGTACATAAAATGGAACTTTCCCAATTCAATGGGAAACGGAAGTTCTACCATTTATCATATACCAGTCCTGGTAAATCTGATCTCAACACTCAAAAGTTCTTCCAGGAAAAAAGAAAAGACAAGACAGTGACAGGAAATTACTTGTGGTTTTGGTTTTTTTGTTTTTTGTTTTTGTTGTTGTTTTTTGTTGTTGTTATTTGTTTTTTGTGTACTTTAATGTTTCTTGACCTTTCTAATACTTGCTTGGATAAAAACTATGTGGGTCTGGGCCAGGTTCAAAGAAAGTGAGTGTTTGTTGAGCTCATTAATTTTCTCCAGTGATTCCTCTTGGCATTAATTTAAGACAATTTTATTTTATTCAATTTTTAATTAAATTATTTTACTTATATTTTGATAGTATTCTCTTACCCTCCCCCAAATGCTTGAAATCTTCCTCACCTCCCCAGCCACAGAACATCAATTACCTTCCTGTCTTTCAAAAACAAAAACATTTAAAGTGTTAAAACAAACAAACAACAAAAAACCAAAATGGCAGTAAGGGAAAACTAAAACAAAAGAAAAGAAAGTTTTCTTATTAAGATTTCTATAAGACCTTGATGGCATTTCCTCTGTTGCTCAGAATGTGGAAAAATAAGTAACTTTTGAAAAAGTAGGTTTCAGGAATCTCAGATGTCTAGTTGAAAGAAAAGGATGACAAGTCAGTTACTTCCCCAAGGAGATCACTATGCAAAAAAAAATCTTTTTTTATACTTTAAATATGATATATTTATTCTCAAAAAATAAGTTATTAATGTTTATTTTATCTGGAGATTTTAAAGTGTTTTTTGAGTTAATATTGACATTTAAGAACTAAAATATACTGAAGATTAACAAATATTTTTCCTATTAAAGGAAGTCTCAGCACTGATGGAAGCCAATGCTTTTAGTTCATATTTGTTGGTCCATTTCATGACCATTCTCACACAACACAAATGAGAATTATTCCTCAGGGGGCCCAGATCACAGTAGTATGGAAATTTATCACCAAATATGTATATAAAATGTAACTTTACTTGCACATATACATATAAGAATAAATGTAATGACATGCTAATTATGTTTATTGGGTGCTTACTATATGTCAGATAGTTTTATGAATTTCATAAATATGACTTCATATCAGTTTCATAAAATATATGAAGTATAGATGTAGTTATTTTTATTTATAGCAATGTAATCCAAAGCTATTAAGAAATAAGCTCATGATCAGCAGGAATCAAAACTATGATTTAAGTCTACACAGCCAAACATCAAAGTATTAAATATTGTCCTCTCTAGCTTTTCTAAAAGGAAGCAAAAGACAAAAAAACCCATTATTTTTAATGCAGAGAAACACCTACAAGAATTAAGGAGATAGAAGACTTGTTCTTCAGCTGAGGGAACAAGTATTGATGTCAAATGACATTTTCTTCACAAGTAAGTAGCATTTGGGTAAACTGATATGAAGAAGAGGAATTCTAGAATGAACCAGTTGTAATGAAGAACTTAGAGCATTTTTGGCTACCAGCACTAGGCCTGCACAAGACTGGAACTGTTCATAGTCAATCATGGATGGAGGTGGAACACATGGGTTCTTGCTTGCTAAATTACTGGCTACTGAAAAATTCCAGGGGTAAGGGTAGTCATTGTTTTCAGTTGTGCACCTGCTGGTGAGCACACCAACTTCTAATTGTTCATTTCAAAACCGTGATCCTATAGCTGGTTTTGGTTATTTAAACTAAGTATGTCAAACCAACCAACTAAACACACAACCCTTTTGAGTTTCCCACGTGGATATGGGAAAGGGATTTATAGGAGAGTTTGTATTAGAGAAGGGAGATGGAGATAAGACATATGTTAAATACAAGCATAAAGCAGTCTATGCATAAATATAATTGTTTAAAAATATAACTTTAGTCTTGTTTGATGTTCATTTTGTAGGAATTGAGAGTGTATGGAAAGTCAAAGGAATGAATAAGTTTAGAAATCAGCTTTGAGGCCAATCCTTGACAGCAAGGTGAAGGAACATAAAAGGCTGTTTTATTATTTTGAGAAGTCATAAAATGATTTAGAGAGTCATGTGTTTCTCTAATTGACTAATAAATATTTATTAAGACACCCATCACATACAATACAGTGTCTTGACAATAGGAATACAGAAGTAAATGAATTTCCGTTTAATCTCTTGCATAAAATCTCCATTCTAGCTAACATTTAGGCTATGCTTTAGGGAGTTTAAACTGCAGGGTGAATTGGAACAATGTCCTGACTAGTTACCATCTAAATTATGTTTTAGGAAGTTTAAATATGTGGGTTGGATTGGAAAAAGCAGTTGACAGAAATGTGTTGAAGCAGATACAAGCAAAGAGTAGCACAAATTATAGTAGTAGTAAGTAAAATGTGCTACATAACAATCATGTAGCCAAAATCCAGAGTTCATAAAAGAAAACGTAAAATTGACATAAAAAGATGTATAAATAAATACATTATCTGAAGTTTTCTAGAAGAGAGGATATAGTGTTGAATAGCAAGAGTTAAAGACATAGCCTGGCTTGCATCTTACTGAGTTTGCACTTTGTGTGAGATATATGAGTTAAGAAACTGTGACATTCAATAAGACATGTAGGATGAATCTTGCAAAGAGAACAGAATACTTGAATCATTGGTTTAATGGAGATGAGTACACTATTTGGAAAGAAACATAAAAGATAACTGACAAGAATTATTGATTATTGAGAGGAGATAATGAGATGAAGAAAAATCAAAAGAATACATGGAATAGATCCTCAGGAAAATGATGCATAAGGAATGTGTCATTGAGCAGATAGAGAGAGATTTACTACATTCTGCCAGCCCAGTAAGTCAAGAGGAGGGAAACTGTTCCATGGTCAAGTATAACAGAGCAAGCACATAACATTCTGGCAAAAAGGAGGCCTTAACAAGAACATTTACATCTGATCATGACCTGATTTCAGAGTACATTTTAGCTGAGAAACATACAGAAACTAGAAAGAAAAATGTAAAATAAAATGGATGTCTAGGGAGCCTTATGTTTCTACAAACTGACACATTCCAAGAAGGTGAAAGATTTGAAAATTCTTTTTGGATGTTTAGGGTTTGGCTTGAATTGCTGAGTCAACTCAGAGTAATAATATGCAGGATATCAGGATTCTCAGAGGGTCAGAAAGTCAAACAGAATTTCAAACACTCAGTTTTCCATATATAGTTTGCAGTTGGTCAACATTCCAAATATTTATCATTTCATGAAAATAAGATTATGGTAATATTCATATAATCAACAAATATATCACTATGCCTGGTTGTAGTATGTATTTAAAGAATATTAATTATCATTTTCTATTATAATAGTTGGACAAAATATACTATTTTAAATCCCAGAAAGACATTTTTCATGCTAGCATTTGATTTTACATGATTTCCCTCTTAATCTGGAATAGTGAAACATAAATTAATTAATTTCTAATGATGTAACCATAGATAAATTGCATACTTTCTACAATTTTACTCTGTGTAATTAAAAATGGAAATAGTCCTGGTACAGCATTCTGTTTTTAGAGAATCAAATTAGAAAATGAAAGGATAATTACTTGGGTGATTATAAAATATAAAATCTATAGTTATTATTACTTAGTGTAACTTTGATTCATTGGTTGTAAAGAGTGCAATTTTAGATTTATAGCTTCAGTTTGACTTTTGCCTAATGGTAATTAATAATATTAACAAGGACCTTTCACTTAAGAAAGCTTTTCAAAGTGCTTTTATATTTATTACCTTCTAAGTTTCTCATAAAATCTCTGCGAAGTATAGAAGACAATGGTCATTAGAGGCTATCAAAATTGTCTTTGCATTATGCACAGTGTCTTCTTATTGATAGAGGCTTTTCTTTTTAATTTGTAGATACAAAATATATAATCTGATAGTTAAAATTGGAAATTATTCAACGTACTACTTCTTGTGTACCTTTTCATGTTATTTCTGAGTGATATAGTAATGTTCAGACAAGTTGGTTCTGAAGATTTCAATATTTTCAACTAACAAGTTTCAATATGAACAAGATACAACATTGCCAGAGTATTCCAACCTTTATAATGATGCCTTGAAATTCAAATCACATTAAATTGAAGTAGTTTCACAAATGACTGTACTTACAAAATTATTTTCTATATTTAGTTTTTCTTTTTAGAGTAGATAAAACACCTGGATGTTTGTCCCCATATTTGTCTTTGTAAACTTTATATTTTTTTGCATTTCCCTTTGAATTCTCTCTGATATTTACAGAAATTTCAGTCTCTACTCAAGAATTATAGCAATTGTAGATTCCTACACAAAACTTATAGAGTATTAGGCCTATTAACATTCTATATCAGATGGCAGAGGAACTTATAGTACCCTACCCTTCTCAAAGGAAGCCAGTCAGTGGATTCTCTGGGAGGGAGAGTCATTTCTTCAATGTTGTAGCTACTGGTAAATCGCCCTTACTATAATAAATAATCTAACACCTATACTGATGCTCAGAAACCTAGTTAAATTTAGTAACTGACAAAAAATGTAAAACAAAACAATACATAACAAAAGCAAACAACAGGAAAATGCCCAGAACAAAAGAAAGACAACAAAGTAGGAAGAAAATGTAGGAAAAAAAAGGGTTAAGACAGATTAGAAGAAGGATGAGAAAGGGCAAAAGGTGGTTAAAATGACAAAAACCCATGTATTAAATTGTCAAAGAATAAATAAAATTCAGGATATAAAGCAACATAGTAAAATATAGAGTAAGAGTGTAAGTCTATGCTTCTAGGCTCTGTTCTTGATTAGTATAGCCAGGACCTAGTAATGCTTAGTGTGGGGGGGGAAGTGTGCCACTTTCAAATGACAACATGAGACCAAAGGGAGAGAAAGAAATGCCTGTTTATGTGGGATAAGTTGGCTACACTGTTTAAATTCTTTACTTTTTCATTATAGGAATTCCACACCAATGTTTTTTTTTTTATTTGCTTGTTTACATTGTTCAGTTTTGCCATTAAAAATGTTCAAAGTCCTTAGTGATCAGGGAAATGCAAATCAAAATGACCCTGAGATTCTACCTCATACCAGTCACAACAGCTAAGATCAAAACCTTGGGTGACTGGAGATACTGGCGAGGATTGGAGAAAGATGAACACACTCCTCCATTCCTGGTTGGATTGCAAACTGGTACAGCCACTGGAAATCAACCTGAAGAGTCCTCAGAAAGTTGGAAATAGATCTACCTGAAGATCCAGCAATACCACTCTTTGGCCTATACCCAAAAGATGCCCCACCATGCCACAGGGGCATGTGTTCCATTATGTTCATAGAGGCCTTATGTGTGATAGCCAGACGCTGGAAATAATGCTTTATACTGAATACCTTTAAAATAAAAGAGGAAGGGATTGATGATTATCAACGCTGGGCTGCAGGAAGATTTTATTTGCGTTTAAGTGGATTTCTGAGTGGACCAGTGGTAGTTTCAGTAACAATGGCATCAATATGTGTGTAAGTAATGTCATTGATTTCTATGGTTTACATGTTGAAGTCCTTCAAGCTTTATGCTTTTAATTAGGATTTTCTCCACAATTTAGATGTACATTCACAACTGCTTCAAGAGAGGTGATTTTCTCATCTATTATGCACAGGTGCCTCAAAACAAACTACATTCTTGTCATCCCTCCCCACAACTGTTTGTCCTGAAGAATTCTGTGAGTCAATGAAGATGCTGACTGCTCATATTACCTCAGATTGTCTCCTCATTGCTGCCACTTACAGAGTGCAATACCCATGAGGCTTCCAAACAACCTTCTTATAGAGTTCATGTGTCCAACGCCACTCACTGTCTTAACCATTTTATTAAAAACCGTAATTTCGTAGTTGCAATACTTGCTTAACACTAATATATGACAGCTCAAAGACTATAGACAAACTCAAACTTTTAAAAAATAGTGTCAGTAGGGGGAAGAAAAGGCCAGTTTATCTTCACTAAGCCTTTTATCATAATGTTGCCTCTTTGGTGGAAAGTAACAAGCATTTTATCTTTAATCCTGACCACATCCTGTTAAGTATTATAGTCTTTGTATATGTGTGTCACTGGAACTTGGTGACCAGTAAAATAAATAGTAAGTGTTAATGAAAACAGAAAGAGATTCGGGACAATGGAGAAAGGATTAAGAATGGTATGGTGAAAACATGCTTAAAAGCAACATATATTAAAAATGGGATCTATCTTTACTACCAAAACCAATTCTCTATTTTATCATAGTGTTTACATGATTTACTTTTATCTGATCGACTCCATCTCATTTCTTGTAGCAGCAACTTTATCTACCCATACAGAAGTTCCTTCAGGATCTCAAAATAAGCCACTTCTATGTCCTTTTCAAAATTGTGACAAGATTTTGCTATGCCAACTACTCTGACCTGAATATTATCTTTCTGGCTTAGTCTATCAAACGCAGGAGTTCTCCATAAGTACCACCTGGGACCTTCTTCTGGAATATTTTTAAACATAACTTTCTCTAAACAACATTTCTCATGCTTTGTTTGGAGGTAAGACTCATGGCCAGTATATGGTGTGATCATTTAACTTGAATTTCTTCAAGGTCTAACTTAAGGTTCAGCATTTTAAAACTCTCACTCAATACATAAGCAAGGTTAAAAAAAGTTTTTGAATATTTTTCTGGCCTTCAGACAGGTATAGATCTACCTATCTAGCTTAGAACACTTATGACATGGCTGCCATGTCCTTGGTGTGTCCTCTGCCACAAATTTCCACCTCTCTTCTCTCTAAATATGTTGTTATCACTATACCTAAAGCACCGGATAGATGTTTAGTAAAGACTTTCCAATTTAATGAAAGGTTAAATGGTAGGACTATAACTTGCATGTGAATATTATAGTAATAATTTTTTACACATGTAAGAGAATACCAGAAAAAAGACATACATAGAGAATCACCCTCATGCTCACAGGAAACAATCAAAATAGGCAGATTAAAAAATAGAGACAAATAAAACCAACTGGGAATCATAAGTGTATTGAAGGTTTCCTTAGAATTAGAGGATCCACAGACAATTTTTATTGTACAATATCTCATGAAATGTGAGGTTTCCATTTATTTAAGGTGATGATTACAGTACATTGAAGGAACATACGGGTCAAGATTTTGTATAAGAAATAATGAAGACTTTAAATTTTCAATTTCAATAATGTATCAGAAATCAAACCTATGTTAATTTATAGATATGTTCAGATATATAATTCAAAGTTTACCAAACTGATATTCAATAATGTATCAGAAATCAAAGATATTTTAATTTATTGGTATATTCAAATGTATAATTCAAAGTTTACCAAACTGATTTCTCTGGCAGCATTTTATACAATATATGAGAACTTTTTATGATATTGGTAAATGAATTTTGAAAATGATACAGGTAAATGAAATGAGATAACTAATGTTGATACACACATCATACCAGGGGGGTAGGGAGGGAGGGAAGAGGAAAGGAAGAAGAAGAGAAGGGGAAGGAAGAGAGAGAGTGCAATTCCTTACTTAGTTATTAGAGTACTTCCCAACCACATGTCCATAGCCAGGGTGCTTCTTCACAGGATGACAATAACATTCTACAATAACATTGCAAGTTTACTCAAAGAACGTGATGGGTATTTCTGGTTGTTAACTTCATTGCATATAGGATGAACTACAATAAAGAAACAGAGGACACACCTGTGATCCAGATCTTGAGGCTGGAAGACATGTTTCTGATCTGGATCTTGATATGGAGATCTTGAGGCATAGTGGCCATGAAAATCTTAGTCCCAGGCAAAATAGTACATGTTTTATAATTTCAGGAGACTCAGGCAAGCAGATCTGAGTTCAAGGTCAACCAGGGACAAAGCAAGTTCCAGATAAAGGCATGGTGGTGATGGTACACACATTTAATCTGGGACACAGCTTCTGCTGGAGGCCTATGTAATGATATTGGAAGAAGAAAGATTCACTTTTCCACTGCTTGTACTTACTTGCCAGGATATTTGTTGGAACTTACTCCTATAGAAGAAGATCATATACAACTAGCTTTGTGGGATTGAGCAACTACTAGATCCTTGGACTTTCAGTTCACAGCTGCCCATTGTTGGGTAAGTTGGACTACGGACTGTGAGTCATTACAATAAATTACCTTAAAAGACATTCTATTAGTTCTGTGACTCTAGAGAATTCTGACTAAGACAGACACCTTCTTTTTATCTGACCAAAGTCTACCCTATCTTTAAGTGAAACTGTTACGTTTCCAACATTCAATGCCACAGAATATTAATCATCTTCTGTTAATGCTCTAAATTTGTGATGTTGTGGTCTTGCCTTTAATCTGTAAAGTTTCAGCATCATATCTATAGCCACAGTGCACACTTTGGACACTACAGCTTGGTTATCTTAGTTGTAACTTCTATTTGGAACTTCCGAGTGAAACCTCAGATATCATATCTTGTTGTACTGTGACTGGGAACATTATATTTTCAAAGCGAAAATTTCAATGTAATGTCTGACAACTATAACTTTGCCTAATTTGGGGTATACCTATCAATGATGGTTCCTACATAGTTTTACTTAGAAAGGAAATGGTGTTACCCTTAAGGCAGATGACATAGCTTCCATTGTAGAAGGACAATTCTTTTATTTCTAATCTCCAATCATCTCTTTCAGCTACATGAAATAAATTTCAACTGGTACATTACTAAAATTCGCATGTGCAGTATTCCAAGAGATGGTGTATGCTTTCCTAGGAAAAGCCATAAGAAGCAGCTTCAAAGAAAAGATGTGCCACATTTACCTACTGTTTCCAAACTTCTTTTATGACTACTCTGCATTTATGTGAGTGTGTGTGTGTGTGTGTGTTTGTGTGTGTGTGTGTGTGTGTTTGTGTTTGGTAGTTTGAATATGCTTGGTCCAAGGAATGGCACTATTTGGAGGTTTGGCCTTGCTGGAGGATGGGTGTCAGTGCGGGGGTGGGCATTAAAGCTCTGCTGAGTGAGGAAGAGGAAGAGGAAGAGGAAGAGGAAGAGTTAATCTTCTCTTAGTGGCCAACAGATGAGGATGTAGAACTTTCAGCTCCTCATTCACCATGCCTGCCTGGATCCTGCCATGCTCCAGTCTTGATGATAATATATGGAACCTCTGAACCTATATAAACCAACAGCAAATTAAATGTTATCCTTATAAGAGTTGCCTTGCTCATGGTGACTGTCTGCAGCAATAAAACACTAACTAAGACAAAGAATCACATAAGGTTTACAAAACGTGTGGAATATTTGCAAAGTTATAAAGTCATTCAATTATTTAACCATTTTTAAAAATTATTTATTTATTTATTTATTTATTTATCTATTTACAAGACAAACCATTATTAATTTTATCAACTCTCTTAGGTCCAAAAGAAAATGTTTGGACAGAAAAAGAATGTGATTCAATTATTAATTCAGTTCTTTACTTTTGAAATAAATTTACAATTAAGCATTCTTAAATGTTCACTGCTTAGGATCTATATGATATTATATAAAAGTTTGATGGCTTAAATAGTCCAGCTAGATATTTTGGTCATCCTGATAAGCCCTTAGAAATAGTGATCATGGGACTCTGTTTATTGCCTTGCTTGTTCTTTGACTATTTGTGTTTATTGTCTTGCTTGTTCCTTAACTATTTGCATCCATTGTATTGCTAGTTCCTCAACCTAGAACTAACCTTAATACTTGATTGTAATTAAAATGGTATAAAAGCAAAAAAAGAAGAGGAGGGATGGGATATGGGGTTAATGGGGGGAGGGAACTGGGGAAAGGGGATAACATTTGAATGTAAATAATTAAATTATCCAATAAAAAAGAAATAAAAAGAAAGATGTCTTGACCATAATGTGTGGACAAGCAAAACATTATTCTTAATTTTAGTTAGGAAAGCAAATAACACTTTTTACTAATACACTAGGAAATTTTAATATGTTTCAGGGTTAAATTTATTCACTAATTTTATTAAGGAATCTGATTATTTAAAATGTATGCAGGGCTCATAGATCCCATAAATTATGATTCCTGATGAGAAAGAGAATTAAATAGATACTGAAGTAGTTAATAACCAAAGGCAATATTCAGTATAGCAAGGAATAATAAAAGCCTTAGTCTCAATATATGGAACAATTCATAATTTGAGAAAATAATTGTAAAATATTTATCATTTTTCTCCATGCCGTAGCTTTGGTAGAAAAGAAATCTGGCTCATGTTTTTGAGCAGACAGAGGACTCAAGATCTGTTAGGAGAGCTAAGTATTTGGATCCATTCCGTTTTTATTTTGACAATTAATACAGTTCAGTATAGGCCTAGCAACATACACTTGCAATTCTAATGCTCAAGAATTTTGAGGCTGAGAATTACTAATTGAAAAGAACCAGAGTACAGGGTGAAAGCACTAGCCTGCAAACTTTACCACCTGAGATCAGAGTCTCAAAACTCATGTTGAAAACTTGATGTAAAATCCAAGATGCCCAGTGAGGCATGAGGGCCATACCCATCCCAATGTCTTTTTCCTGGAGAAGGGATACTTTTGACATCAACCCCTATGCAGTCAGGCTTGTCCCTCAGGGGGACCGGAGCCATTACAAGGTCCTCTTCAATAACTGGAGGTCAGGCCTCTATCCCCGCCTTCGCAAGATTAGACTCGCCACAGCCCTTCTATACTTAGAGAAGGGAGGAGATGTCAGGGGCAGCCCTGATTACACACTGAAGACCTAAAATCAGCCATAGGCCTAAAATCAGCAATAGGCCTGTCATACATGTATACTAACACCAAGTCTTGGGTCTCTGTGAAAAAACATTGAAATAGATGGCTATAAGCTATTGTAAACAGGCAGCTTTTGTGGTATTTTAGCAGCCCCAGTAGTCATAGACCTTGTAAATAGGTAGCCTTGGCAGACAATACCAACTTACATAAGGACAAGCGAGTCATAGGCAGAGTCATAGTGACCTGTCCCCTGAACCTTCACCCAGCCGATATCCTGTTCTGAAAGATATTTGTATTCCCCCTGAACACCCACACTCCAGTGTCATCCCCTTCCCCACATCCTGCCTTTCTGTGTTTATATCCCCTGTGTGAATGGATTATGATTTGAGAAAAAATAAATAATTTGAAAAAAGGAAAACAAAACAAAACAAAATCCAAGATTCCTCCAGGAAATAGGATGTAGAAACAGAATAATCTCCAGAAGCTCCCAGCTAGGGCCAGCAGCAGCAAAGATCCTAGCACAAGAAAGATGGATAGGCATGGACCAGCATCCAAGGTCCTCCTCTGATCCCCACACATGTGTTGTATTTGGTCCCCTACAAATAATGAACTGGCTAACAAGTAAAGGACCTGTTTATGAACAACAGCCATTAACAACAACAATAAACCCACTCATCACTTTACACTAAGACTTGTAAGAAGTCCTCCCTTATTTTAAAATTAACGTTTTCTGACTCCAACATTTTGAATGTTTTATGTGGCCAGCATTAGAGGTTAAAGATACCTAAAGGTTCATCATTGGAGTTTATGTGAGAAAAATGATTGAGCAAGTAAGAAATAAGAAACATGCACAGATTTGAGAAGCACATACTGTATGTATGTACATACATTCATTGATACATACATACACACATACATACATACATACATACATGCATACATTTTAAGTAATACAAGAATGCTAACAGTTCTTTTCAGAGAAAATTCCAATTGTTTTTAAAGAAAGATGAAAAATCATAACACAAATTTTCTTTTTTCCCTACTCATACTTAAAGAGATATAGCCAATTTTTAATTTAATTATTCAGAGTTTTTTAATTTCTAAATATTATAATTTACACATGAATAGTCTTTATGTAAATACAAATATAGGAGACCATGAATATCTTTGACTTCCACCTGACTTACACTACTTTTAGAGGAAATATATTAAGTATCTGGCAATAAGGTATTCAGGCAATTTGATCAGACATTATTTTCAGCATAATTTGTTTAAAAAGCTTTGCAACCAAATCGGTACGATTTATCAATCATAGTTACAGGAAAAAATGTGAACCCATGTACCAATTAAAATTCTACTCTGGCTTTGTAACCATTTATAAGGTGAAATAAATTTTTATTTATGGAATGGCATAAGTCAAATGAGCTATAGCACTACAATCACTGTTTCATTATTCATCAAAGACTCAGCCAAAATAATATCTGGATTCGCATGACTTTCATATGGGAGATCTCTGCAGAGATAAAGTCAGAAATTATTTCACTCAAAATACCTCCACAGGAGCAAACAAAACTAGAATCATTGTAGATAGGCAAGTAGGGCCAGAAAGATTAAAGAAGAAAAATAAGTTCAAGATGTAATAAAATCATTGTTGTTACCACTGTCTGCACCAAAGCAACAAATTAACCAATTGTTACGTCAAAATAGTCCAGGAAATTCTTCAAATTATTATGTCAAACTATATTCTAGATACTAGTGATGTTAACTTATATACACATATAAAACAAATAAAAAAACTGGCATAAAAGAATGGATATATGGTAATGTTGCATAATAATTCAGAATAAACCTTTGAAACCTCCCAAACTACGGAACATGATTCCATTTAAACAATATTACTCTAGGCCTCTGTTTTTGCTCTTCATGCACACAGAATTAATAATTTTTGTTTCTAGAAAAAACAATTGTCTGAAAATTGCACATCCACTAACTATAACAAATTTAGCAATCTCATTCTTATTTTCACAGATCATGTTAGGAAGAAAACTACAAAATGTCAGATTAACATTTCAGAATGTATTTGAATGTAACGAAGGGAAACTGATTTAGTTAGCAATGCTAAATAAAACAGACAGTTCCTACAGATGCTTTCCCTGTAAGACATTAAATAAACAGTGAAAATGGCAACCATTTTAATTTAATAAACCAAATGCTGAACTTCTCTGAGTTAAGTTTCTGCTTGACAAAACCTCTGCTATTTTGGCAAGTATTTTTCTGGTCAAATAGAAGTGGTTTTTGGAGCTCATGGTATTTAATGAAATCACAGATGAGTCTTTTTACTGCCTCTTCCTGTTTTCTTCTTGCCCAAACGATGAACTATATCAAGCTGAATAAAACAACTTTATCTTTGTCCTCAGTTTATCAGTATCAAGTACAAATGCTTAGACTATTTCAGTGGGATTCACTTGATACGCAAAGCAGAAACACTCAACTTACTTGCCATGGTTTCATCAGCTCTCTGACTCCCCTGGAGTCTTCTAGGAGCTTCTCCTTACGGGAAGCATCCTGCAGGACATTGGCAGTTGTTTCTGCTTCTGTAATCCAGGAAAGAAACTTTTCCAGGTCCAGAGGGAACTGCTGCAGTAATCTATGAGTTTCTTCCAAAGCAGCCTCTCGCTCACTCACTCTGCAAAGGGACAAACAGGCAGATGGAATTCACAAGTATCAGGATGATATATACAATGAACTCAATAAAATGAGCAAACATGATGTGCTGCTGAAGGTCTCTATTTATCCAACGACCAGAATACTAAGCTTTTTGTTTAATATTCATTTCTATTTAATCTAAAGGCCTCTTCTTGGAGGAAGGCATTCAAGTGGATCTATTAAAATTAAACAACATTGTGCTGAGGATGTGGCTCAATGGTAGAGTGTTTTCCTACTAAACTCACAGCCCTAGGTTCAATGTCTGGGTACTCCCACAAGAAAATGAATAATAATTAAAGATTTGTATAAAAATTGATACACATATGAGAGGAAGAGGGAGAGAAACATTTTGGGCCTTACAAATTTTGCTCATAATGATTCCAAATTATCTTTCTTTCAACTTTAAGTTTGTGTTGAAGTTAATCTTCATAGGCAAAACCTTAAGTTCCCTTGCTGTGTCTATCTTTCATATAACACTGAGGCAAGAAACAAGATAGAAATAAGTAAAAAGTCAGGAAAATACAAATGGAGACATGGGAGGTGAATACTGGAGAGATGGATTGAAGGTGAAGAGAGAAAAAACAGACTAAAACAAAGAAAGATGCAAAGATAACATATCACAGAAACAATCGTGTGAACTATCACCTTGCTAAATACTATCTGGTCAAAAGTTCTTCCTTAAGTTTATTCTGCATTACCTAGAGCATTTTCCAAACGAAAAAAAAATATGTCCAATTGAAAATGTAGAAACTTACAAATCAGTTCAGTTTCCAGTATCTTTTGCCTGTTGTGTGACATGGCTTGTTACTAACTTCTCTGATTTCTCATTTCTTCTTCTTCAGTAGCTACTGTATGATGAACATCAACTTTACATATTATGACCTCTAATCATTCTTAATAAAAAGGTTAGTTCCTTCTGCCTATACCTCATTTTTGATTTCCCATTTTTAAAATGGAAGAAATAAAAGTTCCTTATGAGAATTTTAAAAACAATATTTTCTAATTGTATGTATATATACACATTATATGCCACCCATATATATATGTATATATATATGTATATATGTGTGTATATATATATACAGATATAGATATAGATATATATCATATAATGTGGATATTCACACAAATGCCCCGAGCAAAGATCTGCATAATAATAGCTCAGAAAGGAAATTGCCTTAAGCAGTAACAGTTCCATCTAAAATGATTCAGGTAAATTTTGTCTGCAATGAGGAAATTAGTACTCTATTTAAATACCTTATTTGCCTTCGATGACTACACAAACACTTTCTGGGATTAAACATAAGCTAAAAATGGATTTCAAAAAATTGAACACTCAAATATGATACACAGTGCTTGTTAAGATGTGATTGTCAATAATTATGCAAAACTGCAATTTATTTTAGCAGCAACTTTATCATGGGATGTGCAAAGCAGGCAATAAACAACTCCTGCCGAGCTGGCAGCAGCAAAACCCCCAGAAGAGCTGTTTATTCATCATGGGTAAGGTTTTTGCTGAGCACACAGTCTTTCACCATGTAGTCTCAGCATTCATTCTGGATAAAAATCTTCTGTCTACATTAAGTGGTAGAGGAGAGAGTATGTTTATGAGTCTACAACTATTAGAAAAACATGACCATTGCACTAAGCTATTTATCAACTACTAAATAAATGTTAATACTGTACAGGTAAAAGGTACCATGGGGTTCTGGTTAGGAAAAGTAGTTAAATCTGGGACAGCTGTAGGGCTAACCTGGAGTGCTGATTTTCCTAGTTTGTAGTTAAAATGTCAATCCAAATAGAAACACTTAAATTGCTGTCTGTTTATTGGAATTTCAAAATTTCACGCCGTTGTTACAGCTCTGAGAATATGAATATGAAAGTTGGGTATGTACTATACAGGGAAACTCCTGAGTAGATTCTGACAATCAATGGTACTAACTGGCAAAATAGACAGTTTTATGCAGTTTATATTAAGACTTGTCCTATCTCCAGTCTAAAACGCAAGATAGAAATAAGCTGTCCCATTCTAGAAGATAAATGCTGGGTTAAACATTGACTTATTTTTGAATATAGTCCAATTTCAGATGCAATAAAAGGACATTATGAAAGTCTCTCGTGGCAGAATGAAGCTTAGGAGATTAGACAGTGCATTGTATTCTCTTTGCCGTCTTCACGCTGGGGGCATTCAATCCATCTGAGCTCCTCTGCCCTTAAATGAGAAACACCACTCACCTTCTGCCTCCACAGAAAGTAACCAGTAAAATACTTTCAAAGCAGGTTGTAGGAAGTTAGAGGAAAGGGTTCTAGCCAGATGATGTGTTTTTTACCCAAATCCTACCAACAGATTTCTGCTTTGTAAATTAGGCCCTTGGGAAAGCAGAGGAACATTTTTCAGGATAGTAAGGCACCATTTTCTTCAAGGATACCCTTGTGGTCTGAAATATTGACAACATCAGGCTGAATATTTTCTTATTCAGAAAATTCTTTAAAAGGAATTCAATGGAAGCAATGGCAGAAAATCTCTTCAAAAGAGCTATTTTCCAAACTTTTTCGATCACAGATGCAACTGTTGTTTCCTGCTTGCGTAGGGGTTTTAATGACTACAAAATCACTCCTGGTTTAAGGCAAATATATTGAACTCCTGTGTTTAAACTGTGTCAAGTCTACCCAAGAAATACGTGAAAGGTATTTAATTTCCATATCTGCGCATTCAAAATAGCTCTAAATGTATCCCCTAATTTTTCATTTTCTGTAACCATATGGCTACGGATGGCTTATGTGATAAAATAAAATTATAAAATATGAGAATAATAAAGGAATAAAAGATTGGCTAAGGAGAAAAGACTGCAAACACGAATTATTTTAAAGCTGGCATATTTAGGATATGCAATCCTATAGATCCTCAAGATAATTTCACTGTATTTTAAAATGAGTAGCTATAAGAAATTGTGAAAAGGCTTTTAAAATTGCAATCTTCTTTATTAAGTACTTTATACATAACAAAGCCTAGTTCACATTTCAAGCTAAGAATTTGGTGATTTCTAAAGGTTTACTTTCTAGTTTTAATGTCCTCTCTTAGTACATATACAGGGATAGTATGGAACAGTCATTTTGAAATATGGTTCATGGACCAGTAGTCCCAGCAGCAGCATCTGAGAACTTATAAGAAATGCAAATTCTCAGGCCTCAGGATAGACCCACTGCAAGAGGAACTCCGTGGTTGGAGTCCAACCAGCTGTGTTTTAGCAAGCCTTCCAGGCATTTTGAACACATGCTAAACTTCAAAATCATTTCTGCTAGGGACAAAAGTTTGAGAACTACTGTGAAAGTAGATGCTAGGGTGTACTGCTCAGCTCCCTGCTTGAGACTAGTAGATTTCTTATCCAGGTTTCTTGGAGTGTTGCTGGCTGAAGTTTCTCAGTGTCAGCATTATTTGAGAATTGGACACAGTTAAAAGAGCCTCCTGCTCCAAAGTTGTTCTCTTTATCCCTGAAGCAGGCACAACCCATAATACTGGCACACATCTGATATATGGTAAGTCTGGCTCTAGTGCATCAACTCAGAATGATCTTGAGGGTGACCCTGGTTTCTCATTTGGAGTCAGATGGGACCAATTGTTAGCAATCATACTCTTGCAGTCTGGCTTCTACTTCTGCCTTATGCCACTTACTTTCCTTGGTTTCCACAATAAGCGGTGATCCTGAGAACACTTTTTAATTTAAAAAAACAAAAACAAAAACTGGACATTAATTGCTTTCTTAAAATCTGCTTTCTGGGAAACTGAATGGCCCAAAGTGTCATGTTAAGGAATTTATGTGGAGAGCTTTATACTTTCTCATGCAGATTGTGATTTCAAAAAGAGATAATAGGGTTCTCAAATATCAGCTAGTAAAGACTGTTTGAAGGAGCAAATTTTTGGAGCTATGAAACAGTGCAAACTTAGATCAGCCCAAGAAGGTGCTCACCCAGTTACAAAGCACGGAAAGCATGACCTACCACTGCTATTAAAAATATATCTGGTTATTAATGAGGCACATATTCACACACACACACACACACACACACACACACACACACACGCACACACATCCACTGCTCTGTCTGAATAAATCTCTGAGCCTTCACCTTTTCTATGAATCTGAAATCACAATTTTGATGTGGGATAATCTTAGTACAAAAAAAAAAAAAAACTAAAGAAAGGAAGGGACATTTGTTATTTTCCAAGGTAAGGGTGAAGAATTTAATATGTGTTGGAAATATAGATGGAAAAACTTTCTCAATGAATTTTATTTCTAGATTAAAAGTATGTGTAATTAACAAAATAAAGGAAAAGGGCTAGGGGATGCCAAGATCCTATCATGTATATGGAAGGGGCTTATGCAGTCACACCCCTTCCTGAGGAGCTACTGGCAGTTAACAAAACTGTAGGAGGCAATGTTTTTTTCAATGGTGTGGCCACTGAGATGTTGTCCATATTCTAGTAAATAAACCCCTCCCTGTGTTCCGACAAGCAACTGTAATTAAATAGGGTGGGCCAAAGGAAGACAGAAACGTTGGGAAGAAGAAGAATTTCATAGACAGGGATAAAAGATGGTTATGGAGGTGAGAATAATCAGCACAAATTGTGTGTATATGCACATCTATGGTAATTTAAAGTTCACTATTTATCTTTGGTGAGGTTGAATGAGACAAGTTTTCACTCTATAATCCTGAGTGCCCTTGAGTTAATAGCTTTGTTCAAACTCATGGTTATCTTCCTATCACAGCCTATAGAGTGCAAGGAGAGCAACCACACATATATTAAACTGAAGTTGGAAATTTCTGTGCATATCAAATTTCCTAATTAATACATTATATGTCAATGTTAAAGCTCAATTTTTAATCAATTTGCAAACATTTTCTTCTTTCTTTCTCTCTTTCTTCTTTCCTTCCTTTCCTTTTTTTCTTTCCTTCTTTCTTTTGTTCTCTATTTTTTTAAAAAAAATCTGGCCTGGAATTCTTTATGAAAAATTGTTGGCCTTGAACTCACAGAGATCTACTTGCCTTCTCTTCCTGAAGAATTCTGTTTCTTAATGTCCACTTCTCTTTTCCTTCTTTCTCTTCTTGTTGATGTAGGTCCAGCTGGTTTTACACTCACTGTCCTTGAAATCTAATCTTCCTGCCTTTTCACCCAAATCTTATGATTTCAAATGGGAACTTCCATGACTGCTTTTGAGTCTCTTTATCTTTACTAAAATTAGTTGACAGTTTGTTTCTTCCCAGTTACTCAGATCAATACATAGATAATCTTTTCATCTGAACCTCATTTTTAAGTTCATATGTGATTAATAACTCATTGATAAATTCACACATGAATCTATTACATGACTATTATGTGTCAGGATATATATATGATGTAAGTGATGATACAGTATTCATTATGCTCTATTTGGATGTTACTACTTAACATAATCAATTCTGGTAAAGGAGGCAGATAGGTAAGAATGTAATTATATTTACAATGTGCTGAGAGCTATAAATATCCTATGGGATATCTACAGGGCTATATATATTCTAAACTATAGCTCAAATGTACCATGTTGAGTATATTCATGAAATTCTAACCCACATTCCTTAACAAGTGATAAATGTATTATAAAGTACTTGCCTTTTCCTATCCAAAAAAAAAAAAAAATGGGAAAACTACTTAGCTTAGTTTATTTGCTCAATTGAACTAATTTTCATAGAATTAGGAACCCATTGGATAAACACAAAGATAATGTCTCAATTCTGAATATCTATTCCCAAATGCAAGGCCACTCACATTTGTAAAGCTTAAATCACACATTGAACTCCATACATTAATAGTGGGAGACTTCAAAACCCTACTACCACCAAAGGACATATCATCTAAATAGAAACTAAACAGAGAAATAATGAAACTAGCAAATATTATGTATCAAATGAACCTAACAAATATCTACAAAACATTTCATCCAAACACAAAAGAATATACCTTCCTTTCAGCATTTCTCAGCATTTCACAGCACCTTCTTCAAAAACTGACCATATACTCAGTCACAAAGCAAGCCTCAACAAATACAAGAAAATCAAAATAACTCTTTGTATTTTATCCAAACATCATGGATTAAAGCTGGACTTCAACAACAACAAAAACACTGGAAAGCTTACAAATTCATGGAAACCGAACAACTCTCTACTTAATGACCACTGGGTTCTGGAAGAAATAAAGAAATAAATTAAATACTTTCTAAAATTCAATGAACATGAAGGCACAATGTACCCATATTATGTGACACAGTTAGGGTAGTATTAACAAAAATAGTTCATAACACTAACTGCCTTCATAAAGCAATTGGAGAAGTCTCAAACTGGCAATTTAAAAGTGCACTTAAAATCTCTTGAACAAGAAAAGAAGTAAATATTTTCAAGATAACTAAATGGGAGAAGATGATCAAATTCAGAGCTGAAATCAATAAATTAGAAACAAAGAGAACAATACAAAGAATCAATGAAAGCAAGAGCTGGTTCTTTGATAAAATCAACAATATAGACAAACCCTTAGCCAATCTAAGTAAAAGGCAAACATGCATTTTACACATTAACAAAATCAGAAACAAAAAGGCAGACATAACAACAGACATTGAGGAAATCCAAAGAATCATTAGGTTTTACTTCAGAATCCTGTACTCTAAGAAATTGAATCAAAACTAAATGGAGGATTTTCTTGGTAGATTTCACTTATGAAATTTAATCAATATTAGTTAAAAAATCTAAATAGACCTACAACCTCTAAGGAAATAGAAGAACTAATTAAAAGTCTTTCAACCAAAAGAAAGAAAGAAAAAAAAAAAAACAAAGCCCAGGGACAGATCATTTTAGTGCAGAATTCTACCAGACTTTCAAAAAGGAGGTAATACCAATATACCTCAAAGTATTCCACAAAACAGAAACAGAAGGAACATTGCCCAACTCATTCTGTAATGCCACAATTACCCTGACACCAAAACCACACAAAGTCTCAGCAAAGAAAAATAATTTCAGACCAATTTTTCTTATGAACATTGATATAAATATATTCAACAAAATACTAACAAATAGGATCCAGGAAGACCTTAAAATTTCTTCTGCCATTATCAAGTAGACTTCATTTCAGGGATGCAGGGGTGGTTCAACATATAAAAATCCATTATTGTAATTGAACATATAAACATACTAAAGATATAACCCACATGAACATCTCATTAGATGCTGGAGAAGCCTTTGACACAATTCTATGTCACTTAATGATAAATGTTTAGAGAGATCAGGGATACAAGCACATACCTAAATACAACAAATGTAATACACAGCAAATCAATATAGCCAACATAAAATTACTTGGAGAGAAAATTAAAGCAATTCTACTAAAACTAGGGAAAAGACAAGTCTGTTCCCTCTATATTTACTCAATATAGCATTTGACGTTCTAGTTAGAACAGTAAGATAACTAAAGATCAAGGAGATAAAATTTGAAAAGAAACAAGTCAAAGTATGTGTATTCACAGATGATATGATAAATGACTCCAAAGTTTCTACAAGAGCACTCTTATGGCTGATAAACACCTTCAACAAAGTGGCTGGATCCAAAATTAACAATCGGTAGCCTTCCTTTATCAAATGATAAATGGACTGAGAACGACATTGGAAAAACAACACCTTTTATAATAGTCACAAATAGTATAAAATGTCTTGGGTAACTCTAACAAAGCAAGTGAAAGAGTTCCATGAAAAGAACTTCAAGTCTTTTAAGAAAGAAATTGATCACCAGGTAGGAGACTGCACCAGAGGGAAAGGAGGGAGGGCAACGTGGGACCAAGGAAGCCAATGCCACCAAATCTTGGAGTAAACTTGGAGCAAACTCCAAATCTCAGGAGTGGTAAAAGACTCAGTATCTCCATTTATGATGTCTATCTGCTCCTGGGGTCTCGGGCTGCTGTTCTGTCCAAATTCTGGACAGACACACCCGCCTACCTAAAGTGTCCTGGCGAGTAAGGAGCTTACACCACGGAGTAGCATTTCGATCTGCCACAATGCTGCTGCAACTACACAGGTCTGTAGCTTCGAGGTTTCCACAGGCCATCAGAGTCAAGTCAACCCCCTTGAGGCTCTATGTTCAAGAATGCTCCACAAATGAGTCACTTAAGCCCCAGCATCCCAGCCTCATCTTTTCTGATGATAGCTCAAGTACTCAGGGATGGAAAGTCATGGGGAACCTGCTAGGCCTTGGTGCGGTGCTAGCCTATCATGAGCATCGGTGTAGGGCTTCTCAGGAGTCACCACGGATGTACTCTAAAGAGGATGTGCATTCTCACAACAGCCCTAAAACTAGAGTCTGAGTAACTCTAGGCTCTGAGGTCTTCGATGTCACAAAATTTGTAGACCTACATCCAGGAGGACCATCAAAACTGATGCTAGCAGCTGGAGGTCCCCTAGAACCCTTCTGGGCCCTCTACGATGTGCACAACCAGCCCCATGTACGTGAGTTACTGGCTGAGTATGAGATTGGGGAATTGAACCCTGAAGATAGCATGTCCCCCTCCTTGGAGGCCTCTGACCCCTATGCTGACGATCCCACTTGTCATTCAGCCCTGAGGATTAGTAGCCAGTGCCCCTTTACTGCAGAGCCTCCTCCTGAACTGCTAACAGAAAGCTCCATCACACCAAACCGTATTTTCTTCACCCAGAACCATCTGCCCGTACCTAACCTGGACCCAGACACTTATCGCTTGCATGTGGTAGGAGCTCCTGGAGGTCAGTCGCTGTCTCTGTCCTTGGATGATTTGCATAAGTTTCCCAAACATGAGGTCACTGTCACTCTGCAGTGTGCTTATAACTGGCGTTCTGAAATGAGTAAGGTCAAGGAAGTGAAAGGTCTGGAGTGGAGAACAGGGGCCATCAGCACGGTAAGCTGGGCTGGGGCAAGGCTCTGTGATGTGTTAGCCCAAGCTGGTCACCGACTCTGTGAAACTGAGGCTCATGTCTGTTTTGAAGGACTGGATTCAGACCCCACTGGAACTGCCTATGGGGCATCTATCCTTCTGGCTCGGGCCATGGATCCTGAAGCCGAAGTTCTCCTGGCTTACGAAATGAATGGTCAGCCTCTGCCTCATGACCATGGCTTCCCCGTATGGGTGGTGGTTCCTGGTGTGGTAGGTGCCTGCCATGTCATGTGTGGAGTCAGAGGAAAGTTATAGTCACTGGCAGAGGCAGGATTACAAAGGCTTTTCTCCCTCTGTGGACTGGGACATGGTAGACTTTGATCTAGCTCCATCAATTCAGGAACTACCTGTCCAGTCAGCTATCACACAACCTCAAGATGGGGCCATTGTAGAGTCAGGAGAGGTGACTACCAAGGGCTATGTGGGGAGCAGTGGCAGCCGGGCTGTGATCCGAGTGGATATGTCTAACCTGGCAGGAAGCTGAACTACAGGGAGAGGAACAGTGTCCCAGAAAGGTCTGGGCTTGGCGAATATGGCAGTTGAAAGCTCACGCGCCGACTGAGCAAAAGGAATTGAACATCACTTGCAAAGCTGTAGATGACAGTTACAATGTGCAGTCAGACACCGTAGCTCCAATCTGGAACCTTCCTGGCGTACTCAGCAATGCCTGGCACCGTGTCCATGTTCATGTGGTCCCATAAAAGCATGGGACAGCACCATTTGTACCCAAAGAACCACCTAGACCTCTTTACCAACCCAGCCTTAATCCTCAATGCCATAGATAAACACTTCCTTCCTCTGCTTGGTTCATAACCTTGTACTTACTGTGTCTTCTTAAACTGTACCTAGGCACACACACATCTCTTCTGGCCCCTGACCCTGTGCTTGGAGAGAGGCTGGGGTGAGAGAGCAGCTCTGAAGACATGCTTTCTTACTGTACCATTATCTCTACTTCAGATGCCTCCCATTCAGGCCTTATTTTGCATTGCTTAGATTCTTCAGATATGTGTGTGGTGTGTAAAATGTGTAAAAACTGTACATCACTTTTTCTTCATCATCTTCTTGTTTCATTTTTCCTTCAAGATAGGTTTTTTCTGTGTAGCCCTGGCTATCCTGTCCTGGATCTCACTCTGTATACCAGGCTGGCCTCAAACTCAGAGATTTGCCTGCCTCTGCCTCCAGAATGCTGGAATTAAAGGCATGTGCTACCACTGCCCATCTACATAACTATTTTCAATTGCCTCTGGGATGCAAAAGGATTTCCCTCTTAGAGTGCTACTTTTAAAACTGTTCCAATAAAGTATCTAATTATGACTGGAAACAAAAGAAAGAAATTTATTGAGATATCAGAAAAATGGAAAGATTTCTCATGCTCACAGATCAGTAGGATTATCATAGTAAAATTTGTCATTTTAATAAAAGCAATCTATAGGTTCAATGCAATTTCCATTAAAATTCAAAAACAATTTTTATAAACCTTGAAAAAGTAATTCTCAGCTTCATAAGGAAAAATAAATGAAACAGAATAGCCAAGACTAACCTGTAGAATAAAAGAACTTCTGGATGTATCGCCACCCCTGATCTCAAGCTGTACTATAGGGCAATAGTAATAAAAACTTCATTGTATTGGTACAGAAACAGATATATTGATAAATGGAATCAAACCGAAGACTCAGAAATAAACCCATATACATATGGGCTCTTGCTTTTTGATAAAGTAGCCAAAACTATACTATGGGAAAAAGAAAGCATCTTCAACTAATGGTGCTGGTCTAACTGGATGTCTTCATGTCAAAGAATGCAAACAGATCCATATTCATCACTCTGCACAAAACTCAAGTCCAAGTGGATCAAGAATCTCAAGATAAAACCAGATATACTAAATTTCATAGAAGAGAAAGTGGCAAGTAGCCTTGAGAGTACTGGTACAAGAGACAATTTCCTGAACAGAGCACCAATGGCTCAGGCTCTAAAATCAACAATTGATAAATAGAACCTCTTGAAATAGAAAAGCTTCTGTAATGCAAGGGAAACTGTCAATAGAACAAAATGGCAGCCTGCTGATTGGAAAGGATCTTCACCAATCCTTCATCTCACAGATGGTCAATATCCAAAATTATAAAGAACTTAAGAAATTAAACATCAACAACCCAAATAACACAATTTGAAAAATAGGACACAGAGCTAAACAGAGAATTCTTAACAGAGGAATCCTGAATGGCTGAGAAGCACTTAAAGAAATGTTCAAAGTCCTTAGACATCAGGGAAATTCAAATCAAAACAACTTTGAGATTTCATCTTATACTAGTCAAAATGGCTAAGATCAAAACCTCAAGGGACACCTCATGGTGGTCAGGAACTGGAGCAAGAGGAAAACTCCCCTGATGCTGGTGGGAGTGCAAACTTATATAGCCAGTTTGGAAATCAATCTGGTGGTTTCTCATAAAATTGGGAACAGTTCTACCTCAAGACTCAGATATCCCATTCCTTAGCATATGCCTAAAAGGTGTTCCACCATTCCACAAGGACACATGATAAACTATATTCATAGCAGCTTTGTTCCCAATAGCCAGAAACTGGCAACAACCTAGATGTTGCTCAACCAAAAAAGTGATAAATAAAATGTGGTACATTTATACAAGGGATTACTACTCAGCTGTTAAAACAAGGACATCATGAAATTTACAGTCAAATGAATGGAAATAGGAAATACCATCTTGAGTGAGGTAACCCAGACCTACAAAGACATCCATGGTATGTACTCACTTATAAGTGGGTAATAGCTATGAAGTACAGGATAAAACCCTGCTAAAATCCACAGACCCAATGAAGCTAAAACAAGAAGAGTCCAATGAAGGATGCTTGAATCTCATTCTGAAAGGGAAATGAAATAGATGTTGAAAGTGGATGAAAAGATGGTACTGGGTAGGAGAGGGGATAGGAAGGGGAATAGGTTGAAGATCAGGTGTGTGGAGAGTGGGAATGGGGGTAGTGGTAAGAGTGCTGAGAGAGAAGGGACAAACTGGAGACAAGAAACTATGGAGGCTCCTGGGAGGATATGGAGGTGACCTTAGGTAAGACTCCTAGGAGTGGGCGATATGGTGATTGAGAACCATCCTATGGAGAAAGCCTACCTCTGACGCTATTAATGGTATTCTACAATGCTTACAGAGAGGAGCCAAGCATAACTATCCTCTGTAAGGCTTTATTTAGCAGCTGATGGAAACATATACAGAGAACCACAGCAAAATATTAGGGGGAGCTCAGTGAGACTTGTGTGAGAGTTAAGGGAAAGCTAGAGGGGTCAAGGACACCACAAGAAGACCTACAGAGTCAACTAACCTGGCCTCTCAGAGAGTGAATCACCAATCAAGGAGTATGCATGGTCTGGACCTAGGTCTCCTACACATATGTAGCAGATGTGCAGCTTGGGCTTCATGTGGGTGCTCTAACAATTGGAAAGGGAGCCATCTCTGACTCACACTTTTATATGTTTCAGATCCCTTTCCCCTAACTGGGTTGCCTCATCTGCCTCAATGGGATAGGATGCATTTAATCCTGATGCAACTTGATGTGCCAGGGCAGGTCTGTATGGGGGTGGGGAGCCAGGAATGGGAGGGTGGGATAAGGAGGAAAGGAGAAATGGACCCTGTGAGCAGGAAGTAAAGTTAATTAATTAATTAATTAAAAGTCTAACTATGAAGAGAGTTATAGTTTTTGGAGTAGAAGAACCAGCAAGGCTGTTCCACTAATTCCTGACCCTCACACTGCAGGCATAGATGTAACTCATTTGTTACTTTACAATAAGCAGTATAGTTCAAACACATTGTAAAAGATACCTACAAAGATACTACATTACCCTTATCAAGCAGAAACCATCAACACAAAACAACAAAAAATTATTTCCAAAGCATATTTGCTGGTTTGCTGTTCACCATCTTATGTGTTAATGAGGTTTTTTATTCACTCTCTCAGGAGGACTGGTACTAAATTATTCAAAGTCTCCAGAGTTAATTAGAAGCAAGACCCAAATGTTCCCAAAGTATTGCTGATTGGTTCTCAGAAAGTCATCCCAATATTCCATCACCCCAGACAACACAGACAACATTGCATCATGTCCAGGAGCAACATACTTGCTGGAGAACTACATCAATCCTCCAAAGATAAACCACAGCTGTGAGCATACAGACAGGCTCTGCGTTCAATCATATCTCATTTTCAAAAGTCATCTGGAATTTACTTTTATATAGAAAGACAGCTTAGACATTATCCATAATATAAAGAATATAATAATATATACTGTATCTCATTCTTTTTGTACTGTGAATGTATTTAAATTTTTAAAATTGGCGATTATATTATCATGGAAACAAGCATATTTATGTATTTTCCCTGAAATCACTGGAATGTTCCTGAAAATAAAAATTAGGGGTTAACAGTAAATCATGATCTCTTCATATTATTCATTGATTTGACTTGTGGTTCTTTGTCATTAATCATGGAGAAGCTCAGTTAACCAAAGAAATGTACAGGAGCAGCTATAACATGCACATATATTTTTCTCTCTTACATTGGTAAAAAAGATTAATATTCTTTAGATTGCAGTGTTAATCTTTTATTTTTGTACTGGTATAATATCAAAATATATTATTTTGGAGACTTGTCAAAAGTTTCTGGTAAAATTCATTTGATTCATGTACAAGCCCTAAAAATTGAAAAATGTCTTCAGAAAATATTCAGACAGTACTACCTACCAGATACAAACTTTAGTTTAGTGCAGAGTTTACTGTTGGAAATAATTTCTATTATAATTGATATAAACAGAATGTATATTTGAGGTTCTAATTGCTTGTAGTCTTAACACCTTTACATTGTAAAACATGATTGCCACATTAAACAGCTTGTTGTCTCTCCTAAAAAGATATGGATAAAATAGTATAGAAATAAGTTTTAAAAGTAGAAAGGGCAGAATGATCACACATTCCTGCATTGTCTGGGCTTCACAGTATATTTTTAAAAGAGCCTGAATTATAGAGTGAGACTATGGAGACGTGTATGTATGTGTATGTGGGGGATGTGTTTTACACAGGCAGTCAAGTTAAAAGTCATAACTAGGATCAATTCTTTAAAATCTGCTAACTCCAAGCATCTGACTTAACATATACCCTTATTCACAATATCTTATGGAAAAACAGAAATTTAGATTGATAGATATCAGTTGAAAGTAACCAGAGCATGGAAAATCTCGGAGGTTCAATTTATCACAGATGATAAATTTTCTAAGATGAAAAGACAAAAAAAACCCATATTATAATTAAATAAGTCACTAAAGTTATCATTATTCAAAAATTGAATGTATGTATATCAGAATACTATCAGTAGAATATGAAAATACCAATAATTTCATGAGGCTTAACTTATATTGCACAAATAAATGGCTTCAATTATCCAGATACAAAGCACTCTTTCAGTTAACAGTGAAGTTCAGAAAGAGTCCCTTATATTTACATTCAACATTTTTGCACAAAGTGGTATTTTTCTATCTTAGGCTTGTCCATAGTAATGATTTACTTTGATACTTTAAATGACTTGATGAAACTAGTAGGGCAGATTATATTATTTTGAACAGATTATGGATTACAGAGGGAACCTCAGGGAGCATTAGTGAGCTTCCTAGTTAAGTGGGAAAACCTTGAAATACCCCATTCCGGCCACAGGATTCTAAGATACTTCCTCTTAAAGTGACTTGTATCTTTTTAAATAAGATAAATATAATGGATAAAGATACATGACTACTAAAAGATCCTTTGCTTATTTGTGATTGCTATATGAATTAGGACTATATTATATGTGTGTAGACAAAAGCAGTTATTCTTTTACTTACTTTCAACTGCTGTCTAAGAGACCTATTAAAATGAACTTTGCAGTTTGGCTTCAACATAGGTTTCAGAATTTTATATTAAAAACAAGTAATTACTTCTTACAAAACAATAGAAAATTCTACAATATACATTTCTGTTTTTTATAGCACATACATATTTGGAAAACTATATTATTTGAGAAAAATCTAACATAAAAATCAAATGCTTCCTAAATTATACTACTATAAATTTTAAATTAAAATAAATACATTTTAATATGACCAATAGAGAAATGAAGTAATTTACAAAGTGACTAAGTCTTGATAGATTTTAGAAGAATAGTCCTTCTAATTTCAAACATATTATGATGGCTCAAATAAGATTTAGAAGAAAAGATGTAAGATTACAAATAGCATGAGTTACTTAAAACTTATCAAATTAAAGATTAAAAGTTTGTTGATTTCTTACTTTTAATTACTAGGAAGAAAAACATCATTTAAAAAAGATCAAGATATATATAAACTCATTGATGGCCTTCAAATAATTAATTAAGATTTGTAAAGCATGTTATACATTGAGGAACTTTTGCAATTAAAATTGCAAAGAAAGAAGTGTACCTGACTTCAAAGATTCCCTGAAACATTGTCTGCTTACTATAGTATTTATCATTCTTCAAAGTTAACTTACTGTGTATTTCATAAGAGCAAGGAATCATAGTATTCCTGGCATTTATAAGACATAAAATAAATTCAGTTAAAATTAATAACCCTGATATGAACAAGGCACAATTTCTAAAAATAAGGCCATTGACTCTTGGTTTTTAAAATCTTAAAATGCATTGGCTAGTACGTATAATTGTCTAGTTCATTTGAAAGAAAGAATATTCACTTCTTTCACAAAAGTTAAAAAAGAAATAATTTGTAGCAATTGTTTTTGCTAGAGAAAAGAAATTGTAAGAGAGAGTTATAGTTTTAACGGACATTTTTACACATGAGAAGAGGCTTTCCTTTGTCTAAGTGCTTGTTCTTTTCTCCCCAGCAATAAAAGTGGCATGGCAGACAGATTTACTGGGCAACACATTGTATTTAGTTGTCCATGGCTCAATTTCTGTTATTTTTACCCGGATGTTGAAAAAGAGAGCCCCCACAAAAAAGAATAACCTTTGTCAAAATTAGCTTCTCATTTAGGCAAATTTTCAGAATTCTTTTTTTTTATTTTTTTGGATGTTTTATTTACATTTCATATGTTGTCCCTTATCCCATCCCCCACCCACCCGGGAACCCCCTACCCCCTCACCCCTCCTCCTTCTTCTCTGTGGATGTAACCCCTACCTACCCCCGACTCCCACCTCCCCACCCTCAAAATTCCCACCCCCTGGGGCGTCCAGCCTTCATGAGGTCAAGGATCTCTTCTTCCACCTGTGCCCAGCAGGGCCCTCCACTCTTACATATTCAGCTGAAGCCCTGGATCCCTCCCTAAGTGCTCCCAGGGATATTACATTACTATTTTCTATAGACCATATGATTTGATAAAGGCTGTGGCAATAGACAGAAGGGCATTGATGACAGAATTTTAACTGATTTGCTACACACACCCATAGTTCTTAAAGTTTTTTTTTCATTTCATTCATCTTTATAAAGGTATCATCCATATCATTAAGAAATACATTATGTTTTAAGAGAATCTTTTTACTTCATTAATTCCCAGATCAGTTTCCACCTGGAAAATTAAACAAATGTTGCAGATCACAAGGTGAGAGAAATTCTGAAAATTAAAGCAAGACCTTTAACTATATTAGTAATAGAGTTCCTGGAATTCAGCAGAGACAGACTAGCCATTGGAAAGTTTCTGAATAACCAAAACTACTGAGTTTAAATCCTAGAGCACACTGAACATACTGAAATACTTCACTAGAAATTCATATATGTACTAATGATCTTAATTAATACCTGAACATGTGTTGTATTTCTTTTACACACCAATATAATCTTTCCTCATTGTGCTAACATATAATGCAATTCTCAGAAGTGTGAGAAACTGCTATAAATGATATTTTAGGTTTTGGTGTTGAATTCATTGAATTTAAAAATAAAATTTGTATAGATAGATGTTTTAGCAGTTAAGAGCACATACTGCTCTTGTGGACCACAAGAGTTTGGTTCCCAGAACCCATATCATGCAGATCACAACTGCCTATAGCTCCAGTTACTGGGAAACCAGTTTAATTCCTCTGATATCTGTGGGTCCCTGCACTCACACGTTCATATCTGTACAGAGACACACAGACAAACACAGAATTAAAAAGGAAAAATCCTTTAAAATGTGTCACAAGTTGTTCGTCATTTTCGAAAGTTATACTACTGAAATTCAATGCCACTAATGGTATTTGAGACACCGCAATGTACCACTGTCACAGTGTATTTGTTAGTATTGCACGTTTAGAATCATCTACAAAGTTATCTTCCATTTCAATGTGATGCTGTCTTAACTGTGTACTAAAATATATGTTACTTTATTAAAAATGACACACTTTCTTGATAATCCTCTTCTCATATGTGCAGACACAGAGACTGAGGTTCACGATAGCAAACTCTGTGCTCCAAAGTTTTTTCTTTCTTTCTTTGCTTTTGTTTTTGTTTTTGCTTTTTTGAAAAGGGACATAGGGATGGCATTGAGTTTAAGAAATTTTCAGGCCACTGACAGACAACCACAGGAAAACTTTAAGATGAAGGCTATCAAACAGAAAATAAACAGAATTTAAAAGGAGGGAATGAAGACATTTGCCTTCTGTGAACCCAATCTCTGATCCTCACAGCTCCAAAGAGAACGAAATAGCATTTTAAAAATTGCTCCCTTTTTCAGCCAGCTGTGACTATCGGTGAATGAGAGGTCTACTTCATATACGAACCTGAATTAAAAACAGCCAGCCTTTTAGTCAGTTCAGAGCCCACAGTCTTGATTACATTTGACACAATAATCATCATCATATCTTAAGACTCAAATCAGCCTGACAGTGCTCGACTCAGGGCTGCTTCTCCCAATTAGCTGAAAATTGCAGCCCAGCTCATCTCCTAGGGAAGTTTACATTACAATTTTGCTGTGGTGAGAAAGGAATGAACACGATGGAGGGAGCAAATCAACTCTGTAACTTTTACAATAACTATTTGAAGCTCACCAGAACTGGTTAAACCTGTCTGGACAGGACTGACGGGGAAAAAAACTATTTTCTTTTTTTTCACTTTCAATTATTGCTGAAAAAAATACATGATGTTTAAGATAAATAGAACTTGAAATAAAATGGAGAGAGAAACAGAAATTGTGTATATTTTCCAAATGAACATTTTTAAATAGTAGTTATTTTTGGCAAAAGTCTTATTAAAATAATTTATTATATGTCTATGCATATATAATTTGAATATATAAACTGAGTAGTATCAAGGTATCAATATGCATTATATATCAATGTATGAAATAGTAGCAAGGTATCAATATATATTTATATCTATATCTATATCTACACACACACACACATACATATGAGTAGTATCAATGAATTTCTGGTATACTTTCATAACTATCCATGAGAAATATTCCTAAATTGTTTTTTATATATGAAAGGGTAAATAACCAAGAATATTTTTGCATTTTATTTCCTTAATTGTGCTATGTAGATCAAAACAATTTATAGCCCTTGTGTGAGAATCAACAGTTTCTCTAAGTAACATTGCCCTCGTGTTCTTACATGCCATCTTCTCAGTGAATAACAGTGCAAATTTAGGAGAGTTTATAAATAAATGAAAATACTGAGGAGCAAATCATTTGAAAATGCATGACAAAACTTGGAAAAGTTGAGAACATGACATACATTAGCCAAATCACTAAGGATGGAGAACATATACAGGCAGGAATGTGTATGTAAGACCTGACATAGCACAAAAGCCCAGGGGAAGCAAGTGCCAAAATAATGGAGAAACAGAACACAGATGAGGTAGACACAAAAATGAATATTAAGAGAGACAGATTTGGGGACAGAAGCATTATGGAGTAGCAGAAATGACAGGTGTGCAAGTATAGTTTAAAGAAAATTTCTTTGCTGCACAAAAATGTTTTATTTTTCCATGGATATATAGAAGATAAAGTATTTGTATGAGCTATTTTCTCCTAGACACTGTATTTGAATATGTTTAATTCACAGATATTATAAGAGAGGAAAAATAAATGCTTATCCTTTTTTACATTGCAGTTGTATCCATTTGTGATTTGCAATGGATTCTTTTTACAGCCTGGTTTTTGATGTAGTTACTGTCATTTTCAAGAAATAGCCAGGCCTATCGAGATACTTAACTGTTTATCTGTCATATGCAATATCCTCTGAATTCTCTCCTAATTCTTTGTTGTATGTCTTATTAAGAAGTGTAATGTTTGGACTTTTCAATTATTTAATTGATGTCTTTTAAGATTAATCAATGATCTGAATAATATAAGTAACATTCTTACATGTTGTTATTCTGTAGAAAGCAAAGTTGACATTTTAATATGTCATTGCAATTAAATCTTTGAGAACTGTTCTCAGAGTCTGGGGAAATAGTTTCTCAAACTGTTATCTATAAAGAAGTATTCATCCACATTTCAGTTAAGACTATATAATGCAACACTATAATTACTATGAAGTCCATAGCTACTGAAGAAAATAGGACAAAGTAATAATAATGAACTTTACAAAAAATTTAATCTTGGGCCATTATGGTCCTACATACTTACATAGATTTTTTGTTTGTTTTTCACATCCTGGCATAGTTCATAAACGAGGAACATGAATTGAAATCTTTTGAATGTCTAGTATTTATCTTAAATTGTATAAATTAAGCTGACAAAATGTTATTTTCAGGTTGTCATTTAACTGAGACCCTTACTAATTGACCACGTTATTTGTGTCAGTTGGTCTAAATGCATATATAATGACAATACTGATTATCACAGAACACTTGTGAAAAGTCATACAAATTGATTATGAAAAATTTGACCATATGTCTGTAAATGATCATAAAAGCATAGTTCTGAACAAGATTTGCTTGCCACATAAAGGCACTTTACTTTTGTTTTCAATCTAACATTCACATTCCCTGTTCATCTCTGTGAGTCGTTAACATATACTCAGGGAGCATTTCCTATGTCTAAGGAAGGCTGGTTGGCTAGGTAACTGTAATGCAGTTTACATGGAAATATCCTTGAAGATTACCAGAACACTTAATTGACACAGGATGAGATAGCACATTTGTGAAAGATGAATATCATTCAAAATGACGGTGCTTCTCAGTTTGATCTATATGTTCATTTCTTGGTACAAATCAAAATGTTGAATTGAATTTCAAAAATGTTACAGGTGATTACTTAGGCAATCACTGACTCCCCAAAATAACTTTCTAGATTTGAGCTCTTCCTCTTCCCTGCTATAGAAAAAGAAAATGTGGTCAGAGTTCATTACTCCATATCAGGTTTATGTTCACTTTCCTTCAGGGAGTAATTAATATAGTTGGTATGAACAATGGATGTGCTGGCAACATATATTCTTTATGTTTTTATGTTTTTTATATATGATACCTTTATAAGACAACATTCACAAAATGACTTCAATTGATGATTAACCAGTAAGTAGCTTGAATATTTGGAGGAAGAAATGCTATATAAGTAATTAGATAGGCTATATAATTACTCACCTGCGTATTATTTTTTAAAAATGAAGTGTTTCTCACTAGATAACATGAACATCATAATTTTCCTCATTTGACCATATCTTAAACATAATAAATGTATATGTGTCTTTAACCATTTTTCCCCTGGCAGAGTTTTGTCATAATACCAAAGCTTTCCTTGAACTTATTAAGCCTCTACCAAGACCCTGAAAGTACCATCTCCTTGTTTTATTCTCCCAAGTCCTAGGAAATAGGCATGTACCAGAGTGCCAGAATTTTTTTAAAGAGTGAATAAAATGCTTACCTCACAAGCACAGTGAACACTGTACAAAATCCTATAATTTTCCTACTAAATCATAACCATGATTAGACTACTTTAAACATATGTTGAAAATAATAAAAGTTTATATGAATGCTCATATTTCTTATTAGGGAAAGGAAATAGGAAAGTGGATTAATAAAAACTGATTTAATAACAATTTATTTCAATTTCTTAATGCCTATTTCAGTATTTGTCAAAATGATGTTTTATTTTAATGAAATTAATGAATTAAGAGCTACCTGCATGTATATGACAACATTAGTCCTTCAATTTACACCATTTCACTGTGTAGTAACTTCACTAGTTCATTCCAAATGGACATACATTTTAAAGGATTTCTCTGAGCCTATATATAAATCTGCCACAGTTTGAGTCTGATTTTACTTTCAAAGTTAGAATTCTAAAGCTCATCTAGCCAATTTATTTACAAAAGCAAACTTTGACAAAACTTGGTATAGAGACAGTGAAGGCGAAATTTTTGCCACAAATAGAGGCTGTTACTTGCTTAGATATCTTTTGAATTCAGTCAAACTAGCTAGCATACTGGTAAAGGTAGACATGGGTTGTAGAATTGTTTAAAATACTAAAAGATAATAAATCACCATATCTGAGAAGATAATAAATCACCATATTTGAGAACATTCTTAGAGAACTATAGAAACCAACATCATCAAATTATATAGTCAGGTAAAGAAAAGGAAGATCAGTAGCAAATGGAAGAATCTGTCAAGAACATCAATACCATTTCCCACTTTGATATCTGCATATAATGTTACAGATTTCAGACATCCCCCTATATTAGTTATTATGACAAATTAACTGACTGAAACTGTCTACAATGGGAATGATGGTTTAAAACCATATTTGTGCATGGTAACAAAAATTTCAGACTTGCTGAACCTGCCTTGTCCCTAGCAGTGGAACTTTGTATCACAATTGTTTTGCATTATATCAGAACTTGGAGCATAGAATAAAACCAGAAGCAGAGCAGGCTATAATCCTTAAATACTCCTCAGAGTAGACTGTAGTCTACACTCCATGTCCCAAATATCCCCTATCCTCCCCAGTACCAGCCCTGACAGTCAACTGTTCATACACATGAGTTTAGGGGATATTTTACACTCAAACCACAGTAAAAGAAATTTTAACTACATCCCAGAAGTATTTTCATTGGTTTCTACCTCTGCATGTTTTTAATCTTTTTATTATAAAATTTATATGTGTCTTATTGAAATATGGTTGTCGATTTTGGAATAAAGTAACTTGCTAAACATTTAAAAAAACATGATAATACTATTTAGAGCTTGAAAAAGGTACAGTCTCTGCTTGAAATTCACTATGATTTGGATCTGAATTTTCTAACAAAGATGTATTTATTGATAGCTTGGGTTAGATGTAATGGTGTTCAGAAATGGGGCTACTGGGATCTGGTTTTGAAGGTTCTAATATCATAAATGCCTTATGTCATTTGATGAATTAAAACCATAGTGGGCTACCAGTTTGTGGTGGCAACATTAGGAGGTAGGTGACAGCTGGAGTAAGTTAAACATATTTTCTTGAAGTATAAATTTTATCCTATGTCTCCAAGTGTTTTATGGATACCAGAAGGTCATTTTTGACCAATTATGCTCTATTACGCCATATTTGGTGTCCACTGTAGGTCCAAAATAATGAGGTCAAGTGAGCCAAGATTGTTTTCTTAAGCTACTTGCCCAAGAAATTTGTCAGAGCATTAAGAAGCTTACTAACTGAAGGTATTTTCCTAATTTAAAATCATTTCTATATTGAAAACGGTGATGTAGATTTTGTTAATTAAGACCTTTAGAATGTTATGTTCATTTGAAATGACAGTTAGTAAATTGTAAAGACATCTTTCTATGTGCTAGGAATTTAACAAGTAGGTATATCCTACAGAGCAAAACCATGGTATATTCCACTAATAAAGGGATCACAGTGAAAAATGAATACCATATCAGTAACTTGCCAAAGAAACTGCACAATTCTGCTGGTTCGTGCAACTCTTTATTGAAGAGCCTTGGCCGCACCTCAAAGTAGACCAGTTCTCTCTGTCAGGAATGGATGCCAAGTGAAATTGGTTGGCCAAGATCACTCTACATAGGAAACATATTGAGGCTTAATCATACATAACAACTATTTGGCTGAGGTTCTAAAATTGCCTACCTGCCAGGATAAATTTTTATGTCACCAGGAAGAACCTAATAATTATGCTAAGAGTTATCATTAGCAGGGTGTGAACTACATGTTTTATGCAGTGACAAAACACATAACTATGAATTAGGTTCATGCTATTAAAATGTTGATGAGAATAGAGTATCAAGGAGGGTTAATGGAGTTTGTTTCAGGGAAAAAACTTATTAGCAGATTGTAGCAATTATAAAAATCTATTGTATATTGGTATATTGTTTACTGTCATCAGCTAAAATAACGACTGTGAATAAGTGTAGTATATTTTATTAAAAGTACCTCCAGGCTCTTCCATATTTTCAAAGTGTTTTCCTCTCTATCTTTTTGTAGAAAGTCTTAAAAAAAGAGATTCACCGTATGCTTTGCCAAAGAGTTTGTCTCTTTCTGTTTTCTGACTCCTATATTTCTTCTCAGAAAAGATCATAAACTTTGAACAGAATGTCAAGTGTCAGTAGTTGTCCCAGAGTAATAATAGAAAAGATGTTTTAATAAAGCTACAATACCTATTCCTTTGGCTAGTATGGCAACTACATGGGGCTATGTTGAAGTGAACCATTGAGATCAAGACATTGAGCTAACCTTGAGGTATCATTCAGCAACATAATTCTCATATAGGGGTTTTGCCTAGATGTTCTGCTTCTTATCTTACTAATGCTCACCTAATATATCTCTCATGTGTAGTATTGGGCAATTTGCTACAGCATCATGTAAGAATCTCATGGTCAAATATTAGAAAAGTTACGCATTCTATTCTTTTTCTTTACACACCCACAAACATACTTTGTTGACCAGTGATGAAAATACCAGATATAACTTGTTGATATTGATTTATTTTTTTCTATTAAAGAACCATTGTTTTACTTGCCATTTGTTAAGATTATGAAGATTCAATGAAAATAATCCTGGCATCACCCCACTGAAATAAGAAAACTATTGTAGATTAAGAGCATATGAGTCAAATCAGGATGCCAAAGTCTGTGGCCCACTGTTACTTGAAACAATTTTATTATATACTATCCTATATATTATTTAACATTTTTTACAATCTTTCAAGTTGGCTTATTTTATTTTTAGATAGTTTTTACCATGAAATCAATTTCTTTTTTAAACCAAAATATTATTTCATGGGATTAGATTGTATATGTGAATTTTCCAAGCCTAAACATCCTTTAGCTATCCTTTTCTACAGCTGTATATACTACAATGTGTGTGTGTGTGTGTGTGTGTGTGTGTGTGTACAGGAATCCATACTTATAGAATAATGTAAGAGGCCAGATTGACATATAAATAGGACAAATATCATTGTCCTGAAAACTCCTGATGTCTCCACCTTCTGAATTGTTTGTATGCCATAATATAGTTGTTCTCAAATTTTAATCTGAATAGAAATGATCTGGAGACTAGCTAGACCCCTTGTTTAAAATTTTGGAGGTTACATCCCAAGAATCAGACTTAATGGAACAAGATAAGACCCTTGGATTAATATTTCTACCTCATAGGAGGTGCCATATCTGCTTTTCAATGTTCGCATGTTGTGTGACAATAGAGGAGAGGGGATTCTAATGTTCTTCCAGTGTCTTAGCTTATGATACTATTGACTGCAAACAACTCCCAGTAGCCTCCATCTATCATGGAAATTTCACATTGTTAGAGGTGACTACATTGGTTTATCAAATTTTCTCATTCTTACAGGTTGATCTAGTACTGGTTGATATTCATATACAAAGGACTAGTTCAGAATGTTTTGAAAGACTATTTAAATATCTCCTTTGAGAATCAGCTGAGAGCTTGGTTCACTTCAGACTGTTTTCTCCCTCTGCTCAATATTGTCTCTCATATATCACTATATAGGTATCTTATGAGAAAACTTCTCAACAAACCTCTGCACAGAACACTTCCTTTCAACAGTCATTTGCCAGGCAATACAGTCTGCAACACTTAACGGTTCATTTCCTTTGAGACCCAACCTTAGTGTTTTACATCTACATTTAATCTACTAGTATTCCATCTATTAGTTCAATCTGATTCAAACTATTTGGCTCCTTGTATTTTGGCTACTGTGTTTTCTATTTCTTCTTGCTCTTTGTCACTGATAAATTGGATAATAATACTATTTACAGCTTCATTTAAGCCACTGATAAAATATTGGAAGACAAAGTTAAGATCAACTTACTATCCATTAAATAGCAATGGAAAAATGAAAAGCCTTCAAAGCTACTCGTTATCCACTGTACTAGTTAAAGAGAACAATGGCATTCAATAATTTCTATTTTTATAGAAAATCTAGGCACCAATTTCTTGCTATAAATTAATTATGGTTCGAATATAAAATAACTTCACAGATCCTGTGATTGAACCCTTGGTCACTTAGCCTTGTTTCATAAGATTACAGAACCTATAGGACGTGGAGTCTTACAGGAGGACATGGTTCACTGGTAGTAACTCTTGAACTTTTCTTGCCTTACTTCTTGTTGACCTTCTGTTTTCTGACTGTGGATACAATGTGACCATCTAGCTTTCTGTTCCTGCTGCCAATGATTGGTGTATGCTGTCTAACAATAAACCAAAGCAAATGTTTTCCTTCCTTAAGTTTCCTTGTCTGGCATTTTGCTGCAAGAAGAAGCAACTAATACAGAAAAATGTATTAAGATGTGGAGACAATGACAAACTCAAGTCTGTGGTTTTTAAGCCTTTAGAACTAAGTTATATAAAGAAAGTGGAGAGTTTAGAACTTTGGGCTAGAGAATCCTTCATCTAACATAAAAAAAAATTCTGATAGGAATTTGTAAGAAATGAAGGTTGAGGGAAATGCAGAATATAAAATCCTGGCTTTTGCAGTTTCACGGGTGGAACACATACATTATCAACAAATACTCAGTTGTTCTACAGGCCATTTCAGTTTATATGTTGGTCAATAATCTGGCTGAATTCTGTCCATGACCTGAAAACTTGCATGAGGGTAAATTTAAAAGTAATGGATTGGTAGGGCTAATAGAGAAATATTTTGAGTCAAGATAGGATACCCAGTGTGGTATAGTTCTGACTCATCATACTTATTGAGATCTATTGTGAAAAGTAGCAAGAAGTGAGGGAGAAACAAATTTTACAGATACACAGTTTGTGGAGGAAATGATTAGGAGTATGATTAATGTTACACTCCATGCTTAGAGGAGACTGTAATAGCTAAAGAGAAACCTAATGTGCACTGGGACAACAGGGAAGGTAACCTACAGTGGGGCAGGGGAAGAGAGTGTGAGGGTGCTGCTCACTCTTCAAATGCCTCCACCTTGTGAAAGTATAAACTGTAAATTGATTTGAAAAGAGAGAGTCTAAACTGAATGCCACTGAGCGATTTCCTTATTTCTAGAACAAAACTGCCTGAAGAAGATTTTCATAGGTTCAGCTCTCAGAGGCTTCTTAAAGTATATTTTAAGAGTGCTGGACTCTATCATGAGTTTACAGCCAAACTTGGAAGCAGTATCCACACATAGTACTTCTTTTGCAAGTGTGAAAGATACAACATTAAAAGTATTATAAAATCTTGTTCTATGATTTCAGAGAGCCTCTAAGTACAGATAGTGGTTGGCATTATCAGAATCTCTTCAACAACGCACTGAAAGGCAACTCTAAGAAGTGGTGAATGTGATACCTGAGTTTAGGTAGAAAGCCTCCAATCATCTTGCAAATGCTTACCCTGTGCCATTAATGTTATTTGTGCATAAACAATTTTTCTTAGTTTACACAAGACCATGATTAAATTATCACCTTTAGTTCCAGAAGAAAGCCTGAAGTTTTGTACAGTATGAGAACTTATGAAGCTAGAACAAATGCATTTTGCATTATGATTTGGACATGAGCCTATGAGAACCATGAGTAGAATACTATAAGGTGAATGTAATGACTCTCATAGGTTCATGTGCCTGAACACTTGATCTCTACCTGGGATCACTATTTTGGAAGGCTGTGGAATCTTTAAGAGCTATAATCCCACTGGAGGAAATAGGTTTCAATGGGGAAGGTCTTGAGATTTTATAGCTAGGCTATACTTCTGTTTCAATCTCTGCTTCATGACTAAAGATGAAATATGATCAGCCAGACTCCTGTTCCTGTGACCATGCTGTTACCACTGTGATGGATTATATTCTCTTGAACTTTAAGCCAAAATACAACATTCTTTCATTAATTTGCTTCTCGCTAGGTATTTTGACCCACAAATGAGAAAAGTAGCTAATATATTAATAAATCACACCTTACTAAAACAATGTAAAAATATAATCACCATAAACTTATAATTGTCTAGTCAACCTCATAGAAAAATACGTGTCTACTCATCAGTAGGAGGTTTTATTTAAAAATCTTTAAGAAGAAAGTATGATAAAAATCGGACTTCAATAACCAACTCAATTTCACCAGGTAGAGCTAAAGTATTTACAATATGGAAGAAAATTTCAACTACTAATTAAATAGCTCAGCATCCTCATAGCTAAGCATTATAAGATATAACCTCAGAAGATGCTTTCATATGATTCATCCTACTTTAAATTCTCTATAACATATACTACTACTAGATACAGAGGAATGCAGTGAGTTTCATAACTGAGGATTTTGTGAAGCTATGCAATACTGAATATTAGAAAATATTTAATCCATAATAATTACTACTTGGAATGTGGAATTGATTTTCCAGTTAGTTTTAAAAGTTTGTGTTTCTTTGAGTGAATACTGATAAGAGAAAGGCTGGAGCTTGGAACACTGGTTTGAGGTCTCAGAGTAGTATGGTTTCTTTTCTGGCTCATTAGCAAGTTAGCATGTACCTCAAGGACTCACACCTGCCATTTTCTTTTTGAAAAGGTAGGACCATGCATTTGCATCTTAATAAATTATGGTAGATATTCTCAAGATGAAAAATATTGAATGGTTTATGCCATTAATGAATTAGAAGCAAAGACAGGCAATGATCTATTCACAAAACTCTGCTGTGAATCTGAAAATATCACACTATTCCAGAGGCAGAAGTTATAACACTATGTAGATAAAATCCACAGAGAGGCTTTCAAGATGTAAAAATGAGAAAACCAAAGTAGGGGCAACTACAGAAATATTAAGTGGCACTGAGGTTCAGAAGTGTAACAGGAAACAGGAAGTGGTATGTAGGACTGCAGACATGAGCTTTTGCTTTGGGTTGAGAAATAGTTAGCCATGGTAAGGTTTTGAGATTCTACTGGGATTAAGACTATGATCTTGCTACACCTGGCCAATAACCTGAATAACGCTGGTTGCTGCAATTAAAATGGGCATTGTTGTCCATACTACTCAGGTGGGGCTACCAAAAATCTATTATTGAGGCTCATCCAGAACTGCTTGACTGCTTTATATGTTTGTTTCTGTGTATGCAAGCACATGTATACTTGCATTAAGGTAGAAAGATTACATTTTACAAATCTCATTAATACTCATATGTCCCATATATTTTAATAAAAAGTATATATTTGCTTTACATAAATAATCTCTGCTACAAAATTAATAAAGCCAAATATTTTAAAGTGTATATTGAGAATTATGTAGATAAAATTAAGACAAATGATTATATTCATTTACCAAAATTACTCAACTATCTAAAAGTTAAATCTAATTATAACATCTTAGTGAATATTTGTAAAGTATGTGAATAGTGCACTTGCAAGGAAAATGGAAAATATTAACATGATTAAAAATAATATAATGGATGTTGTTACTTATCATTGTTCCTTTAATTAATCTGAGTAGGGGAATCTTCCTTTTGTTGTTGTTTATTTTGTTTCTATAGACAGTGTCTCACTATGTAGCTCTGGCTAGCCTAGAACTCACTATGTAAACCAGGATAGCTTCAAAGTCACAGAGATCTGTCTGCTTCCAATTTCTAAGTGGTGGGATTAAATGTATGCATGTCCACAGCCAACATTTATTTAATATAGGACACTAAGTTTATTCATAAAGGGAAATCTAGTGAAAATCTTTAGTTTTTTTCATTAGGATACAACTGTAAGTTTTAATTGTAGAATTCTTTGTCCATGAGTAAATTTTATATGGAAGAATTTATCTGATGTGCTTATGAAAACACAGCTCAGGATCCTAGGACTTAGTTAGAATGAAAATGGCTACTTGGCGAAATCATCACATAATTTTCCAATTCAGTTAATCACCCATGAATTGGTTCCAACAGTCTTCCTTTCCATGCTATCCTTGCTAGTTAGAGACATTCTAATTACTTCAGAGACAATGAGACAGAATAAAGCAGGCAGCCACTTCTACAAACCTTTATATTCACACAGATTATGACACTCCCTGGACAAGAGGCTTCACATGCCATGTACTCTATTATCCTAGTAAATGATGATAACCATTTTTATACTTCATAATCAGATGTGAAGGCTAGGTCTCAGTAGTTGTAGTGATGGAAGTGTCTTGTAACTATACATATAACTGTCTCCTGAAGGGTGAAATAATTTTCCCCATAGTGCCTAACGAAGTATATGTAAAGGAGTTGCTAATAGACTGAATTCTGAAGCACACCAAACCTTTTACTGATTAAGGTAGACTCTAATGTGAATTTTGCATGAAGAAGAGTAAAAATAGGCTACTCTAAATTGAGACTGTTGAATTAGTGACTTTAGAGTCATCTGTAGTTTTAATCTTTATGAATTAAATATGGAGAGTACCAATGATAGCTCTGCAATAAATATAGATGCAGAAGTGGGGAGAGGCAATGCCTTTTGACTTTCCCACACAACTGTCATTTTTAAGCCTGCTGTGGTATCACATTAATAGAATCTCATTCTGGGGACTGAGGCAGGAGGACTGCTTTGAATTGAAGATCAAACTGAGAATGGGCTATTCTGTAAGACCTATTTCTTTAACAAGTGACTAAACACACCAATACATTTTATTTCTAGCCAGAAACAAAGACCTGGTGTGTAATGATAGCTTTCTCATTGCAAATCATTCTTCAAAATTATGTCACATCTCTGAGGAAAGATAAATATTTATTATTGATGATGCTGAATTTCATGCATCTGGGTAGAAATTATGGCAATCTGGTAGTCCACTGTGCTCCAGTCATTTCAGAAAATGGGCTTTAATTATGGGAATCTATTTGAGAGGTCCAGGAAACCAGAGAAACAGCTGAGGCAAGCAAACAGCAACTGGGATAGTAACTTGGGCCTCTATTTGGTTTGGGCTGTCCACACACCCATCTCCAAATACTACATTTAGCAACTTTCTAGCTGTCTAAGAACCCAATCAGCAAAGACAAACATGTATATCTCTTTCTGAACAACAGGCTTTCTTTTCCTCGTGATAACCAAAAGACAGAAACTTTTCAATGATACTCTCATTGTGTCCAGGTATGAGACCAGAAAGGTAGATCTGGCCTGAACTGGCTTTGGGTACATGCAAAGTAAACTGTGTCTTCACAGTAAAGTTTAAGGAAAAAAATCTCCTATGTACGAACTTATGCCTATGTATTGTTGGACATACATATGACTAAAATCAGAAGAATTGTGGAAACGAACTTGTTCATTCGAGAGATGACTGTGGAATTATGTTTGCCAATCAAAGCAAAGGACAATTCAAACTATACCCCTTAGCAACCAAACTCCTTTCCTTGAAACCCATGAAAAAGAACCCCAAAGAGAAATTGAGGGCCCTTGAGTATGTTCCAGTCATATGTCTCAGTGCTTTCTCACATTGTAATCTGATATTTTTTATCATTTCAATTTGAATAAAGATTCATTACCAATTTTGCAAAAAAAAATGTGTTTTGCACAAAAGATATTAAAAATAGTCTAAATTGAAAATGTTGAACTGTTAAATTTAGAGTCACTTGAAGCTTTAATAGTTATGAATAAAATATATTACAAATTGAATATGGGCAGCCTCCAACAAAATAAGTAGTTGTATTTTAAACATATGTCATGATTGGCATCATGCAACATTGTTTTGCATAGCTTCAAAGGCATAAATGTGTCATTCTTTAGAAATTTGGAAACAATCTAAAGTCACTTTGTGTCCATTCCATCCACAAACAGTTATTGAACACATCAGTAGGAAACACAAAGTACAGCTAAAAATCATTCTAACAGTCTGTTGATAATCATAAATATAGTCTCTATTAATTTCCAGAAAGAGAGATACAAAAATATTTTTAAATCATTACATTTATTAATAGAGAATTTAAATTATTTTTCTAAAGTTTCCATGCCTGTACCCCTTTAAATGCACAAATAGCTAAAAAATTTATGAAACTCTATTATTTTATTGGTTGAAAAGAAGTCCAGATTTGTATATGCTTATTGTGTGTTTACTCCTTGAAAAAATGAGTGTGCCTTTGGAAATATATCACCTAGTTAAAATTATTTATCAGGTCTCAAAGCATTGAAAACTCATGCCAGTAGCAAGAGGAAGTCAGAATATTAGTTTTAAAGAGACTTTTAGGATGAGGTGAAAATGAGGATGAAGAAAGGAATTAAATTCTACAGCAATTTTTACAGTTAAATGAATAGAAGTCACAAGTCAAATTTATATATAATTTAGTAAGTTATTAAATTGTAAAAATCAGTAGAACATAATTCTTACATTTCTAGCTTCAAAGACAAATGAACACAGGGAAAATGTGTTTTACAGTAAAGAAAAAAATCCATTTTCTAATAGACATTGAAAAGCCTATAGGGTATGTGGGTGGAAATGATGGTAGGAGACAAAAAATATAGTTTTGGACATAAAGAGAAATACATGACAAATATAAAGACAGGTGTCTTTGATGGTAGTTGAAACTAATAAAAAATTAAATAAAAATATGTAGGCAAAGAGGAGATAGAATTAAGAAGAGGGGCTGACATACATCTCAGTTTTGTGGTACTTGTATAGAATGTTCACATTCCTGAATTCAACGTGCAGAACAGCAGCATTTAAGACAGTATAAATTAAAAGGAGGAGGAGGAGGAAGAAGAAAAGGAGAAGGAGGGAGCAGCAGTTGTACTGTTTTGGTTAGATGTTTCAACTTTACATCCTAAGCAGATATTTTGATCCATTCCTCAGACTCCTCTAAATGGAAGAATTTGTATATCCTTCTATCCAGGATGCATCATAGGTGTTTCAACAAAATGTGTCTGTCTCTTCATAGGTCAGGTTGCTCTTGGGTACATCCTTATTAGCACAGTAAGGAGTCGTTTCATCTTCTATTTGGAGAGGGTAAAATGTATGGAATATTTATTAGCTCTATCTCATACCCAAGTATACTCGACTACTAAACCTGCTGTCTCTATATTCAAGCTGTAATGAAATTTATGTGTTCTTCCCACATTAATGTTTCCCCTTCTCACTTAAACGACACTTGGTCTCTGAATGGTTTAATATTCATTTTTACTCTATTATAATGGAATGACATGCATAGATGTACTTATCACAAAGAAGCAATAAAATTTTAAATGTTAAAGATATGAAAATTAACCTAATTTGATCATTACCTATTGTAGATACATATCCACACTCACTGTCTCGTAAATATGTAAAATTATAAAATGGTGATTAAAATAAAGGTAAACTTGAAAAAAATAATTGTGGTTTACCAAAAAAGTCCTGCCAAAAGGATGATACTGTAGTAAAATATTAAGACTCTGAGAATGTGAGACACACGTTGGGAGGAAGTCATATATGGTTGAAGCATACTTCACATTTGGCACCTAAAAGGGATCAGTGGGTCAGGAGAAGAAGAAGAAGAGAGCAGGTGTGTAGTAGACAATCAATTTAGAGATGTAATAAGAATTTAATTCAATACTGGGATTTTTAGGCTAAAGACTTCAACTTTAATATTGATTGAGAAGGGAATCATTGAAAGGTTTTAAGCACAGTAGTGGTTATGCCTTTATTAATCTGCCTTCTCTGTTCTATTTTTCTATTTTCTAGCTATTTTTAGATATGTGATAATTATTATCACCTTGGTATTGACTACAACATAACAATAGTAATATTTGTCTGACATAGACTAATAATTTCAACTCCTTTTCCTGTGTATGGTTTCACACCACAGACACAAACACCCAAGAACAAAACAAAGCAGAACAGAACAAAAACAAAACAAAAAACAACTTGATACTCTGTAGCTTTTATCATCTGTTTTCCCAAAAAATAAGCTTCACATGGGTAGGAATTATCACAGCTTTTACCTAGTACTAAGTACTGAGCCTATATAACACATATTTGGCATAAAATACTTATCAATAAATTAATCCTTATGATGCTGATAACATATATAATTAAGCCATTCAGGTTTAATGCTCATTTAGAGATTAAGAAGGGATCTTGGAATAAAAATAAGGAAATGAAGGAAATGAAATTTTGTGAGAGTATCATCATAAAGTCACTAGCCAGATGGCAGTCCTTGATCCTAATCCTTAAAGGCGTCTTCCAGTAATTTGTAAATATGACATATAACATTATCTTATTCACAAACTCATAGCTATTCCTAGAAGATAGAAAGAAATGAAGCTGGAGGGGCTCAAATCTCTGGCTTTATATGTTACCATGGATTCTATACGGAATATGATCAGGAAAATAAAGTATTTCCCTACATAGTCAATCTGTGGTCTAAATTGAGGCTCTGGAGTAAACACTAGTTTACTCTTATGTTGTTTCCTTCTTGAAACTAAAATCTACCAAGGTATGTTATTAAAATAAAGTTCTTCCAAATAACATATACTTTACTTAACATTCAACAATTTCAAACTGAATTGAAGATTTTATTGCTTTAAATCAGCTTCCAAATACATAAAGATTTTGCATACATTTATCTGTGTGATTGGCAGTTTCAGTGTAGGCAATATATTAGTGTTCAGTAGTAAAGTAGTTTCTAACCTGAATTGTGAGAAATGATGCAATCAGCATGCTTTCCGTAGCAAGATTTTAAAGATGTGACATATTTTCTTCACACTTCAAATATCTATATTATCAATCTTGCCTGTTTAACATGAGGTTACATGATAAACAAAAGTGGAAATGCCATTCTGCAAAAGTCACAGCTTTTAGAATTTATAACGAACACTAGGAAATGGGAAAATGCATGAAATAAGAAATAGAAACGAGGAAATGCAGTTAAAAATACACTGTGGGGAAAAAACATTTTTTGATGAAATGTGGCAGTTGTTCTTTTGTAAGGAAGAGAGTAAATTATTATTAGAAAGGTACCTGAAACTGCTTAGGTAAATATAAGCAAAGATGTTTTGCAGTAGAGTTGTAAACAGGGCTTTCAGTGGTAATAGAAGTACTGTATCTTGTATTGCCTAATGGGGAAATCATTACACAGAGGAGCTTTAAGCACTTAGAAGATGGACTTGTAAAAACTGAATCTCATGTTATATTTAATACTAATTAAATGTGACTAGATACTTATGACTGGTGGCTATTCCATTGGACAATACAGATATAAAGATGATAATTTTACTTTATTCCTGTGTTCAACTGGGTAAGTTATTAGACAAAAAGGCCAAAATACAAATGATCACGTGAAGAATATTCTTGTTTCTGTTTACTTATAATAAGATCTATAAGACACAAAATAAGAGAAGTTATAGGCAAAGTTTATACAACTTAGTCTGAACAAAGAACACACGGAGAAAATATACAGTGTAGGTGTCTAATGTTGTGAAGGATTAGGAGTCAACAGAGAATTATAGAATCTGTCACAATGACCAGAGCAATCATCAGGTCCATATAGCTCCTTGTCACTATAACTCCACACCATCAGCCTATTACTTAAGTGGTAATTCTTCAAGAAACATAATGTTATCCAGTGTAACTTGCCATTTTACATTTCTATACTCATTGTGGCAAACATGCTGTCTATTCAGTGGCCAAACCCCAACCTCCCAGCCATAAGACATGATTATGTAGTAAAATTCTGGTGTTTAAGATTCTGAAAAAAGAAATGTTGCTTCTGTTTTTCAGTTCTCCTCTTCCTGCTGGAATATGCATTTCTGAGGAAATGGTAGGAAGAGTATACAATTTTTGGAGTTGATACTGCTAAGCCACTGAATCCATTTTAGTACCTGCTACTTTTGATCACATCATTCTATAAGACCGATAGACCTCTGTTTGACACACTTATGATAGATGTATTTAAAATAAAAATGCAAATCCAATAGATATGGTTCACTTCATCGGTGAATGTCCTAGGGGAAAATTTGGAATTTGTTCTTTGTTTATATTTTCACACATGTATGCAATGTGTTCTGATTACTATGGCAGCTCTACATCACCTATCTACCTTCTGCCTCTATCACCCCTCAATCCTTCTAATGAGTATTTTTTCCATTTTCATGGTTTTTTGTTTTGTTTTGTTTTGAAATCCAATGAGTTTAATGAGGGCTATCGGTTTAACCCAGTGTTTTACATTCTCTTTTTGAGCTTGGTGGGATCACCAATGGTTTCCCATTTACCTATCTAATCCGAGCAGGTTTTAGAAGTTATTTGGTACTGATCTAGGCATGTAATCATATAAGGGTAGACAGCAGCTAATGACTCTAATAAATAGTCAACATTCTCATAGAAAACAAAAGCTTACAAATAACCTAAACACAGTGTGGTGAAATAAACTAAAATAACATGAAGTTTTATAGTTGACAGAGAAGGCTTACTGAAGCAAACAGAACTAAAGCTAAGACCTGGATAATGAGCAGAATGTAAGCACATAAAGAAGAAGCAAAATGGAACATAGCTACAAGGAAATGAAAATAAGTCACTGTCAGTTGTGTGATGACATGTAGAGAAGGAGTCCAATAAAGCAATCAATTAGACTAGAATTATAAGGGAAGAGAAAGTAAAATATCTGTGAATGGATTGAGTTTTAAAATCAACAGATATAGTCTGGGTATATAGCTTAGGGGAAAAGCATATGCCTAGTAAGCACAAGAATTTGAATTCCATTCTCAATACTGAAAAAAAATGAATAAATTAGTAATGTCTTTAAAATAGGGAGGCAGGGAATGTACATGAATTCTATGAGTCTGAAAAAATAAATTTACCCCAGAGTTTATATAGAGAATGGGTTAGAAAGTAGTAGGGCTAGAAGTGAATCAATTTATGTAAATGATATGTTCATTTTAATAATTTAAATGAGACATAATAATAGAGGAAGAAAGATGAAGAAAAGAGACTGGGATTGAAAGCTATTTAGATAGCAAATAACTTTCCTAAAGCTTGCAGAGTGTAGAATCAAGCATGACTCTTAGATTCCCAAAAGGGACACCTGAATGAGGTGCAGTGTTCATTGGTTAGGAATCATAGGAAAAGAAATTGGTTTCATCTGGAGAAACATCTTGACTAAGGGCAAAGATGACTTTGGTTTGGGATCTATTCAATGTCAAGTTCCTGTGGGAAATTAGAGGGGAAAGAAACGAATAGGATATTTAGGCATGAAGCTCAAAGGACCTTCTTCAGCTGAAAATGTTGACAGGTAGTTATCATCACACTGAAAATGCAAAGATACACTTCCCAGAGGATATAAGTAGTAGAGGCAAAAGCAGGAAAGATAAAGCATGCGTCAAAAGTAGCTCTATACTTTTGTATATAGTTCATGGGGAAGTAATTTGTTGCTTTCTAAGTTGATAGTTTTTAAGGAATGAAGCCAACAAATATAACCCAAAAGCCATTTTCCTGAGGAATCGAAGCTCTAATAACATGAGAAAAGAACTGAGACATCTAGGACATTGTGGACCATAAGATTATTGAAAGACAGGTCCCTGAGATGAAAAAATCACATAGTAAATTGTATAGACCAGACCATAAAGCTCTAATTTTGTACCATGAACAAGCTTTCTTCTTAGCTCGTTCCTCGTTTATATTCCTTAAACTCATTACATTAACACTTGATCTTAATGCCCTTTCCCAAAGTACCATCTGTTTGAGAGTCTCCTCAGTGCTTTCTGCTGACATCTAATGGTTGACTTTCTGTTTTTCCATTAATTAATCTGTTAATTCACTTTATATCCCAATCACAGCCCCTTTCCTCCTCCCACTCTCCCACTCTAAGATCCGCTCTCCCTCTCCCTGTTCTCCTTCTCCTCTTAGAGGTGGAGACTGCCTTCCCCCCAGAAGTAACACACTCTAGTGCCCCAACAACTGGACTTGGTTCTGTCCCTGACTGTTGCCTCTCTGTCGATCGTGTTCTCTCGACTGGGATGCCTTATCTGGCCTCATTTGAAAAGGATGTACCAGATCCTGCAATGGTTGACTTTCTAATACCAATTCTTTTTATCTGGATACTTGTTCCTAAGCCTACTGTTCCATGGCTTAACAAAAACAGTTAACACTTCTATACTTGCAGAAGATTGACTCTAAATCTTGTCCTTAGATAAACTAGAAACTGGGCAATTGATTTTTCCAAATATTGGCCTCATATTAAAACCTGTTCTTTCTTTACTAGGGCCTTTTTGAAAGGGTTCCAGTGTAACTTCTCAGGCTTAGCTTGAATCTTCTTTCTGGAATTCGGCGCTCTATTTCTATGGTCACTAGCTTAAATCAAGCTCCCCAGGAATGTTCACTTTCCACCCCTAGTTCAGGTTTGCATATAAATAGCTCATTACTCCTAAGACTTTTGCCTCTTTGTTTAAAATCAATTTTATTTTTCTCCTCCATGCTAACATTTTTTCTCCAAATTAAAATTGCCTAACTGACTTTTCCAGTAATTCATGTCATCTTCTGGGATTTAGCTTTCCCTGTCGTCCTGCTCCTCATTATACAGGCACTATTTTTTTCTTTGCCTTTGTTTTCTGGCACAATTAAAAATGAGAGCCCAACAATAATTAACATATCACAGTACACTCAAAGTAAATCTTCATGCAGAAAGAATCCTGATTCTGCAAATATTTACAAACTCCTGATTATAAAATCTACTTAAGGATGAGGGGTTGTGTCAAACGAAGACAATCTCAGCCCTTATGGACTTTAGAGTAATGTGTAAGACAAATACAAAATAAATAGTTATATGATTCATGTTTTATTAATATTTGGAATAAATATTAATGCAAGAAAACCACACTGGGTTTCAAAGAATAGATACGATGATGGGACCTAGTGTGAAGATGTGGTGTCTCTCAGAGCTGTTAATTTTTGTTATGGGTTTGCATGCCAAGTCTTGATTGGTATCTTCTGAATCTAGTCATTGCGACCTGAGAAGATGACAGAAGCTTGTTATCTCATTAATAGATCAATCACTCATTGGCTCAAAATTTGTAGGCATTACTGGAAGAAGGTGGAAACATTAAAAGCTGGGGCCTTAGTGAAGAAAGTAGCTCACTCTATATATGATCTCAAGAGGTATTTTGTACGTGTCCTTTCCACTGTTCTTTCTCTGCTTTCTGAGCCACTTGAAGTTGTTTTTTAGTTAATTGCTTAGTTCCATCATTGTCTTTGTGAATGGAGGCAAATCATTTCACTTCATCAAATCTCAGGCTTCTCCTCATTAAAACAGGACAGCAAGCCAGGCTTTTGAGTTAAATTGGCATATGACATTAATGGGATGGTGGGTTTCATCCAAGGTCACTGTCCCTTCATTACAGCTAAAATAGTTTGAGAAATAAAGTAGTTCTTACCTTTTATGAATGTTTCCCCAAGAAGTATTGATATTCTCTGTTATCATGTGTACTTTCCTGGTATCATCAGCAGAATAATCTCGAAGAAGTTTCAGTGCCAAATCATTTGTCACATCTACATTTATCTGCCGTTGGCGGAGGTCTTTGGCCAACTGCTATAGGTGTGAATAGGGAAGAAAATTATGTCACTTTTTATCCAGATATCTCTAAATGAGGTACCTTTAAATATCTTATAAATAGCTACTGATTCTTCAGGCCACAGCATCTCTACACAATTGTTTTTAACTTCTCATGTGAGTCTCTCAACTATATTGATGTAACATGCTTTCCATGACAAAATTTCAAATGCAGAATCTTGAGCATTGACTCCTTCAGTTCAATTTAGTACCACTAAATTGGGAATAAAATAAGCTTAATTGTTTTTTATCACAAGAGAAAATAAACTGCAAAAGAAACTTCACAATCATTGCTTAGCATGTGACATATAACAAAATCTAAACATAAAAACAGGCCTTTCTTATGTTGTCATTAACTTGTTGAATTGTTTATGTAATTAGTGCCATCTACTGGCATTTAACAAACTTTGCATAGAGGTAAATGATAAACAAAAAAGTGTTGTTATTCCACGGTTTCTGAAAGATTATAATACTTTAAAGATCCCGTACTTTAATATGCAGATAAAAGACAAAATAGAAAACTATTTCTAAACCAAACAACTCATGTGTTTTCCATGATTGGTTTTAGAAAATTTAATGTCATTGAACTATCCATTTCCTCACTGGAAAGAAGCCAACCAAGGTCAGGTACAATGAGAAGGATTAAAATATTGAGGTATGAATAAAGATATATGAGCAGGCAACTTAACAAAATGACAGAATAAAAAATTTTTGTAAAAGAGAAAAACTTAACTTTCAAGTAATATAAATTTATTAAATCAAGAAAGTACAATTTCACAATAGTAAACAAAAACTCATATAGAGAAAATAGCAAAACTATTATATTCTATTTTTGGAAACATAAATTATGACTATTTGGCAATAGATAACAAGTGACCCCCCCATACTTGCACTTCTTACACTTTCTCTTAATAAAATATTCAAAAAGACAAATGTATTATAAGATTTAAAAATCACCAAAGGAGTAATTTTAATATTTACTTAGGGAATTGTAGTGGGTTGGATAGGTATGGCTCCCATAGACTCATGTATTTGAAGGCTTGGCCCATAGAATTAGACACTATTCAGAAGTATAGCCTTTTGGGAGTAGGTATGGAATTGTTTGAGGAAGTTTGCAACCATAGAGGTAAGCTTTGACGTTTCTTTTATGCTCAGGATATGCCCAGGGTGGTACATAATTCCCTTCTGCTGCCTGCAGATCAAGATGTAGAACTCTCAGCTCTTTCTCTAGCACATGTCTGCCTTGCATGCTACCATGCTTCCCACCATGGCAATAATGGATTAGACCTCTGAAAGTGTAAGGCAGACTCAATTAAATATTTTTATAAGAGTTGTTGTGGTCATGGTGTCTACTCACAACAATAAAAGCAAAACTAAGACAGTGATATTAGAAAATAACGAATAAATGTGCACAATATTCATGGGGAAGAGAACATGATTGAGCTGAGGCAGGAACTCAGTGGTAGAGTGCTTATACAGGGCCCAGGTTCAATACACACTGCTTAACCAAACAACAAAATACAACCATGGTGTTATTATGGGAAAAGAAAATATGGTTTTGACCTGGAAATTTTAAAAATCAGTATGAACAGATGAAATAGCTATTATAAAAATTTGTGAAAGGAAAAATATTTTACAGTTTGTGTTTTGTGTTAGTATAATGTTTACATAAACAAAATAATATCTTGGCAATTTTGGCATAATTCAATGCATTTGACTGCATTCCTATTCCTCACAAAGTTAAGAGTTTTTATATAGTCCAACATTTTTTTACTTAACTAGAATATACTATTTTAGAATCACTGAAAGAGTAGCACTTATTGGAGATCGCACATAGTTTCAGATTATCAAGCTATTTATACGCTATAGAGCTGTAAAAGTGGTGAAGAGAGAAAAAAGAGTGAGATAAATGGGGAGAGAGAGGAAAACAAATGAGTTTCTTTTGGCACAGAAGATGGTTGTTGGTACCAAAAGCAGATAAAATATATGCTTGTGAAATGTCAGGCTTTCTTCAAAACTTCTTTTATTAAGAATTGATAAATTGATGATCAATAAATAGGTCCTATTTCTACTTTGCCGATTCCATATGAAATAAAAGATGTTTGAATGTGAATTAACCCCATGAATGTCTCCCATTTCCAGAAAATTCCTAGGATACAAAATTATCTTTCCATTTCTTATTATTTAAGCATTTCTAGAAAATTCCTAGAATACAAAATTATCTTTCCATTTCGTATTATTTAAGCTAAACTTATCTGACAAAATTAATGTGTATCAAGATGTGAGATATCATATTAGTCAGAGGACAACATTTACATTGTAAAAGAAAAGCATATTATATATTTTTTAGCTCTACTATTAGTCACAAACTCAGTTACAAAACTCAGATAAATAGCCTTATTATTTCCTAAGTTAATAAAAGACAAAAAGATCAAACTATTAAACATATGCTATGATGACCTAACACCAGAGTATAAATACGTAGGCTTAGACACACAGAATATAAAGGTTTCAACAAATACAAAATTAAAATTACTTACTATTTTAAAGCAACAATCGATAGACCCAGAAAGGTTACATAAAAAGAGATGTCTAGGAGAAGTAACATAGATCTCCCTGAGAGGGGACATATAATAAATTTTATAGGTAGGCTGGGGACATGAGTGATGTTGGGGAGAGGGAGTGGAGGAGGAAACTGTAGGGAGAGATGGCTGGAATTGGGTGGGAACATTTTGGGGGTAATGTGAAAACAGTGGGATGCGAGCTTCTTGGGATGTATGAAGCTGATTTAATTAGGACTCTTAGCAATGGGAGATACAGACTCTTAACTGGCTATCTCTTGTTGCCAGGTGAGACTTCATGTGGCAGGATTGGGGTGCATTCAATTATGTTCTGCTAAGACTGTCTATTAGAAATTCTCAAATAACCCAGGCTGTTTCTATGACAAATGTTTGCCCTCTGCAAATTGACAGTGGGGCCACATTGCCAAGAACAGCCCACAGACAAACTATTGAACACAGAGAAGTCAAGCTAGTCCTGCATGGAACCTTCACCTGTACATTCTGGTGTCTTTGGTGTAGTACTCTGCAGGCCACCCCCTGGGGCATCCAGCCTTCATAGGGTCAAGGTTCTCTTCTTCCACCTATGCCCAGCAGGGCCCTCCACTCTTACATATTCAACTGAAGAGCTGGATCCCTCCCTAAGTGCTCCCAGGCTGGTGGTTTAGACCCTGGGAGCTGTGGTTGGTTGGTATTGTTGCTCAACCAACCACAGAAAATGCCACTTTCAAAGGACGCATTGCTTGCTTACTGTCTTACAGTTTGATCTTAGGGAAGTGATTTACTTTGTAAGTTTCCATTTTATTTTCTCAAAAATGGGATGGAGCTACTAACTCTGCCTAAGAATCAAGCATGCTGTGAGTGGTGTGCAAAATCAAATTGAAAGATTAGAAAAAAGGATCATAATATAATACACAGTGCATATATGAAGATATTCATTGTTAAGTAAATGTTACAATCCATAGAACCACATAAGGTAGGTATAGAGTAAGGGACAAAGGTATAAAAGGAACAAATAGATCTCTTTAGGAATGGTAAATAGAATATAGATATGGATACATAAGGAATGAAAGGGTCAAGTCGGGAGAGTGGAGAGAAAGGGTTTGGGAGGGGATACATTAAGACAGCAAAAATAAAGGGACATTTGCACAGTAGTATGGAAACCTAATGCAGTAGAAACTTCCTAAAATATATACATATATGAAGGTATTCTAAATGTAATCAAACAATGGGGGAGACAGAGTTCCAACTTGCCATCTCTTGTCACCAAATGAAGCTTCCTGTACCAGAATTGGGTTACAATTAATTGAGTGCTGTCCAAAGAGACTTCATGAGAATCCCCAAACAATTTAGGATGTTGCCAAGCCTATAGATTGCTCTCTATGAGCTGACAGCCAAGCCCTATTACTAAAGATAACACACACACAATTCATGGAAAATGGATATGCTGAGCTGGTGCTTACATAACTTGTTCACCTGTATGATTGAGCATCTTTGGTACAAGAAGGTTCTCTGCAAACTATCAAAAGAGGAATGTAAAAACCAATCCAGCCATAAAACCTTTATATACAATAGTATTCTGTTTCCAAAATATGCTCACAAACCTTGTAGAAGTAGCCAATCAATAAGTGGTTTGACTTAAAGCCCACTCTACTAAATGAAACTCATAACTAACACTGCTTGATTGACCAATTATCTGAGACTAGATAATCCAGGGATCTTTGGTGAAACCAAATAACTTTGATCTTTAAAAAAAATGAGTGAAAAGTTGACTCCCTAATGATATTCTGCTATACTGATAGATCATTGATATTCAGCTCTCATCAGAAAACCTTCCTCCTGTAGCAGATAGGAGCAAATATAGAGGCTCACAGCAAGATACTATGCAGAAAGTTAAAGGCCCCGAAACAAAATTGTAAAGGGGATGTCTCCATCAAATCCCTCCCTTTAGGGCTCAGAGAACTCTGGAGAAAGAAGGGAAAAAAGAATATAAGAGTCAAAGGGGATGGAAGACACGAAGAAAACAAGACACTCTAAACATGAACAAAGTTTATAGGAACTCCCAGAGACTGAGCATGCACATGGCCTGTATGGGATGTAGAAGGTCCTGTGCTTCCAGTCTAGTGTTTTTATGGGACTCCTGATTGTGGGGATGAGTGGGTCTCTGATTTTTTTGTGCCTGAACTAACTTTTTGCAATTATATAGTTTGGAAGACCAGTTGGGTTGTAGAAAGAGTATACCAACCAACAGTTATTGCAAAAATGTAAATAAATTTGATGAATAAAACCAATACCCCTCTGATAAAATACAAATCCAAACCCCCTGTAAAGGCAGACCACAAACATGTAGCATACCTACATAGCCACATTTAACATTTGTTAAATTTTCTTTCTTATTGCAATTTCACAATTGTTTACTTAAGAGCACAAAAGTCCTTACATTTGACATACTTTTTCAAGATGGTAAAGTCTGTAAAAGAAATATCACAAAAGGGCAGGTATCTGGACTCAGGTTTCAATGTGTATTTGCATATAATTTGCATATAAATAAATCTAGGGAAAGTAATTGTATCTGCTGTAATTGAAATTTGAAAGATATTTTTTCCTCAATAATTATAGCATCATTGGAAAATTATTGTGCAACTCAAAGTAGAATGTTCATAGGGAGCAGAAAAAGAATATATTTGCTTGGTTCTTTAAAATCACTAAACAATTTAGCTATAAATATGAATTAATGTTCTATAAATTTTTACTGGGAAAAGAAAGTTAATTTCTTTCTTGTGTGAATTAAAATGACCTATAAAATCCTTTATGGATTTATAATAAAAATGTTAAAATATGTGCAAGGAAGCTATTTTGAATGTAAAGCTTCTTACCATTAACTCTAAGACTCATCCATTAAACCTTTGACATTACCAAACAATTCTGTTTCCTAAGGTAACATTCCATACAGGATACTATTTAAGAAAATGACCCTCATTTTCCAGCTTACTGGAAATGATTAATCTTTTCAACAGCTTTGAGGGCTCCATACCAGTGCTGCTACGTTTTTGTCCTTTCAACAATGACTACAAGCTGAGAGCAGGCTAGTAAATGTGTTATCAGCCAACCCATTAGAGTTCCATTATTTTCTGTCTTACATGGCTTCATGTAATGAATTTTTATAATTAAACTAATGGCATACAATTTATTTTTTCCCCTCTTTACTTTCAGGCCCCATTTCTCTTCCAGTTTCTTTGGAATAAGTTTTATAAAAAAGGATAGGAGGAGAGACCTCCAAGTACTTCATTACCTTAATTTCATTATGACATTTGGAAAGCATTCTCTTTATTTGAGCTCTCGCTTTAATTTGCTGACTTTATTAAAAGGCTTAAGCAGTGTTGTAATTAACAAATCATCCAGATAACCCAGAATTCTAAGAGAAGTATAGAAAAAAGGGTGTGGAAATGTTCCTGTAGAAACTACCTCCAAAAGAACATCAGAAATCATGAGAAAGTAACATTTTCTTCTGCCACCATCCCCAGATTTCTAGGTAATTTTTTAAAAATTCCTATGAGCTACTATAGGAAATTACATTCACAAATATCTCTTGTCATGAGATCACATATCTACATTTAAAAATCAGGAAGAATCCCCTGTATTTTCATGAAGTACGAATATACTTTTAAAAGCCGACATACCAATACATAATCCACCTATTATATATTCATTGAAACTATACTTCATTGATTTTTTTCATTGAGTTACATAGATGTGCAACCATTCCTACAATCCAATTCTGAGACAAGCTCTTCTCTACTTCATATTAATAACAACCTTCAACTATCCATTATCTTTATCCCCAATTGTTATTTATTTTATATATAACCAGAGAGAGACAATGTTATTTTTGACTGGGTTATATGAATTGGCATAATGACTTTGAGGTTTATCTACCATACACTATTAGCATTGTAATGAATTTTTGTCATTTAATAATACTTCATTTTTGCATGTACAAGATTCTGTTTATGTATTTATTTGCTGGAGATATGGGTTGATTATATATCCTGAATATGATAATTAATACTATCATTAATTAATTAATACTTCTATATCAATGTTTATGTCTACTTTTATTCCTGTTGAGTATATACTTACTTAGCAGCAGAATACTAATATTTATACCTTTGTAAATTTCTGAATATTTTCCCATTGTTTCAACAATTTATTTATTTCACTTACATATTTTTTCATTCATTTGTTTTGAGACTAGGTGTTATTCTATAACTCTGACTGTAATGGAACTTGTTATTTAGCCAACATTGGACTTGAACTTGCAAGAATACTCATCCTTTAGATTTTAGGTATACTCTACTACACCTGAATATATTTATCACTTGAAATACTCATCAAATATGTAAGGATTCCAATGTTTCTGCATATTGTTGTGCTTCTCATAGTATAAAATCATTATTTTGGCTAGTGCATTAAAGTATCATTTCATTGTTTTTCATGTATATTTTCCCATCATGATAAATCTATTATCATTTGTTTAAGGATGTCTACTTTGGAGACTTTTTCTATTAAAACAGTCTATGTAATTGGGTAATGTGTATTTTGGTTGAGTTATTTGAGTTTATACATGTTCTTGAATACATTACTCATTACAGATACTATCTAAAATATTTTTCCAATCCTGTGGATTGTCTTTTAACTTATTGGCATTTTTTGAAGTAGTTTTAGTTTTGATTAAGTATAATTTTCTGCCAGGCAGTGGTGGCATATGCCTTTAATCCCAGCACTTCGGAGGCAGAGGCAGGTGGATTTCTGAGTTCAAGGCCAGCCTGGTCTACAGAGTGAGTCCTAGGAGAGCCAGGGCTATAGAAAGAAACCATGAAACCCTGTCTTGAAAAACAACAACAATGACAACAACAAAAATAAAAGTATAATTTTCCTTTTATTACATTCATTTTTGGTGTTGTGTCTAAGAAAATATTGCCTAATAACTCTTGTACCTCTATATTTTTCTGAAATATTTTAAAGTTTTATGGGGTGTGTATGCGTGTGTGTGTACAGGCAAGTGGATGGGTGTACAACTTTGCACATGCATATGTAGGCAATAGTTGTCTTTATTTAACACTCTGTATCTATGCATTTGAAACAGTATTCCTCACTGAATTCAGCTTGCTTTTGTCAAGTAGGGTGGAATCCAACAAACTCCAGTAGTCCTGTCTCTGATCCCTATCAACTGGACAGATAGGCAATTATTGGATATCCAATTTGTTACATGGATGTTGGGATCCAAACTCTAGTACTCACGATTGCAAAATAAGTGATCTTAACTCCTGAGCACTTAACTCAAGTACGTAAAGTTTTAGGTCTTGTGTTTAGTTTTAAATTCCATCCTGGAATAGGTTGTTTTGCAAACCATTAAACTTTGCTTATTTTAATTAAAATGTTTACTTTTAATTAACAAATGAAAATTATATACATTTATAGGATAAAACATGATGTCTAAGGTAATTAGTCTAATCTGCTATCTCATATAATATTCATTATTTTTGTATTAGAGAATTTGAAATGTGGAGGCAAAGTGATTCATATGCATGTGATATTTTATTATTACCCATATCATCATGCTGTGTAAAAAATTTTGAGTATTTATAAATTCTAACTGAAACAACATGTTCTCCACCAGAATACTCAAGACTCTTGTCATCATCATGCTTGTCTCTACCTGTGTAAGTTTGGAGTGATAGGAGTCCATATGTAACTTCACATGATGTTCTAAGATGTTTGGCTTACTATATCTGACTCATTTTATTTAGTGTAAGTCCATTAAGTTCATTCATGCTATTATGAATGATAAAACTTACTTCACTGCATTTTGTAACACATTATTCTTTTTTATTATACTGTTTCTTTTTTTTCTTTTTTTTCAGCTTTTTTTTATTGGATATTTTATTTTCAGTTCATATGTTATCCCCTTACCCCATCCCCCACCCACCCGGGAACCCCCCATCCCCTTACCCCTCCTCCTTCTTCTCCATGGATGTAACCTCCACCTACCCCCCTCCCACCTTCCCACCCTCAAAATTCCCACCCCCTGGGGCGTCCAGGCTTCATGAGGTCAAGGATCTCATCTTCCACCTGTGCTCGGCAGGGCCCTCCACTCTTAAGTATTCAGCTGAAGCCCTGGATCCATCCATAAGTGCTCCCAGGCTGGTGGTTAGGACCCTGGGAGCTGTGGTTGGTTGGTATTGTTGCTCTCCTCATGATGCCACAAACCCTTTCAGCTCCTTCAGTCCTCACTCTAACTCCTCCATTGAGAACCTCATGATCAGTTCAATGGCTAGTTGTGAGCATCTGCCTCTGAATATGTCAGACTCTTGAAGGCCTCTGAGGAGACATCCATATCAGGCCCTTATCGGCATGCACTTCCTGACTTCCACATCAGCATCTACCTTTGGTGACTGCACGTGGGATGGATACTCAGGTGGAAAGGTCTTCAAATGGCCCCTCCTTCAGTTTCTGTCCCTCACTTTGTCTCCATATTTGCTCCCTTGAGTATTTTGTTGCTCCTTCTAAGAAGAACTGAATCACCCCCACTTGGTCTTCCTTTTCTATGAGCTTCATGTGGCCTGTGAGTTGCATCTTGGGCATTTCAAGGTTCTGGGCTAATATCCAATAATCAGTGAGTGAATACCATGTGTGTTCTTTTGTGATTGGCTTACTTCACTCAGGATGATAATTTCTAGTTCCATCCATTTACCTAGGAACCTCTCGAATTCATTGTTTTTAATAGCTGAGTAAATGTGTAAATGTACCACATTTTTTGAATCCATTCCTCAGTTGAAGGACATCTGGGTTCTTTCCAGCTCCTGGCTATTATAAATAAGGCTGCTATGAACATAGTTGAGGATATGTCCTTGTTCGAGCATCTTCTGGGTATATGCCTAGGAGTGGTATAGCTGGATCTTCAGGTAATGCTATGTCCAATTTTCTGAGGAACCGCCAGACTGATTTCCAAAGTGGTTGCACCATCTTGCAGTCCCACCAACAATGGAGGAGTGTTCCTCTTTCTCCACACCCTCGCCAGCATCTATTATCACCTGAGTTCTTAATCTTAGCCATTCTGACTGGTGTGAGATGGAATCTCAGAGTTGTTTTGATTTGCATTTCCCTGATGACTAAGGACACTGAACATTTCTTTAGGTGCTTCTCGGCCATTCGAGTTTCTTCCATTGAAAATTCTTTGTTAAGCTCTATACCCCATTTTTTAATAGGGTAATTTGGTTGTCTGGAGTCTACTTTCTTGCGTTCTTTGTATATATTGGATATTAGCCCTCTATCAGATGTAGGATTGGTAAAGATCTTTTCCCAATTTGTTGGTTGTCGTTTTGTCTTATTGACAGTGTCCTTTGCCTTACAGAAACTTTGTAATTTTATGAAGTCCCATTTGTCAATTCTTGATCTTAGAGCATATGCCATTGGTGTTCTGTTCAGGAACTTTTCCCCTGTGCCCAAGTATTCGAGGGTCTTCCCCACCTTATCTTCTATTAGTTTCAGTGTATCTGGTTTTATGTGGAGGTCCTTTATCCACTTAGACTTGAGCTTTGTACAAGGAGATAAGAATGGATCAATTTTCATTCTTTTACATGTTGTCCTCCAGTTGAACCAGCACCATTTGTTGAAAATGCTGTCCTTTTTCCACTGGACAGTTTTAGCTCCTTTGTCAAAGATCAAGTGACCATAGGAGTGTGTGTTCATTTCTGGGTCTTCAATTCTATTCCACTGATCTTCCTGCCTGTCTCTGTACCAATAACAGGTAGTTTTTATCACTATTGCTCTGTAGTACAGCTTGAGGTCAGGGATGGTGATTCCTCCAGAAGTTCTTTTATTGTTGAGAATAGTTTTCGCTATCCTGGATTTTTTGTAATTCCATATGAATTTGAGAGTTTCCTTTTCTAACTCTGTGAAGAATTCAGTTGGGATTTTAATGGGGATTGCATTGAATCTGTAGATTGCTTTTGGCAAGATGGCCATTTTTATTATATTAATCCTGCCAATCTATGAGCATGGGAGATCTTTCCATCTTCTGAGATCTTCTTCGATTTCATTCTTCAGGGACTTGAAGTTCTTGTCGTACAGGTCTTTCACTTGCTTGGTTAGATTCACACCAAGGTATTTCATATTATTTGCAACTATTGTGAAGGGTGTCATTTCCCTAATTTCTTTTTCAGTCTGTTTATCTTTCATGTAGAGGAAGGCTACTGATTTATTTGAGTTGATTTTATAACCAGCCACTTTGCTGAAGTTGTTTATCAGGTTTAGGAGTTCTCTGGTGGAAGTTTGGGGGTCACTTAAGTATACTATCATATCATCTGCAAATAGTGATATTTTGATTTCTTCCTTTCCTATTTGTATCCCTTTGACTTCTTTTTGTTGTCTAATTGCTCTGGCTAGGACTTCCAGTACTATATTGAATAGGTAGGGGGAGAGTGGGCAGCCTTGTCTAGTCCCTGATCTTAGTGGGATTGCTTCAAGTTTCTCTCCATTTAGCTTGATGTTGGCTACTGGTTTGCTGTAAATTGCTTTTACTATGTTTAGATATGGGCCTTGAATTCCTGATCTTTCCAAGACTTTTATCATGAAGGGATGTTGAATTTTGTGAAATGCTTTCTCAGCATCTAGTGAGATGATCATGTGGTTTTTTTCTTTGAGTTTGTTTATATAGTGGATTACATTGATGGATTTCCGAATATTGAACCATCCCTGCATTCCTGGGATAAAACCTACTTGATCATGATGGATGATTGTTTTGATGTGGTCTTGGATTCGGTTTGCTAGAATTTTATTGAGTATTTTTGCATCGATGTTCATAAGGGAGATTGGTCTGAAGTTCTCTTTCTTTGTCGGGTCTTTGTGGGGTTTGGGTATGAGTGTAATTGTAGCTTCATAGAACGAATTGGGTAGTGTTCCTTCTGTTTCTATTTTGTGGAATAGTTTGAAGAGAATTGGTATAAGTCTTCCTTGAAGGTCTGATAAAATTCAGCACTAAAACCATCTGGTCCTGGGCTTTTTTTAGTGGGGAGACTTTTAATGACTGCTGCTATTTCCCTAGGGTTTATGGGACTATTTAGATGGTTTATCTGCTCCTGGTTTAATTTTGGGACCTGGTATCTGTCTAGGAAATTGTCCATTTCTTCCAGGTTTTCCAGTTTTGTTGAGTATAGGCCTTTGTAGTAGGAACTGATGATTTTTTTAATTTCTTCAGTTTTTGTTGTTATGTCTCCCTTTTCAGTTCTGATTTTATTAATTTGGATACTGTCTCTGTGCCCTCTGGTTAATCTGGCTAACGGTTTATTTATCTTATTGATTTTCTCAAAGAACCAACTCCTGGTTTTATTGATATTTTGTATTGTTCTTTCAGTTTCTATTTGGTTGATTTCAGCCCTGAGTTTGATTATTTCCTGCCTTCTACTCCTCCTGGGTGTATTTGCTTCTTTTTGTTCTAGAGCTTTTAGTTGTGCAGTCAACTTGTTAGTGTGTGCTCTTTCCAGTTTCTTTTTGTAGGCACTTAGAGCTATGAGTTTTCCTCTTAGCACTGCCTTCATGGAGTCCCACAAGTTTTGGTATGATGTGTCCTCATTTTCATTGAATTCTAAAAAGTCTTTAATTTCTTTCTTTATTTCTTCCTTGAGCAAGTCATCATTGAGTAGAGAGTTGTTCAGTTTCAATGTGCATGTGGGTTTTCCATTGGTTTTGTCATTATTAAAGACCAGTCTTAGTCCGTGGTGATCTGATAAGATGCAAGGGATTATTTCAATCTTTTTGTATCTGTAGAGGCCTGCTTTGTGACCAATTATATGGTCTATTTTGGAGAAGGTACCATGAGGTGCTGAGAAAAAGGTATATTCTTTTGTTTTAGGATGAAATGTTCTATAGATGTCTGTTAAGTCCATTTGGTTCATAACTTCTGTTAATGTCAAAGTGTCTCGGTTTAGTTTCTGTTTCCATGATCTATCCATTGCTGAGAGTGGGGTGTTGAAATCCCCCACTATTACTGTGTGAAGTGTAATGTGTGTTTTGAGCTTTAGTAAAGTTTCTTTTATGTATGTAGGTGCCCTTGCATTTGGAGCATAGATGTTCAGAATTGAGAGTTCACCTTGGTAGGTTTTTCCTTTGATGAGTATGAAGTGTCCTTCCTTATGTTTTTTGATTAATTTTGGATGAAATTCGATTTTATTTGACATTAGAATGGCTACTCCAGCTTGTTTCTTGTGACCATTGGCTTGGAAAATTGTTTTCCACCCTTTTATTCTGAGGTAGTGTCTGTCTTTGTCACCGAGGTGCATTTCTTGTATGCAGCAAAATTCTGGGTCTTGTTTGTGTATCCAGTCTGATAGTCTGCGTCTTTTTATTGGGGAATTGAGACCATTGATGTTAAGAGATATTAAGTAAAAGTGATTGTGGCTTCCTGGTATTTTTGCTATTAGAGGTAAAGTTATGTTTGTATAGTTATCTTCTTTTGGGGTTGTTGGAAGATGACTTCCTTGCTTTTTCTAGGTTGTAGTTTCCCTCCTTGTGTTGGCCTTTTCCATCAATTATCCTTTGAAGTGCTGAGTTTGTGGGAAGATATTGTGCAAATTTGGTTTTGTCATGGAATATCTTGGTTTCACCATCTATAGTGATTGAGAATTTTGCTGGGTATAGTAATCTGGGCTGGTAATTGTGTTCTCTTAGGGTCTGTATGATGTCAGTCCAGGCTCTTCTGGCTTTTATAGTCTCTGGTGAGAAGTCTGGTGTAATTCTTTTAGGTCTGCCTTTGTATGTTACTTGACCTATTTCCCTTACTGCTTTTAGTATTTTTTCTTTGTTTTGTGCATCTGATGTTTTGATTATTATGTGATGGGAGGTATTTCTTTTCTGGTCTAGTCTATTTGGTGTTCTGTAGGCTTCTTGTATGTTTATGGGCATCTTGTTCTTTAGGCTATGGAAGTTTTCCTCAATAATTTTGTGGAAGATATTTACTGGCCCTTTAAGTTGGGAATCTTCATTCTCATCTATACCTATTATCCTTAGGTTTGGTCTTCTCATTGTGTCCTGGATTTCCTGGATGTTTTGAGTTAGGAGTTTTTTGTGTTTTTCATTTTCTTTGACAACTGTGCCAATATTTTCCACCGTATCTTCTGCATTTGAGATTCTCTCTTCTATCTCTTGTATTCGGTTGGTGATGCTTGCGTCTGTGACTCCTGATCTCTTTCTTAAGTTTTCTATTTCCATGGTTGTCTCCCTTTGAGCTTTCTTTATTGTTTCTATTTCCATTTTCAGATCCTGAATGTTTTTGTTTAATTCCTTCTTTGTGTTTTCTTGCATTTCCTTAAGGGATTTCTGTGATTCCTCTTTAAGGGCTTCTATCTGTTTACTTGTACTCTCCTGTATTTCTTTAAGGGAGTTACTTAATTCCTTCTTATAATCCTCTATCATCATCATGAGAAGTGATTTTAATTCTGAATCCTGCTTTTCAGGTGTGATGGGGTGTTCAGGGCTTGCTATATTGGGAGAACTGGGTACTGATGATGCCAAGAAACTTTGGTTTCTGTTGCTTATGTTCTTGTGCTTGCCTTTCGCCATCTGGTTAACTCTAGTGTTGCCTGCCCTCACTGTGTAAGACTGGAGTCTGTATTTCCAGTTATCTTGCTTGTTGCAGAGCTCCTCAGAGTCCAGATGTCTCTGTAGTCTTATGATCCTAATCTTGGTGTCTGCTGCTCTGAGTGCAGTGGCTCCTCTAGGATGACTCAGGATTCAGTATCTCCACAGGACAGGAGTAGATCAACTCAGTGTCAGCTGCTCTGAGTGCAGTGGCTCCTCGGCTGCTCTGAGTGCGGTGGCTCCTCTAGGATGACTCAGGAGTCAGTATCTCCACAGGACAGGAGCAGACCGACTCTGTGTCTGCCCCAGCCCACAGGACCAGGCAGGGGAGGAAGGGAAGTGGAATTCCGGAGGGGCGGGGTTTGGGTAGCTGCTGTGCCCTGAATGTCCCTGGCTCCCAGATGTATCTCTGGGGCTTAGGGAGTGAGATGGAGTTCTTACCGGCTGCTCTGAGTGCAGTGGCTCCTCTAGGATGACTCAGGAGTCAGTATCTCCACAGGACAGGAGCAAACCAACTCTGTGTCTGCCCCAGCCCACAGGACCAGGCAGGGGAGGAAGGTATACTATGTTCCATTGGGAAGTATTATTACTTCTACTTTTGGAAGAGTTTGTAAAAGATGGAGATTAATTATTATTTTAAAAACTTGGTTGAACTCACTTTTCAAGCCCCCTTGACATGAGTTTTTCAATTTTTGAAAAACGTAAACCTATCCTTTCCTTTTCTTATTACAGGTTAATTGTGTTATTTCTTCAGTTGTTCATAACATTCTTTAATATTCAATTTTATTTACATAAAATTAATAACAATATACTCTTTCATACCTACAATTAGTAATTTGAGCCTTTTTTTTTTCATTTTAGCAAAAAGAGTTCTGTCTGCTGCACGTAAACACAGTTCTAAAACTTTCTGTATTGAATTAATTTTCTTTCTTTTGTTATTTCCACTATAGCATCTATTATGCTAACATTAGAATTTTTTTCTTTTTGTAGCTTCCAATGGTAGGAAAGGTGGCTATTGATTTGAGATTCTTCTTATCTTTTTTCATAGAACATAATGTCACACACTTCACTCTTACAGAGGCCTCGGGATCATGTGTTTTTATTTCCATTTTTCTAAAGGTAGTTTTAATTTTAATAAGATTTTTTTCTCTAGTGCAGTGGTTCCATTAGTATGCAGTATATAATTTTCACGTATTTGCAAACTCTTCAGTGTGTTCTAGCTATTTACCTTCAATTTTATTTCATAATCTGAAAATTTATATTATAGAATTTTCATCTCTTAGTGGATTATCTTGAAGAGGATTTATTTTGCAATTGAGAATAATATGAATTCTGCTAATAATGTATAGATAATTGTAGAGATGGCTACTACAGTTTGTAAGATTATAGTGTTTTTCAAGTATCTTCCCTTGTTTATCTGTCCAGATACTCAATCTGTTCTTAAAAAGAGAAACAGCCAGCTACATTTTCTTGAATCTCATATTACTTTATTTTTTCAATTTTTGCTTTATGTATTTTTATATTATTTTTCTTTATCTCAGAAGGGATTATATCTATTGCACATTCATCGTGACTGGTTTATGCTAGCTGTTGTGCTTTCAAAGACAGCATTTCCATGTGGTGCTTGTTTACAAGTTTTTTAATTGACCTATATTTGTGGATACATGGCCAAGACTTTCTCCACTCTCCCCACATATGCCAGAGCTTTCCAAGCCCCTATATGAACATCTTAATCCCCAGATGCCCATTTATAACTTTTTTCCCTAAACCTCAATGAACATCACTGTCAATATATAGTGTTATACGAATTAACTGTATTATGAACATGACTGGATGTCTTTTCGTAGAGAGTTAGCAGGTCAAATAAAGACTGGATTCTCCATCTAGTTTTGTTTTTATTTTTCCCAAAGGTTCTAAGGCTGCTAATCCTCAAGACTACTGTGGAAGTATAACACGCCAGAGACTATAATTTTTGGTTAATTTTCTAAGTTTAGAAGAGAATTTCTACAACTCTCTTCCATTTGTTTTTTAGATGAGTGGATTTCTAGAGTCAGCACAATATATTTTCAAATAATGAAAGAGTTCAACTGTGAAACCTAGCTAAAATAATGATGTTGTCCGAGTGTAAAGAAGACAAGACATGGAAACTCTGTCTTAAATATGTATGTGAGTAACAGGGGAAAGTACCCTGATATTAGTTATGTTGTATCAGAGATCTAAGGTATATTCTCTATGTTTTCAGTTTAGTGGCTTCCTAATTTTGCTTTCAGAAGAAAAGGACTATTAGCTTATTGATTCTTCTTCATTTGGCAGTGTTACCGAGAGAAAAAAGGGGAGTTTTAAAATGCATGACCAGATGGTAGGTTCTGAAAAGATGGTCTTAGACAATGTTTTTCATTATTAGATTAGAAGTCACATTGTCAAATTACAAGTTTCAGTCAACTTTGTGACTCTAATATACATACATGCATACATATATCCATATATATCAAAGTATGTATGTTTAACATATATAAAAATCCAGTTATCATTGTACATACCTGTAATACAGATAGAATACTGTCTCATATGTCACACATACACTTAAAATGATAATGCACCCTTTGAGTTTATCAAAAAATTCCCCCTGATTTCTTTATTTTCTACTGAAATAATTTGTGATTTTAAAGTGGCTAGTATAGGTACATTATAGAACAGGTTTTAGTAAGAAAATTAATTACAATTATAATGTATCTATGGTCCAGTAAAAGATGCATTTAAAACATAGGCTTTCTCAGCCTAGGAAATGTTTATTTAATAATTGAAAGTTATTAGTTTTCTCTCTTCAAATAGTTTCAAGTATTAAATAGCCAAATCAGCAAGGCTCAAACAAGATTTCACTTCTCTATTGAATTCATGTACTCTTAGCTCACCCAAGCACAAAACAGCTAATACTGTCACGTTTGAAAAGCTTTTATGCTGAATTTGACACAAAAACAATCACAGAGCAGACAAAAAAAAGGAATTTCTTTTTCAAAAGCTGAAAGGAAAAAAATAAATGGAAAGTGTGAGCCTGGCCAAATCTTTATTGCCACTGGAAAAGAAAGTTCAAAATGATCAAGAAATAATTTTTCCAAAGATCCCATGGCCAAGTTTGGTCCAATCTTAGTCTCGTGAATAGGCTGTGAACTCAACCAAGTTTGTGCCAAATGAAATAAATCCTAGTATGATCAGTGCTGGCAGTTTCAGGTGCCATTGTCATACTACTTTTGTTTTTTTTTTGAAAGTTCTAAATGGCATCATCTCTCACAGGATTCGGTTATGACTTATTGGCAGGAATTTTGTTTAGAGTGGAATCCTGTGTGTGTGGTGTGTGTGTATGTGTGTGTGTGTGTGTGTGTGTTTTGCTTTGGGGGGTGGTTTTGTAACGTCTGTCTCTTGAAAGAGAACATATTTATACCTATCCTAAGAAGATCAAATAAGATATGGTTAATTAAAATAATCTGAATATCAAATGCACATCTTTATTTCATGAAATTAATGGTTTATACAGCAAAGAGAGAATATACAAATAGATTATGTATAGTTTATCATAACTCACTAATTAGTAATTCGTAGAATAGACCATCTGGAGTCTGTTTTTCTGCCTGACCAATGTTCTCCTACTGCTGTCGCTTTCTATCCTGACCATGTTTTTAAGATGGGCTTTCCCAGATGCCATTTCATATGTGATTTCTACTATGTGAATATGGTACTATTTATACAATTGCTTCTCATTATTTTTTTTAACCAAGAGGTGGTTAGTTTTAAAATATCAAATAAGAAAGGTAAGAGTTAAAGATGGAACTTATTGAAATGCTATAAAGAATTAAAAATGATAATAACTAAAAAGTATAAAATGGTGAAAAACCATGTGAAAACACTAAACTGAAAATTCAGAAATTTAAAAATTTATACACATTATTAGAATAATTGATCTTGTACATAATAGTTAGAAGAGATTAAAGATTAAAAATCAATAATGCATCTAGATTCCTGGGAATCAGGATCAGTAAAATTCAAGTATGGTGATTTATCTAAAGTACTAAAAAGATTCCTGGGCATGGTGGCACATGCCTTTAATCCTAGCACTCAGGAGTTGGAAGCAGTTTGGATCTCTGCATGGTTGAGGCTATGCTGGTCTACAAAACAAGTTCCAGGAAAGCTAAGGCTGTTAATCCAGAATAACCTTGTCTTGGAAAAACAAAAAAATGTATAAAAAATCATAGAATTGTGTTAGCATTTGAAATCATTGACAGCTATTTACTAAGAGTAGATTGGGTCATCATCAGTAACGGATGCTGACTGCTATATCCCTGTCTCTCCAAATTCAATAAGGTTCTGGGAAGACTAGTAGGTTCTCTTGGAATCAGAGGAAAACAAATGCAGCAATACTTTATTAGGAGAGAGACGTATTCAGTGTCTGCTTATATCTATTTCCAAAAAGTTTCCTTAAAAGAAAATTGTAAATGATAAGCCTGCCAGCATCTCTCAGTAGTGAAAATACATTTAGCTATGAAAAGATCTTTTATTTGTTCCCCAACTTTGCAAAGAATTAAAAATAGTTGTTTTGTCTAAATGAATATAATTTGAAATTCTCTTCAGTTTTTCAGAGTAGAAAATACTGTGAAAAATTTCCCATATTATACTATTGAGTTACTTTCTTTTTCAGCCAGTTGGCTTATCAATAATATCTTATTTGTCAATGAATAATTACTGTTGTCTCTTTCTGAGCCTCATAATGTTTTGTCAATATGTTTTATTTACACAGAAAGTGAGTGGAGAAGAAATTGTGTAAAGTCATCTACAATAATAATTGATACAAATTCCTATTCCATATCCCTATTCCTATCAAAAGAAGTTACTGAACCTCATTAGCCTTCAGTCTTCTCATACCGCTAAAAGGGGGCACTTTTCATAAGAAGTGACTGAGAGAACTAATTAAAAGAATGAATTTAAAATGATTAACGGTTTTTAGCATACAAAAAACACTCAACTTTAGTATTAGAAATAGGATTGTTTTGCTATTCATTTATACCATTCAGGGGAGGAGGTGGGTAAGAATATGTTTTGGCTATCATTATCGTCTGCCTTATGACCATATATTTACTGTGACAGCCATGCCTATCATTAAATTTCTAAAAGAAGACAATACCTACAATCTGTATAGATAATGGCTGAGTCATTTTGATGAAGTAGACAGAACACTACTACTCAAAGACATTTTTAAAACTCTTGAACAGGATACTAATTATAATAAAATACTGCATTGTATTAGGTCTTTTAAAAACGTTTGTTCAGATATATAAACTGTTTTGTTTTCTTCTTCTATATTTTATTTTCATTTAGTCTTTTTAAACAGCTACTTATTTCACCCTAATAATTCCTAACACCCCTTGTGATTCTCTCAGGGAAAAATTATTTTTTCGATAGTCATTGTTTAGAGTCAAATATAGCACTATTTATATCTCATTTTCCCTGTCTATCTCAAACCCTCTTTGTGATAATTTTGTACCCATTAAAACTTTTTATGATCTGTGAAATTCGTAGTACACTAACTTATAGATATGACCAGAGCAATCAAGAATAACCATGTGGATTGAATTTCAAATAGTCAGACTAAGAATTAAGAAAACAATTATTAGAAATTACTTATGTATCTGTATCAGGAAATTAATAATAATAGAGGGCATAATGAGTCTTAAAATCCTACATGGCTTTCTGGAATTTTTTTATACCAAAGATCTTAACTTCATAGCAGCTTAGATCCTCTAACATAGTAGCTTTGATGAAGATTGGCTAAAAGCTTATTAATACCATTCAGTGTATCTGAAATTAACTGGGAAAAAGATTTGGTCAGTGAGACATGGTAGAAATACTAGACCTTCCATAAAATTCATCAACTAAATGAGCACATTCTCAGTGGCTTTATGGCAACCTGTATGTTTAAAACAATAGTTTAAAAAAAAACTAGAAAAGCTTATTCCCAAGTGACCAGTTGGACAGAAATTGTAGAAAAAGGATTTATCAGCTTCTAATAGACTGTAACTAACAAATCAATTATTATTAATTTTGATTGTATTATATTCTTGATATCTCAGGTTTTATTTCTCAATACAACTTAATACAATATAAACAGACTACCTTGGAAATGAGATATTTTAGAAATTTAAAAAAATACATTATCCAAAAATATTACATTTTTTCTTAGGTAACATAACTTGTTTCAGCTTCAGATCCTTGCCTACCAGAAAGACTTTCTGATGGAGTGAAGAAAAAAGTGGAGAGTTTTTGATCAAATATCCAACCATACACACCTTCCAACTATGTTATTTTACTGGCTAAAAGAAAATATCTCTTAACAATATCCACTGTTTAGCATTTAATATCTCAGATGGCCAATACATGTAAAATTTGAAATCTTATCATTATATGTATATAAAGCATCAAGCATGGTACTTGATAAAATGAATTCACTTTATTTCTTTACCTTTTCCTTTTAGCCTAGAGAGTGCTAAACTCTAAGTGGAAAGATATTTCTAATGTTTTTTAAGAAAAGAAAAAAAGAAGGAAGAATAAAAGACATAGAAAATGCTGTGCTAACATCAGAGAATGGGGGAAGAAAGTGAGAGTATAATTTCCCCTTATACCTTTTCTGATATCCACCTACTCCCTAATCTAGTTAGAGCCAGTGAGATAAGGGGGAATATATTTATTACTTTTCCTAAAAAGAGATTAATGATGAATATTGTTAACATCATACTACTATAGAAGTATGGAGTGAATATTATCTTTGAAGTGTTCTTAAAAGAATAGAGTGGAGTAAAATCCAGGTGTTAAGCAGGGATTTATCTCACTTAGTAGAGTGAATAGGGGAATTCTTGAATTCAGCCCCCAAAAGAAATTTAGCATGTTGGAAACACACAGGTCTGTAATTCCAGGAGATGTAGGCAGAAAGATCAGGAGTGAAGGCAAAAATAGGCTATGCAAGACCCTGTATTAACTAAAGAAAAACAAAACTAACAAACTTTGTTCACACTATAAGACAAAAGTTAACTTTAAGGTTACAGTGGGCCATCAATTTTCTTCTAATCTGCACTGTGTCTCAAAATTTTAGACAGGTAGGTGTAGTGGCACTCATCTGTAATCTTGAGGATTTTGAGTTTGAGATTTTGTTTCCAACCAGACTTCCCAAGATCCCAGGGACTAAACCACCAACCAAAGAATATACATGGAGGGACTCATGGCTCCAGCTGTATATGTAGCAGAGAATGGACTTATTTAACATTAATGGGAGGGAAGGCCCTTGGTCCTGTGAAGGCTCCATGCCCCAGTGTAGGGGAATGCCAGGGTGGTGAGGTAGGAGTGAGTGGGTGGGTTGGGGAGCACCCTCATAGAAGCAGGGGGAGGGAGGATGGGATAGAGTTTTGTGGAGGGGAACCCAGAAGGGGGATATTTGCAGTGTAAATAAAGTTAACCAATAAAAAAAGAGAATTCTGTCTCAAAAACAAACAATAAAAGCAAGAGTTCCAGTTTTCATTTTTTAAATGTAATTTTCACTAAAAACCATTAAATTTTAAGCTATGGCATGCTTTCATTTTCTATAACAAGTATTTTATTTTTAAAAAGATATGTTTGACACTAACCTTGGTTTCTGTGATCTTCTTTTGGATTGCGTCCATTGTGTGAGGATCTTCTTTCCATGAGTCTAGCTTGCCTCTGGCCTGTCCTATGACCTCTTCAGCTTTTTCCTTAGCTTCTAGCCATTGTGTTGAATCCTTTAACATTTCATTCAACTGTTGTCTCCTGTTCTGCAGCTGTTCTTGTACCTCATCCCACTGAATCTGAATTCTTTCAACTGGAATGAAAGGAAAAATAAAGGAGAGTAAGTACTACGGAAGAGAAGACAGTGGAATTTAAGATCTAAATGCCATTGCACATGTATATTTTTCATTAAAAATATCCAAAGTGCTATGACTGGGATAGGTAGAATAATTAATAAAATGATTTCTTCACTCAAGTGGCAAATTTTACTTTCTATTAAATTACTTGCATGCAAATAAACTAGAATATTGGTGCTATGTTTAGAACTATAAATTCAATTTTAGATTCTGGTATCAAATAACTATTATTTCTTAGAGAGGTACTGAAGGGCTTGAGCACTTACTTGTGAGTGTAAGGATCTATGTTTGGATATTCCAAAGCCAGAATCAAGATGGGAAACAGACAAAGGCTCAATGAGCTCATTGGGTAGCTAGTCTGTCTTACTTAGTGATGTTTCAAATTAAAGAGAGAATTTGTTTCAAAGAAATGGTGGAAAACACCTGGGGAATGGCTGCGGAGGTTGTGCTCTGGCCTTCATGTTCAAATGAGAACAAATAAGAGAAGACATTGATCTTTATACATACTAACAAGGACATTTGGACAAATATACTTGATGCATATGCCACTGTGAAGGAGATTTTATACCAAATATTACCAACATTGTAATAATATCCAGATGATATGAGTCCATGATTCTTATAGGTATCAATACATTTTGGGCACAATATCTTTGCCTTTTCCTATTCCAATTCTTTTTATGATAAATTTGACATTTCAAAGAGGTCTCTAGATAACAAATTATTCATGAGGTTTTTTTGTGAGCAGTTTTTTATATCTATGGTTTAAGATATAACATTTTCCTTCTAGGTATATCTTTGATAACTAACTGCATATTCAAATATCATTATTATATATGAAGAGTTTTCCTGATCAACATTTGTACAGCCATGGATTCTTATTACACACTACTGCGATTTATAGATTTACTTTTCAATCTCTCACTCTACATAGTAGACACCTTACTTGCAAGGCGAGGGATTTGTAATGGATGCTGCTAGTGACCAATCTATATACCTTTGGTACTTTCCTTGAGTACTCATTAGCAAGCACTTGCATTAATACAAGCATGAAGGATTTCTCTTGTCTTGAACAGACTTTCAGGGAGAATTAAAGCCCCAGTAGCAGTATTAAGGCAATGGCAGACAAAAGTTGGAAGAAAGCTACTCCTTGATCCCTGCCCTTGTTGCTTTCAGGTAAAAACTATGAAAAGTATTTTCCACTATTCTCTCAGAGTTCCCTTAGAAATGCTGAACAACTGTTAAAAACAACAGCCTCCAAAATAACTGGCTTCCTTAGTTTCTTTCTTTCCCTATCTCTGTTCCACTCCCCTACGGGTAATTTATTTGATTACCTTACAAATAAATCACATTTTCCTCTATCATTCTGAGGTTTGTTTCTTGGAAAACCTAGTTCAAATTAGTATTAGTATATTCACTAAAATAAAAAAATATCAAGCTGTTTGCAAGATGGCTTAGTTGGTAAAGGCATATGCTGCTCAGCTTGATGATCAAAGGTCAAACTCTAGGACTGATATGGTAGAAAGTTGTTCTCTGTTCTCCACATGTGCTGCGTGGTACATGTACCCCTCTCATCCACCTATCTACCCACAAATGTGTATGTACATAAAAACAAACAAATGTTAGTAACTTTTTAAAAAAGAAAGTGTTACCAAGTCACTGGTGCACAGATTATCACTTGGCATTTAGTATACTTCCAGTAATACTTTGCCAAATGAATTATACTAAAAGACAATTTCAATTCTCCATATTCTTTTTTTATAACAATGAAACAATGATGATTCCAAAGTCAACCCTTTTTCTAAATCTTCAGTCATTCTTATTGAAAAACAATCATTGTCTTTTTATTAAGTTTCCACTTAATATTGTTTCAATAATTGTTAAAACTTCTATTTTATTGTCCTTATTGACACTCATAATATCCATTTCACATAAATCAATGTTCTGTGATTTTGGAGTTCTATGGTTCTAATTTGATTTTCAAGTCTATATTTTCAGGGAATTTTTCTACATTTTTTTACTAATTTAATTTGTGTTAGTCATATTGTCTATTTGTGTTAAATGCCTTTAAAATCATGCTTGTTAGTAGAATATCATCATATGCTTTGAATTCTGTAGACAAAATGTATAATGAATTGAAGAATCCTTTAGGTTGAGTTGTTTAATCCTTTTTGAGTGTTTGAAATTCAATAATTGACAAAGTAATACAAAAAAGTCTTTCTATTTTATAGCATTTTAAAACGTAGAACTACATTAGATTAAATATCCAACAAAGGGGAGAGAGAACCTGTAGAAACCATATCCAGAAGTTAGGCAAGGCTCCTGGTTGACAGATGGGGCCACTCACCCATCTGCAAAACGTTAACTCAGAATTGTTCCTGTTTAAAGGACACACAGGGACAAATAGTAGAGCAGAGACTGCAAGAAAGGCCATCCAGTGACTGCCCCACCTGGAGATCCATCACATATACAGTCACCAAACCCAGACACTATTGAGGATACAGGGAACTGCTTACTGACAGGAGCCTGATATCATTGTCTCCTGAGAGCCTCTGCCAGAGTGTGACAAATACAGAGGCAGATTCTTGTAGCCAACCATTGGACTGAGCATGGGGTCCCCAATGGAAGAGTTAGAGAAAGGACTGAAGGAGCTGATGGGATTTGCAACCCCATAGGAAGAACAACAATATCAACCAAACAAAACACCCACAGATCCCAGGGACTAAACTACCAACCAAAGAGTACACATGGATGGACCAATGGCTCCAGCTACATATGTAGCATAGCCCCTTACATCAATGGGAGGGGGAACTTTGTTCTGTGGAGGCTTGATGCCCCAGTGTAGAGGAATGCTAAGATGGTGAGGCAGGAGTGGGTGGGTAAGTGGCACTCTCATAGAAGCGGGGGGAGGGGAGATGGGATGGGGGTTTATGGAGGGAAACCCAGAAGGGGGATAACATTTGAAATGTAAATAAAAAAATAATAAATAAAAAATAAACTAAGAATCACATTGAACTCTAGAAGGTAACAACCACAAATAGTGTATTATCAATTAAGTATAATTTGATGAATACTATAAAGAGAGAAGTATGTATCACTGTAAAATAATGTACATGTATGAAAATTCATTTTGAAGTGGAGAAATTATGGAGAGATTGCCTTTACAAGAGGACATAAGCATAAGGCTTTAGAGAAATAAACACTCAATTTACCAAGTTTGTAAAAAACAGTATTAGACTTGCAATTCTATTTCAAGTTATATAGTCAACAGAAGGTCATATTTATTTATATTTACCAAAAGATTCACTTTCCATGTCTCTTAAACTAATGTATGCATATGTTGTATCTCTTTCTGTGTCTATCTATCATATTCTCTCTCTCTCTCTCTCTCTCTCTGTATCTATCATCTACCTACCTACCTACCTACCTACCTACTACCTACATGCCTACCTACCTATTCATCTGTCTGTGATCTTGTGGTAAATTGAGTGAGAGATTTATGACTATTTTCAACAATACAGATAGATCTCAAAAATATAATGTTGATGGTTACAGTTGATCAGATATTGAAAACATGTTTGATTAAATGCATCATAATAAACTGAGGAAAAAAGAATAAGAGATTTTAGGACTCTGAAAAGTAGTTATGTTTGGATTCATATGAAGGTGTCTGACAAGGTTCTGATAATACCCTGTTTCTAGAGTTGTGTAGTTTTTACACAGATGCATTCTGTTTGTGATTATTTAATAAGTTAGATGCTATTGCTGAATAAAATTATCATTATATATTGGAATTTAATAAGTAAATATAATAAAATGTTATTTAAATTATGAAATATATTATATGTATAATTTAGAAGTTCTTTTCAAAGTAGTACAACATGTATTATATGAATTATTTTGCTAAAGTTACAATATAGTATAGGGCTTGTATTTCTGCAGATGTTGTTCAGTGATTAAAAAGGAAAATAATATGCTTGCCCACCACAAACGAGCTCTTCGTCTGTTCTTCTGTATCACAAAAGGAGACTATGTAAGGTATATTTACGGGACAATGAACTAGGCTAGACTTGACTTGCCATAACAGATTAGACCATAAAGACTAATCAGTTGTTCACCTATTGAGTAAAAAAAAGAAGTGGGCAACGCAGTTGATTAACTGGTAGTAATCACCAGGGAAGACCTTGAACAAATACATGTAGAAAATTTTAGAAGCATTACAGGTATTTCATTTTGTCAAAAGATGAAAGAGGCATAAAATCTAAAGATCATCAAAGCAAAGCTGTTATTCTGGAAATGGTTCAGTGTGGGACTTGGACAGCATACAGATCTAGTAATTGTCCATAATGGGCAGCAATTCAAATTACAGATTTTTATCACACTTGCAACACTTCCCCCCAGGAGATTGATTGACCAAAGATGTATTATGGCAATACATTTGGTCACTAGAGCTCATACTGTTAGATTTACATTTACACCAGATTCCACTGACATACAAAAGTGAAATAATAATAAAATATATGCACATATACGAAGACAATCTGTGCATGTTTCTAATTGAAAAGCATCTCAGAAATACACATTTTTTCCTCATAGAGGTCCACTGCAGAAAGCTTCTCAACTGATTTACAGAGTAAATAGATGCTGGATAATGAAGGGAAGTAAATAACCAAAGCTACGACTCAGAACGACAGACTGGGACACAGCATGAGTCTTGATTTACAGGTCTCCAAAAGTGTCAAATTGGAAACCCAGTAATCATGCTAAGAATCACAATATTGCAGAAAGAAACAGTTCAGTTGATTAAGTACTAACCAATTCGTTACTTCACGCTCTTAAATGAGCTATGTTTGATTGTTGATATACATTCTTGACTGAAATAAATTCCTACGGCTTTCTCAGGAATGACTGGTATGTAAGAAAAGAAATGATTGCTATTTTGAACATCCACTGCTACTGAACAAAGAATAGCAATTTCAGCACTGATGTTATAGCCTGAGAATTACTACTTTGTGCTATTAAATTTTAGAAAGTATCCTTGATTTTCAGTGTGTCCTGGATTCTAGCCCTAGTTTTGTAATTAAACAGCAAATTTTAATTTGAAAAGTTAATTTAGTGGCAAGCATCAGCTTCCTCAACTGAAAAAAAAGTAAAATAATTAACAGCTGGATAGCCACAAAGTTATTGTGATGGCAAATTTAAGCAAGGGGCACAAGCATAAAGGGCCTTGTTAAGCAAGGTGCTACTGCTTTTCTAAAAGGAAAAGACCAAACAACAGATTATCAGGACCCATCCATGATATGCTAGGAGTACACAGTGTGGATTTTAATGATCTCACAGATAATCCAATATTCCATGTAGAAAATACTAGGCTGGAACACTTATACTGTGGGCTAATCTTCTGAGGTCACATGAGCAAATGAAAAGAACAGATATGATCACCTGTATGGAAAAATAAGGGAAAATGATCCTGAGTACAGTCAAGATAATGAACTCTGAACTATATTTTTGTGGTTAGAAAAAAAAAACATGGAGAATTACAGACTGTCTCCTGAGGCAATAAATACAGAAATTACCATTAATGTATTTCTGTACTTAACTTCATAACAAGAATTATGTTGATATATTTCAATGTTTGACCTTCAAAGACTTAAAGCAGTGAAAAGCAAAAAATAGTATTAACCAAATTATAGATGATATTGACGTATATTCTCTTGATTTCCAAGAAGCATTTAACATGAGTTTGTGGAAGACCTATAAATATGTAAGTACTACAAAAGAAGTTCAAAACAAGTTCATAAAGAACAAGAAGAGGAATATATGGTAACATGTATGCTACAATCCATTTAGGAAGAAGAGAGGAGGAATATGGTTACAGTGCTATACCTATACCATATCAGATGATAGAGAGAAGAAATCAAGGGAACATAAGGAAGATCTAGTTAATATTATCAAATGGACTATGTGCTTTTCTTCTAATCTCCAAAACCAGCAATGAAGGGATAACAAAACATTTAAGTCCACAGATGATAGAAGCAGAATAAATATTGAATTTAAAGTATATCAATATCAACCAAACAGATAATATTTGTTTGGAGCATGGAAGTGATCATTAATTTACTCTTAATTGTATACTAAGTATATTGTAATATAGAGGTAATAACAAAAGAGATCAGTAATCTACAGAGATTAAGTAAATAATGGCCATGATTCATTATCTGTATCTGTCCCTAATTTGCTCTCAATTTTAGGTGTAAAGATGTGCAATTATCTGCTTATCTAACATTTCTCCAGGCTTCTTAAAGTTTGAGTGATGAAACAAAGAGTAAGCAGATTGGCTGTGCTATGGGAATCTTTCCAGCTGTAACAAGTTGTGACATGCATGTTTCTTAATGCTTCTGCTGGAGGTAGAAGACTGAAAAATTTAGCCAACACTGTGATTTCATGTGCAATCAACATATCAAGAGCCATCTTGTTCCCCTAGATGGTCATTAGTCATGTTTCACCTTGATAATCCTGTGGCCACATACTCAGTCATGCTGATAAAGTAAGATAAAGTCAGATAAAGTAAGCTCAAGCCAACCTTTAAAATGTCCTTTTCTGGATTGATGGTGCTTTTCTCTTTGTATCTTGATAGAGGCATACACCACATCAGTATGTATGTTTTATTCATAAAAGCTCATCAAATAGAATACTGAGATGTATGTTAAACTTAGGTTGATATAGACAAAAGAAATGTCCTGAATAATGAACTCTAGATAAAGAAATATCTGTTGTATTTAAGGGTAAAATGAACTGATACCGCAGAATTACTTTGGAATGCAACAGAAAAAAATGAAGATTGTGGGTAGTCAAAGAGATGAAGTAATTGAGCAGGCTCTGGGTTTTAAATGGTGAGTTCTTGGCTATACTGCAAAGCTTTCAGTTTCTTTTCCCTTTTGAAACATTTCAAAGCATTAAATTGTTAAGTAAAGCATTTTCCACAGCAAACAAAGCAGCAATATACTACTTAAGCAGGTTTGGAATTTGCTAACACCTCTTTTGAATGTTGAAAAAAATACCACCTGTAGAAATAGACGTTTAAAAGATATTAAACAAGATTGATAAGAATGCAATGAGCAAATTCTTTGCTCAAATTCACACTAAATGTGAATGGAGTGGAGCCAGAAATGAACATTAGACTAGTTTCTTTGTTTTCCAATCATTAGGCTGGCGAATATATACTGGGTGACAATGTTAAAAGTATGGTAAATAGACCTTTGAAACAGATAGATAATGAGTATATCTTCTAAGGAATGTTTATTGTCCTACTTGGCTTAGTAATCACATGAAAGTTCTTATTATGGAAAATGATTTTAAAAATGGGGAAACTATTAGTATACATAAAAGCTTTACAAGTACCTGCAAATACCCATATGTTTAAATGCTTCATCTCCAGCTTGTCTTTGCTAAAGGAGTCTGAAAATCTTTAAGAGGTAAGACGTAGTGCAATGATCATATTGATCAAATGTAGTGCTTTGGATAATTGAATATGAGTCCTAAAAGAGGATTGTAAATCTTTTTTTTTCCTCTCTCTGTCATTTGCTTCCTTCTAACCATGAGATGATGTGTGGTTTTGTCTCCCTGTGGATCCTGCCATGGCATTTTCCACTAGCAAACAAAACAACAAAACAAAACAAAACAGGCCTACCCAACTTTTCACTTCATAAGTTGGTTATCTCCAGGATTTATTGCAGTGGCAGAAAGTTGACTAATACAAGAACTGTAAAATATTTGAGTTTATTATTCTAGGTCACATGCAAGTCACAGACAAGAAACTATCTAGATGTAACATAAACATAGTCTATTGTTGGGTAATTCATCTGTCCAGTCACCCAGTCACTGCATAATTAGTTGTCAAATATAGGAAACAAAATGCAAACAGCATAAAAACTTATAGAAACAGTCCCATTACAATTACAACACCACAGATTTATTAACATTCCAAAACCATGCAATGTACATAAAATATCCATCCATCACTACAAATTTGTACAACATTTATGCATTCATTGGAATACAAACATCTTTTCCATTAACACCCATGAAATTTCATTTGTACACCGTGTACTCAAACTTTGATGTTAATGAATGAAGAAAAGCAAATGCTATCAGAAAAATGACATGGGTGTACTATCATTGTTATGAAAACACTCCACAGATTCGTCTTTCAAGTTAAGCAAATAAAAATTATTTGCACTGGTATAATGCACTAAATACAAACTATTTGTAAAATATAAAATCATGCACATATGTGTTCTTCCTTAGCTAGCTTTTCTCTTCAGTTTGAGGTGCTCCTCTGTCTGACACATGGATCCATTCTTGTACTCTATTTTCCAGTCTGTTCTACTTCTTGATGCCAATTATCCTATTTCAAAAATTTCTGTATTTTTAATCTTATTCTAGAACACATCTATTTCTTCCAATGTATAAAAGAAAACAAGAATTAAGCAAATGAACATGCCCCATAGTTTTTTTTGTCCATTCCTTTCCATGCACCTAACAAATCATGTCTTTCTTATCCACAGAACAGTGATTCAAACAAAGCACTTGGTGTGGCAGGATGGGAGGATACCCAGGGGAGGACCCACATTCTTAGACAGAAGAGAAGGGGGTCTGTGGAGGGATTCTCTGTGTGTGTGTGTGTTGGGGGTGTAACTGGGAGCAGGAGTAGGCAAGGATCAGGATGGAAAATGAATAAACATATAAATTAATGAGAAAAAAGATGGCTTGGATCACAGCAAACTTCGGCTCTCTCCTTGATTTTCTAAGCAAGGATTTTCATTTTAAACAAGATTCTTCTGGTGATTTAATATTCATGCTAGAGTCTGAGAAGTACTAGTTTCTACCCAGCATTCCCACAATCATATCTCAGGTGATGTTCCCACCCAATGCAAATTGACTTTTGCCACTGAAATTGCTTTTACAGATGATAGCAGCAACCTTCAAGTTGCTATAGCACCAGAGCTCATAGACTATGTATTTATTTTCATAAAGTGCCCTTCATTATGTGTCATCACTGACAAAGACTTCTTATGTGTTCTCTTCTAATTAAGAGAACAGAATAGTGCTTTCATTTTGTTCTAACAGTTTGGCCACTTCTCAGATTTTTCTGTCTACCCCTTAAATATTGCTATTCATTGGGCGGGGCATCTCTCTTTAATTTCTGCTTCATTTACATATTCTCCCTGGTGAATTCATTTCCATATACTGCATCATTTGCTACCTCTCTGGTGAGCTCATTCAAATCTCTGTATTAAGCAATCTCTTGAGATCCACAGAGCCAGCTGCCTGCTAAATCACTTTGAAAGTGTCAATATAACCAAATCTAGCATACCATCACCCTTCCTTTGTCTAACTCCTAACACATCTGTTTTTCTATCTTCTCATATAAGGAGAAACATACAAACCGTCCTCAGTTCCACTTACCTCCTGTATTTTAACAAAGAATTCCAAGTCATATAACCTTTCAACCTTTTTAATTGCTCTTCTAACCTCTCTATCATCTGACTATCTCTTCCTTAGGCTGCTTTAATTAAAAGCCCCCTGTTGCTTTCTCTAATTGTTAGATCATAAGCTTTTCTACCTACTTGAATTACCTGGGGTACTTTAAAAAATATCAGTGTCTGGAACCTAGTCCTAAAGGTTCTGAATTAATTGGTTTGGGATAGAATCAAGGCAACACCATTTTTGAAAGTTTCCTGTAGTGATTCTACTATGTAGCTAAAATGCAAATTAATAATCTAATACTGGCCTTTTGTATTGTTTATCCCTCTTCATTACTTTGGTCAAATAAGTCTTTTGAAGATAAAAATCTAATTCTGTCTGTCATCATATATAAAATTCCACTCATTTTACATTCCTCTGTGCTATCTAGGTATAATAAAAATGACACACTCTCTTATAAGACATTTGAAAAAGTAGCCTTTACTTTATGTTTTAGTTTCTTACCTTCTGATGCTTGATGTAAAGCCTGTTCTCACAGATGATTCTTCAGCATATGTTCTGTGAGCTAACATCTCCCCTGTGTGTGTTTTCTGTTCACAAGTTTCTGTCCTTTTTTAGATGGCACAGTCTGCTTAAGCATCATTACCATTAATCATTTGTTCTCCCTGATCATTCTCTTTGAGTAAACCAAAGGTTGCATCACTCTGTCTTTTTGAGTTTCTTAATCATTTTCTTTTCGTTTCCTTATCTTAGCCCTGAATAAACAGATTGCACTGTTTAGTAATTGTTTATTTAATGTCTGATGTACCTATTACCTGATGATGGGCCACCCATTTATGTACTTAGGAGAAGTGAGTATGGGACATAGGAGGAGATAAAAATGTGTAGAATGGACAAATACCACTTGTTAATCATCCACAGGGCATTATGATAAAGACAAAAATGCTCACAGACATATAGACTACATAAAGTTATTACATATATGTAATAAGTGCTATGAGAATAAAATATGTATTTAAATAATTTATGAAAATGGGAATCTTTATTCAAGGGAAATAAATTGATGAAAGTATAGCCCAATTCTTACTTTCAGATTATCATGTAGAGAAACCAAATATTGAATTATATGTAAAGATCAATTAGTTAGGCTTCATTTAGTGCATATATAAAAAATAATCCTCTTATTTAAGATAAAGACACTACCCTCAATTATAAAGTATATTTTAGTATAATGCATTAGATAAAAAGTTAAAAAGTAAAATATATAAGACTGGAATTGACATTTAAAAACCCTATTTTCATGTTTTTTTCCTATTGAAACCTTAGCAATTCACAAACTTTAACAGTAAAAAGTTTGAAATGTGAGAGAAACATGCATAATTCTTTGCCCATTCTAATGATGCCAATACAAGTAAAAAAACGTACAGTTCAAACTATGTAAATAAACTCTGAATTTTAGCACAAATTGTGAAGTACCATGGTAGCTTCTAAATTAAACATTTTAATTTATAGAAAAGAAAATGAAATATATGTATATAGCTTCTACATTTTCCATTTCCTTTGGTTGAATGATAGCTGTACATCCAGAGAAGAAAGACCAATGAGAGAGAGAGAGAGAAAAGGAGAATACCATGGGGGAAATATATGGCTAAGAAATTTACAAAAGGAATGGTCTAATTGCCTTAATTTTAAAAGAAAAATCTTCTGACAGAATTCCCATAGTAAAAAAAAAAATAAAACCCACAGACAAATGTAACCAGATATAATCTATGTGAAAAATGTTTTATGAATTCCAAAGTGACAGCAAATATGAAGCACTGTTGTTGTTTCCTCTAAAATGAGATATAGAATATCATCATATTTCAGCAATTGAAGCAAGCAAATAATTCTTTTTAAAACATACAAAACAGATGTATTTAACCTTTGCAAAATGACACAAAACAGTGACAGAACATGGTATCAGACAAAAGAATCTTTTCTCTATGGTCTTAGACATGTAAAACTATTGGAACATTTGACAATTGCTTTTTTTATTTGTATGTCATGTGTTTATTGATGTCTGTTCAACGCTCTTTTAATATATACCAACCTTTACGTTGATAACCTCTCATGTGTCTGAGAATGATTTAGAATGTATATATACATCAAATAAAAAGTAATAACTGTTACATAATAACATATGCATATTTCCTGGATAAATGTTTTCTACGTAAACAATTTCGTTCCATATTCACTTGTATTGAATCACTTTCCTTTGCTATATCTTCAAGATAAAATCAATTTAAATGCACCATTCATGAGAAATCAAAGCTAAATATGGATTTTTATAGTTCCTTGGAGTCTCTGTTGTTATAGTATTTGAGTCTTCATTCTCTTTGGAATGAAAATCATAAGAAGTGACACTACTTATTCTGAATATCAGTCATGAAACTGTTAACTGGAGTATAGATTATGGGAGTGAGACGAGAAAAGATGTACAATTTCAGAAGATAATATCAGGTAAGACATACAGGCATAGCCTAATAATGGGTGATAAACAGGAAGAATCCATGAGCAATATATCATAGGATGGAAAGCATGAGGACAGTATCCAAACTCAGGGCCATTCCTAGAATTCATTTCTTGGTATATGGTAAGTGTGCCATTAATGATTCTGATGAAAAGCGACTGGCATTAGTTAATCATTGCAATCCCTTCAAAGGATCTAAGTCCCAACTTTGCCATCCTCTCCCAACTGTAACAGTTAATTATCTGTTGCTGTGATAAACACCATGACCCAAAGTAACTTGGGAAGAAAAGGGTTTATTATAGCTTACAGCTGTAGTCCATCGTGAAAAGCAGCTAGGTCAGGAACTTAACAGAGACCATAGAGGAATACAGTTTACTGGATTGCTCCCCCATGGCTTCCTCATATTACTTTTAATTTTACAACCCAATCCCTAGGAAGGCACAGCCCACAGTGTGCTGGGGCCTGTCATATCAACTCTTAATAAGTAAAACAGACAGACTTGCCTACAGAGCAATATGTTGAAGGCTATTCTTCATATTAGGTTCTTTCTTCCAAGGTGACTGTGGTTTAATAAGCCAGGCAATTTTTTTACAGGAAAGAGATGTAACTGACTAACTGACCATTATTTTTACAGAAGGTATACATAGATAACTGCTCCCCTTTTAAAATACGAACTACATGCAGTATCAGCAAAATACTTGCTCATAGACTCTGTGTTAAGACCTTCCATGCCTGGCTCTTATAAAAGCTCATTTTAATTTACCTATAACGAAATAAGAAAGCTGATTCTGTCTTTATCACAAGGTGAAAAGTTTTCTCTTGGGAACAAAATGAACCCACAATGTCTTGCTGAATATTAGTTTTTAGTTGTCCCCAAGAAGCAAGTCATGAAACAATTTGCAGTATGACATTGATTTTTGTCTAAACACATGGGGATCAAAAGTGAAATTTCAAATGAGAAATTCAAAAAATCTTCTGTAACTTTTGTGCATTCATGGCAAAATATTCTATAAATGAAGTGTGGATTGGACCTTCAATTAGGCTAGCTGTAGTTCTTGTATGCTCACCAATCCCTCAATGATAAGTGAAAGCATGGATGACAAAAGATGAGAAGTCATGAAAATAACAGACATGCTTGGAGTGTTCATTGTGGAAGTTAAAATGAAAGTTCAACTGGCTATGGAAGGAACATAGGCTATGGGAGAAAGTCCTTGAAATAATAGGGAACAAGGAATTGAAATGTTTAAAAGCTACCAGGGAGTCTATTTAGCAGAATATTAAGTTTGGATTATAGGAGGGATTTATTTCTTAAAATTCAACTTATTTTACAAAACACAAGGTAAAAGCAAGTTTTGAGAAGTGATCAAACTCATTAGCCATCAAGGTCAGAACATGCATTTGCACTGAGTGACTTCAAATTTATGCCTTTAATATGGTTATAAAAAGAAATAACTGCATAAAATTTCAATTATTCGCTTTTCTCCAAAATTTTGCCAAGTTTTTCTTTCTCACTGTTTCCATCAAAATCATTCATTTTTTTGCCTCCCCTTATGACTTTTCAACCTAATAACATTCTTGTGAATGCACTTGATTCTCTAGTTTTCCTGTGTTTTGTGGTCCAATCAAAACAACTTACTTATTAGGTATAACTAGTACCAATAGGAAATTCCTGCTTTTAACAAGCATATCATTATGTTAGTGAATAAAACTGATTCCAGTGAGAACGGTAATAATGTCCCATCTATGCCAGTCTGAGTGACTATTATCCTATTTCTGAAAGGTGGACATAGGTATTATAGGAAAAGGTAGAAGTTATCTGATAACTCATATCTTTACATGCAAATTCACTTACTGAGATTTTAATTTGGGCATAGTTGAGGGAGAAACTTTGTCCTTAAGTATAAGTGCATACACATACATAATGTTAAGTTTTCTCATGGTAGGTATGAAAAAGATGTGCAGAACTATGTTAGTTCTGTTATTTTCCACAAAACAGATCTGATATGAACATGCTACTGCCAGTTGCAAGGGTGTTACTGACAATTTAATCTCATTGCTATATTTTTTCATCCTTTATTTTCTCTACTAAATCTCAGTGTCTTGCTGTTTAATAAGCTAGCTGTTATTTGGAACCTAATGAAAGGATTTCTTCCCTAAGTCCAAAACCTCCTAAATAGTCTGTTCATTATTCCGTTCACTTTGAACATTAAAAAAAGCTGAAATAGCTAATTTGAGAGTTCTATGAAAACCTCCATTCAGGGGAGCATCATCCTAATTGCTTTACAGCCTGCTGACTAGTTCTACTCATCCCGAAATTTTTTTTTCTAAACTTAAAAGTGAAAACTTTGCTGTTGTGAAAATTAACCAACAATGAGAAAAGGACATAGTATTAAAACAAAACAAAACAAAAACACCAGCTTCAAAATGACCCTGGAATAATTGGATGACTTTTTCTAATTGACTGATTGGAGAAAATTATCTCTAAGGTCCCATGTGTGTGTAGAACTTTAGTTCACAACTTAATGGCCAAAATGGAGCTATGATTAGGGGATGCTAATCCAGCACCTCTTCCATAATTCCATGTGAAAGGCAAACTACAAACATAAGCAGTGACTCAAAGAAAAAAATTATGTACAAATAAACAGTGTGGTAGCAAATGAAGATAAGGAAGTAAATATATTCATTAGAGTTTTAGTAAACTGTGTTCAAATTTATAAATTCCTAATAAGACAAAAAATTGGAAGATCCTTCATTTGTAAATATTTATAAGTAGTCCTTCATTAGTATTATTCAATGCTTACATTGCAAGTATCCAAAAATTGAAACAATAATTTGGATATTTACTCAGCACTTTGCTAATTTTTAAATATTGTTTTTAAGAAGTACTTGATTTATTCCTAACCCCAGATTTATTCAAGTAAAGATGAATCACTGGCTCTTAGTACTTCTATTCTCAGTGTGCAATGATGCCAGAAGGTGGATAAACAGATTCTTTTGAATGACATATTTTAGCTATGTCTAAAGTATACAGTGACTTACTATATCCTATAAGGGTATGATATAAAAATAAAAATAGTGTATGTATGTATTTCATTCTTTTAAAGAGGCTAAAATGAGATTTTATGAGATAGTAATGAAAAAATGTTTGAGAATACTACAATGCTATAATATATTTAAAATACATTCTGAATATAAAATCACCACATTTGATTATTTTACACTGGAAAACACAAATAAGTACAAAGGAAAAAATAAGTTCACATAAATTTCACAAACAATAACTGTTAAATACTATAATGTACTATCAATTTAATATGATATCTTGTTGACTCTGTTTTTATGAAGTTAGGTTCAGAAACATAAATAAGTCTATATTCTACTATTCTTATAACATTTCTATCTATTTCCAATGCTGAAAAATACTATTTGAATTCACTTCTAGTGAGATTTGTAATATTGTGTGGAAAAAATGAACTGTTCTTTTGTTGTTTTGGCACTGCTGGGGACATTTCTCATGGTAGGTAAATACTCTACTGAACTTCATTCTCAATTCATTACAAAAATAGTGAACACATTTTCTAATTAAATTAATATCCTCATTATATTATCACAAACGCTATATCTTTCTGTGAGCAATTTTACAACTAACAATTCAATTATAATCATAAATAAAGGCTAGTTAGTAGCGTGTTTAGTAACCAAATTTCTTATTTAATTTTCATCTCCTCTCAAGCAAGACATTGTTTCCTTTCTTGTTCTTATTTTCTTGTTTGATTTATTTTGAGGATTTTTTTTCAAATCATACTTTCTTGACAGCCTGTACATTCCTCCTACTCATACCTTTGCAGTGTTAAGAGAGCCAAATCAACCACTAAGTGCCGAGTTCAGGAAGCCTGGCCCTTACTCACATGAACTAGATTATTCTGAAGAGGCACTTTTTTTTCCTCCATGTTCATTGGATATGTCATGATGTATTATAATAATGTTATAGAAATGATTTTTTAAAGATGCAATTATAATTCAAGAATCATTCTAGAAAAAAATTAGTGAAAGAAAAGAAAGTTTAAATCTTCACTTTCATTTCCCAGGGCCAGAATTAATTATTATAAGGCATAATTGGGGTTGGCATATGTCAGAAGTAAATGTTGCCTTTGTTTTATTCAATTTATATATCATGCTGTTTTGACCTGTGAGAGTGCTTTATATATGTCAAATATATTTCAACTTGCATATACACTTTCCTTACAGTTTGAAATAGTGTATTTCCATATAAATTAATATTTTAATTCTATATTTTGATTATGTACTTAACTCTATTTTTACATATGCATATCCACAGTAACTCTTTATGCACAAGTTGTAAGATAGAAACCTAACATTTCAGAAATGGAATAAAAAGCCAGTTCCTTCTAGCAAAATTAGAAGTAAAATGATGATTATCCATGTGCAAAGGCAGGAGGCTGGTTGAATCTGTAGCAACTGGGGAAATCTCTTAACGTGGTAGTGGTCCAAAGCATTATTAATATATGAAAATTTCTCATGATGTGATAGGCGGCACGTAAATTTTCAACCGGGATTGAAATTTGTAGAGACATGTATCTTCAAAGCATTAGTTTATATTTATATTAAGGTACTTGAAATTTATTTTGAGATATAACAGAGGAGGGGGGTGAAAATAAGTCTCTTTGTCTCTATGTCTTTGTGTCTACCTCATATGCATAGGCATACATATGTCTATACGTTTGTGTGCCTTCTGTGTGTCTTTTTGTCTATGTTATAAGTGAGGAGTGGTTTGGTGTGTAGAGTCTAAAAGGAATACTACAAAACAAGTATGTGCCATTTTGTCTTGGATACCAGGTGAGATAAATGGTTTATTTCTCTTTCTTTTAAAGGTGGTTAAGTTTATCTACCTTCTCTGTAAAAACAATTTATTATTTTTTTGTTAAATTTATTAGTCATCATCAAGCATTTTAATCTATAATTAAGTTTTTGGGGGGATGGCACCATGAGAAAATTATCATCACTGTTATAAGATTACAATGTTATAAGAGTTCAAACCTCCTATTTCTTCTTTCAAATGGTTTTAAATGCAGTATTTTGTCTTTTTAGTTTGTGCAGATGGATCAAACCCAGGGAGTAAGCACCGTTAGGTAAAGTACCAAAATCTGGTTGTGGGGTGTGCACATTTGTGGACCAGACACTAAATCTATGATGACACTATTGCCTGATAGAAACATTATCAATTGAGCACTTCCTGATATTATTTATATCATCATTTTTCTTGAAAATCACCACCTAATAATGAGAGAGTAATATTAACTTGAGAGAAGACCATAAAATCTGTATAACATAAACTACTTTTATCTTTGATTATATCTGTATGATTAAATCTTAACTGGTATGAATCACAAAGTTATTAAAAATAACAACTTATTAAGAATTTGAATAAGTGGCAGCAGGGAAATCTAGATCTGCTTGTATTCAGAGACCTACTGGCACCAGGGACAAACAGGTAGGACTTCATCACATTCCCCTTGCCCACCAGTCCCCTTAGGCACACCCAGTAACACCAAACTGGACCTTGCCCCCTGCACTTCATTTTGAGTACACAAGACTGCCCGGATTCCCAGGGAGGCCTGCCAGTGCCAGGAACAAGCAGCAGGAGGGAACTGGGTAGGAGAGGGGATGGGGAGCTGAATATGAGGGATTGAGTGTGGGTTGGACTAAATTGGATTAAGTGTGGGGAAGATTAAGAAAGATTAAATGTGAGAGAGGACTGGTAGTGGTAAAGGGGACATCTCTGGACTGAATTAGAAACCTAGAACAAAGGAAATTCCCAGGAACTTATGAGGGTGATCTTAACTAAGACTCCTAGCAATAAGGAACAAGGATCCTGAAACAGCCACTTCCTGTAACCAGACAAGACTTTTTTGGAGAGATGGGAGTACCAACTCACCCACAAAACCTTTAATCCAGTTTGTCCTGCCTACAAGATGTTCAGGGATAAATATGGAGCAGAATTTGAGAGAATGGCCAACTAATTACTGGCACAACTTGAGACACATGCCACAAGAGAGACTACCCTTGACACTGAATGATATTTTACCATAATTGTCATCCAACAGCTGATAGAGACATGCAGAGACACACAGCCAGACCTTAAGCAGATCTCTGGAAATCTTGTGAAAGGGGACAAGAAGGAATGAAGGAGCCAGACAGATCAAGAACACCACAAGAAAACCTACAGAAACAACAAACCTGGCTCATGGAAGTCCACAGATACTGAGCCACCAATTAGGAACATGCATGGGATGAACCTAAGCCCTCTTCTACACATATGTAACAGACATTCAGGTTGGTCTTCATATGGGATTCCTAACAACTGGAGCTGAGGCTGTCTCTGACTCTGTTGCCTGACTTTGTATCCTTGTAGCTGGGCTGCCTAGGCTCAATAGGAGAATATGTGCTAGATATGCCAAGATGAGTTGATATTCATGGGATGCCTTCTCTTCTCTGAAGAGAAATGGAGGAAAGAAAAGGAGAGGTGTTGTGAGAAGGAGGAACTGAGAGGAGACGAGGGAGGTGAAGCTGCAATCGGGATGTAAATATATAAATTAATAAAAAAAAAGCATTAGCGTGATTAAGGATAGAGTATTAGAGTCCAGAATTCCCTGATCAATTGTAACTAAGTGATATTCAACATTTTGGCTACAGACCAAGAAATGCTTTTTAAATCATGCCATTTTATGTCTTAATAAGTTTCCTAAAATTTATTTCTGATATTCTCTAAATGTTTTCTCAGATTATAGTAACATTCACGTCCATTTAAAGCAACCACCAGTTAAGTATAAATTAGCTTCAAAATCAGTCTGAAGACATGCTATAAAATATACATCTGCAGAGAGATGGTTTCCTCTTTTATGTACCCCCACCCTTTTAGAAGTTATTAAGGAAGGGTCTGCTGCTATGGAAATACTCAATTTGGCAGCATGTGTATTCAAAATTCAATTGCTGAAAACCTTCAGCCAATCTCCGGTTTTTAATTGGCAAACCTTCCCAGAATGCTTTACAAATCTCTCTTTTTTAAAAAGCCACACCATAAAGCATGGCATAATGTAAAACATCATGAATCCTCACAACGCAAAGTTCACCTCATTATCTTAAGATCACACTTGTAAAGCAGCAAAAAAAAAAAAAAATCAGGCTTTCTGATAATTACTTGACATGTGCTTGTGACCCAGTATTTATTGCCAAATTGTTTTTTTCTGCCAATACAGCACCTCCCCTCTCTCTCCCTCTCTCTCTCTCCCTCTCTCCCTCTCTCTCTCTCTCTCTCTCTCTCTCTCTCTCTCTTAAAAGTTACTTAAGTATTCACAAGATGCTGAAAAGGAACCTCCATGGAAATTTTTATTAAAATGTGCATGTCAAAATGACAGACACACAGAAACATGGTTAAGAATGTGTATTTCAGTCAAGTCACACATTAATTGTAATATCCACCTGGTATTTAAATTATCCTTTCTACATCCAATTTTCCCATTCTTAAAGTATGTATTATTAGCATTGCAGTGTTTGAGCAATACGCATTCATCACATAAACTTATAATGATATTGGATATCTGTTATTGTATATGGTATTGAAGAACAATTTTCTGGAATGTCTACTGTGTATAACTAATATTGTGAAGATTCATCAGAGAGTTAAATACTTAATTCTTAAATATTAATATTGAATATGAATTATTTGAATACACTTAACTAAATAAGTGAAATAGCTTCTTCTTGGAGGGGGATAAATAGATTTAAGTAAGAAAATGCCAAAAAATAAAAGTTGCACATCTATATGTCCAATCCTAGTATTTTCATATGATAGAGGCATTACATGCCATAAATGAACATTTGTCTAAATTCTTGATAGTATATACCAATTTATCACATTATAATTGTCTCCTGTAAGCATACTTTAAGATATCGATAATTCACTCCCAGAACTGTACAATATAGCAAGCTTGCTCTACTACTATTGCCAAATGCTTAGCAGTCAGGTTTCTTCCATAACTCTTCATAATTCCAGTTACATGACTTGCCATCCTTAGGTCACACAACTTTCTCAAACTCTCATATCACTTACAAGTATTTTTTTAAGTTTGTATATTGTCTTATTCAGGGTTTCTATTTCTGCACAAAACATCATGACCAAGAAGCAAGTTGGGGAGGAAAGGGTTTATTCAGCTTACACTTCGACATTGCTGTTCATCACCAAAGGAAGTAAAGACTGGAACTCAACCACATCAGGAAGCAGGAGCTGATTCAGAGGCCATGGAGGAATGTTACTTACTGGGTTGCTTTCCCTGACTTGCTCAGCTTGCTTTCTTATAGAACCCAGCCCAGGGACAATACCACCCACAATGGGCCCTCCCACCCTTGATCACTAATTGAGAAAATGCCTTACAGCTGGATCTCATGGAGGCATTTCCTTAAGGGAGGCTTCTTTCTCTGTGATAACTCCAGCTTGTGTCAAGTTGACACACAAAACCAGCTTGTACATAGATTATTTAAAATTATTCATGTATTCTATTTTAGTGACAATTGATTATAATATATTGGATTTGTTAATAATTTATTAGTTATATTTCTGTGAATAGTGATGTGAATCTTTTTATAGATTTATCTTTTGAAAGTTCTAAAGATGCATAACTTTTATGAAAATTAGTAAGGATTTGTGGCACATATTATACATATATATATGTGTGTGTGTGTCTGTCTGTCTGTCTGTCTCTCTGTTTATCTATCTATCTATCTATCTATCTATCTATCTATCTATCTATCTATCTATCTATATCTATGTCCATATCTATATCGATATCGATATTGATATAGACATAGACATAGACATAGATATATACACACAACTTTATTACTTTAATTTCTTCTCTATATTTGCTTAACTTTCCTGTTGTATGAGTAATTTTCATGTCACTTTTTTGGCCACCTTAATGTAATACAAAGTCCTGCTGTCATTTTGAGATATTAAATTGGATTATGTATTCCAAAACTTTAACACATTAAACTTAATTCACATAAAATATCTTTCCTCTAAATAGGAAAGAATGTAAGTAAGCCTGTTGCTTCACACTTTGAGTGGTAATGTGTTGCTGGATAACATTTTTCCACTCTAATTTCCCAGCCTTTTTCCTTAGTCACCAGCAGGTCTTTAATTTTTGGCTTGTTGTTTTAAATGCAATATTTTTATCAATTCTTTGAGAATTTTATACATGCAGGTTGTATGTCCCCCTCTTTTTTACTCCTCTGAGATCTGTCACTACCTCTCTCTCCCTCTCAACTTTGTCTCCTTTTCAAATTTATTTATTTACTTATTTTACATTCTGGTCGCTGCCCCTCCTGGTTGTCACCTCACAGAGTCCCTCCTTTGTTCCCCCTCCCCTTCTCCTGTGAGAGGGTATTCCACACACACTGGTGCATCAAGTCTCTGCAGGGTTAGGATCCTCTCCCACTGAGTACAGACAAGGTTGCCCTGTTGGGGAACAGGGTCCCCATTTTAAAAAAGAAAATAACAAATAAAGTTTGTTTCTGAGATAAAGTCTCATATAGATCAGGCTGACTTTGAACATGCTATGTAGGTGAGGGTAATCTTAAACTTCTGATCCTCCTGTCTCATTCTCCTAAATGTTGGAATTGCAAGACTGCTCCACCACACTTAGTTTTCCTGTGACGCTTGGATAGAGCCCACCACCAACTGAGCTGTACAAAGCCTTCTTTTCTTTTCTGTGTCTCAGTCATGAGGTAAGTGGCTTTTCTCTGTCATGGCTTCCACCTTCCTTCCATGCAGTTACAGCCCCAGCTCCAAGTAGCTGCCATTTCTTATCCCAGTCATTTTAATTGTAGTAGAGAGGAGAGTGAGAGGAATAAAAACTATCTGATTGAACTTAGTACTGATATTGTTTAAACTACAACTGTGTCTCCAGGGTCCACTTGATGTTGCCTACCACTTCACACTAAAAGCTTGTTTCTCTCAGCACTATGATCTAGGTTCAGCTCCTCTTTCCCTTTGATATGTAATATAATTAGTGGACAATCAACTCAAGCTAATCTAAAGAAATTTTGTGCTCAGCACTGCCCAATGTCCTAGAAAACTTATGATGAAATAAGACATACACAATTCATATCCATACTAAATCAAATCTCTTTTGTCTTTGCTCTTGTTTTAGTGTTGCTGTACCTCAATTTCGGTTTGTATCAAACCTCTGGATTGCCAACTCCTTTATAAGATGATTCACTTATATGTGTTCTTTCCATTTAGCTAAATATTTATTACTGAATGAAGTAATTAAAAGTAAATAAATGGATGGATATGTAGAAAATTGAATGAATAAAAAACATTTTGTTTACATTTTCCTTAAATCGCACATACACTATGTAAAATACTATACTGACTTAACTTCCATACCTAATAACAGACACATAAATGGTGATAGCTATAGCAATTTTCTTGGGATAATATATAATTTTTACTAAAGCACTTTGTACAATCTTAAGTACACTGATGAGTAAACATCTGAATAAAATTTTCACTATACTTTGTGAATATCTTTCATGGATATAATTTATATATTCACGCAAATTGTTAAGGAAAGTTTACGACAGATTTTAAATGTATTGCACCATATATGGGGGAATCAGTAAGATTGCTTTTATTATAATTTAATTATGTTGTATAAATTATATTATTAAAAATTTGCAGATGTTCACATATATGCAAAACACCATCACTGGCAAAAGATCTGTTAATTTAAGAAGGCTAATTTGTACTCAGTTTGCTTCTATGAGCTTGAAAGTGAACGGAAAAGTTTCATCATGTAGAGAGGGTTTCATTATGTAGACCAGGTTGTCCTCATACAATAGTGCTTCAGCTTCTCTAGTGCTGCTATTCTAGTTCTGCACCATTATGCCCAATTTTAAAAGGTTTTACCCAACATTTGACTTTTTTTTTCTAGGCGCAGATCTTAATTTATATGTTCTTTAAAGAAAAGTTATATATATATATATATATATATATATATATATATATATATATATGTATATATATATATATATATATGCACACACACACACACATTGACTGTTACTGATATGAGAAAGTTTGAACAATCACCATTGTATGCATGGAAGAGTTATTTTCTAATTCAATGTAATCATTTGTGAGTACATTTTCATGCCATTTTGTTATTAGCATAGTTCGCTATTTTGCTACAAAATATAATTGAAATGAAATAACTGTTCTAATTGCTTTATATATAAAATATGCTAAATTCTTTATCAGTTTTTATTTCAGAATTTGACAAAAGATCTTAACAGAAAGTTCTCATAAGAATAAATAAAACAAGGTAAGAAAGGTCTTTTAAAAACTGGTCAATTCAAGACAGGGATGGTTAAAAAGAGCATGAAAAAGGTCAGAGAAGGCCCTGAGAAAAGTCAGAGAGAGAAAGAAAAAGTTGAGTGCTGGTACAAGAATTGGTTTTCAGCCTCTCCAGGGTTGTCAACCCTACCTCCTCTCATCTTGATACCATTATTTGGGTTCTTTTTGCTTATTTCTTCTGGTCCCTGGGCCTAAAATATGCTGACTAACTCTGTGAAACAACAGATAAATAATTTGGTACCAAAACCTATTCAGATATGTTATCATAAGTTAGCTATAGAGGACTATGAGACTCAAGATGAGGTTGTTACTTTATCCACGGTGTTCCCCAAACCCATCTCCACCCAACCTAAAAGAGGGGACTTCTGCCCCTAGACCAAGCAGAGAGGGGCCACCCAGAACCCCCTCTGACAGGCGATCTGAATTCTTGCTTAGGCTGCAAGGCTAAGCACTGCAAGGGGATATCAATAAAAGTTAAAAATATCTCTCTGGGTTCCCTGAGGGACAAGCCTGACTGCATAGGGGTTGATGTCAAAAGTATCCCCTCTCCAGGAAAAAGACATCGGGAAGGGTATGACCCTCATGCCTCACTGGACAACGACAGGGGGACCAGAGCCATTACAAAGTCCCCTTCTAATACTGGAGGTCAGGGCTCTATCCCTGCCTTCGAAAGATTAGAATCGTCACAGCCCTTCTATACTTACAGAAGGGAGGAGATGTCTGAGGCATCCCTGCTTATACACTGAAGGCCTAAAATCAGCCATAGGCCTAAAATCAGCAATAGGCCTGTCATACATGTATACTAACACCAAGTCTTGGGTCTCTGTGTATAAACACTGAAACAGATGGCTATAAATTAATGTAAACAGGCAGTTTTTGTGACAATCTACCAGCCTGAGTAGTCATAGACCTTGTAAATAGGTAGCCTTGGCAGATAATTCCAACTTAGATAAGGACATGTGAATCATAAGCAGAGTAATAGTGACCTATCCTCTGAACCCTCACCCAGCCGATACCCTGTTCTGAAAGATATCTGTATTTCCCCTGAACACCCACGCTCCAGTGTCATCCCCTTCCCCATGTCCTGCCTTTTTGTGTTTATAACCCCTGTGTGAATGAGTATAAATTACAATTTGAAAAAAAAAAGAAAAAAAGAAACTTAGCTTCCTTAAAAAAAAAACTGGTCAATTAAGGAAGTGTAAAATTAAAAACGACTTTAAGATTTCATATTACCTCAGTCAGAATATTCAAGATCACAAATCAAACCTGAGAGCACTGTATGGGTGTGGGGGAAGGGAACACTCCTTCACTGTTGGGAGGATTGCAAACTGGTGCAGCCACTATGGAAACAGATCTACCATAGAACTCCTTATGCTCTTTCTTCTTAGAATATCTAGGAATTATGGACATGTTGGTAGTAACCTGAGACCTACACTAGCAACCAACTTCCTGAGACCTTCCATTTACACAGGCAGCATTTGTGGCATGTGTGTTGTTTTCAGAACATTCTGCTAGAATTACAATCATTTAAAGGTGTTAACAGTTTGAAGTTTATGACTCAGTTAAGGACACAAGAGCAGTGTATGAAGTGACAAGCAATTCTTGGAATTCTTAACCTCCTAGTATTGATACTTTTCAGGTGTGGCACTAAATAACTAAGAATAATTGTGGATCCCCCTCTTTCTTATCTCTAGATGAACTAAAATACTTTGATTACTCATATTGGACTCTATTTCTGGTAAGTTTCCCACACTAATGTCAAACCTTTCTAAAATGGTTTAAATGTGATGTTATTTGAAGTGGTATATGAATTAGTCCCTCTGAGGATCATCAAGTTTTGAGCTAATACATTCCTAATACATTTGATTTTATTTCACAGGAAGGATCAGAAGTTGATAGTTTATAAAATATATTAGTAATATCTTATGATTCACACATAAATATATAATTTGTGGCCATGTACACAAGAATATTACATATTAAATTATTTGTCAAATCAGAGACAAGACTTAAACCAAATCTGGTTTTAGATTCATTGTTGACAATGCTACAACATTCCCAATATGAAATTTAAAAAGGTGTGTGTGTGTGTGTGTGTGTGTGTGACTGTGCGTGAGAGAAAGAGACAGAGACAGAGACACATACAGACTGAGAGATCCACACACAGAGACCGCGAGACAGAGAGACAGACATAGATATAGACAGGTAAGAGAGATGTGATAATGTAATATGATAAACTATATCTTATATTCTAAGACTGAAACATTTGCTGGGCTGAGTTCATACTTTGTGGTTAGTTAAGATTACTCTCCTGCTATGTACTCACCCTGTTTGTTTAACCTGCCTTTAAGAGAACAATAGTAACAGCCATCATTACTTGCCTTGGATTTCCCATATAATTAACTTTTACAAAATCAAGTAATATATAGTTGTAATCTTAATTTATATATTCTTCCATTCCCCTGACCCAGAGAGCAATGTATGTGTGTATGCAAGATAATAATTTGCTGAAAATAGCAAATATTATGAAAAGCAACATTATAAAATGATTATCCACCATAAGTATTGGACATAGTATAGGTATATTGCTTGATAGCATTTGTTTGTTTATTATCTGGGTCAGTTGGAGTCAGCAACATAATCATATGCAAAACTCTGTTTAGAATTTCAGAAAAATATACTATTTCTTCTTAATGTAATGTTTTCTGTGCTGTTCAGCAATAGAAACAGAAAGGTCCTTTGTTAGAGACACAACAGAGAGTAAGGAGCAGACATATATAAGATAGAATTCAGGTAGGCACAGATGCAGGCTCATACAACAGAGAAACAATGACGATGATGATGGGAGATACTGGGAGACAGAAGTAGAGAATTCAAATATGGACTTGCTCTGGTAGAACCAGATGATTCTGAGTTTATCATTAATGTGTTGAAATCAACTCTGAGAGAGAATTGCACAGCATTGGCCTGCATCTTAATGGTCCTTCAATAGTCTCATGAGTGTTTGGATTGTCATGCTAAGCAATTATATGTGAGTCAAACTAGTATAACATGTAGCCATTTTATGAATCTGGAATCTCCTTTTGTTAGCACACCTCTCTCTGCTTTATGTGTTTTTTATCATTGGTTTATTTGGGTATAAAATTCTTAACATTTCCTTAACTACCACATTTATCCGAGCATATATAACATATTAAAAATATTATTACTCGGCTTAATGTCTTTGTTCATTATATATTTTAAAAGTTAATGAGAACCTTTGTTAATTAAATATTTTCCTTTAAAATTAAATATAATATAAAAGTAAACAAGTATTAACAAGCCCTTCATAGTATTCATTAGAAGTATAGAAGTATATAACTTTGCATAAAATTTGTTTTTCATGTTGTGTATTAATTTAAAATATTTGCTGAATATAATTGGATTTAATAATTTATATTTAAAGAATATTTAAGTGTATTTGATATCAAATGTCAGAATTAAAAATAAGACAAAAATTATTTTATGTCAGATATTTGGTCTAAAGTCAATAGAAATTATAGAATGATTATCAACATATTTGTTTTAATTTTTAAATTTATTTATATATTCATTAATTGTATGCATGTGAGTATGAAGGTTAGAATACATATTAAAGGAGTTGGTTCTCTCCTTCTACCATGTGAGTCCTCAGGATCAAACTATGGTAATCCGGCTTGGGGCAAGTGTTTTTTCCAGCTCTCTCTCTCTCTCTCTCTCTCTCTCTCTCTCTCTCTCTCTCTCTC
>NW_021604606.1:834874-873801 GCF_004785775.1 Grammomys surdaster | reverse complement strand
CTCTCTCTCTCTCTCTCTCTCTCTCTCTCTCTCTCTCTCTCTCTCTCTCCCTCACTCTCCTCACTCTCTGGTATATGGTATATTGTAATATATATTGGGGTGTCTTATTACCTATATACTATTACAAAATGAACCATAAGGTTTATATCTGAACAAGTACATGGCATTACAACACTTAAATTGATAAGATTTTACCCACTTGTTTAGTCAAGCATCAGTCTATATTTGTGAAGGTGTGTTTAGGTGTGATTTCAATAAATAAAAAATTTTAAAGCAAATGAACTTACATAGTGGGAACAAACATAATCCCATCAACAGAAGGCCTTAAGAGAAAAGATTGAAGTCACCAGAAGCAAAAGAATTTCTGTATCCTGATTTCCTTTAGATTCCATCATCAATTCTCATCTCTTTGCCCTGCCAGCTTGTCACACATATATTGAACTTGTCTGTCCTTACAATTCTGTAAATCAATGATGTAAAATTTATTCTCTCTCTCTCCCTCTTTCAATCTCCCTCTCCCCATTTACTCTCTTTCACACACACACACACACACACACTTTGTATCTGTTTTCTTTCTCTAGTATAAAGTACTATAACTAGTAATTAACACTGAACTAAAAGGCTGGTGAAATGGCTCTGCAGTTAAAAACATTATTTTTTCAGAGGACTATAGTTTGGTATCCAGAACCCATATGGTGGTTCACAACTGCCTATAACTCTTGCTCTAGGTAATCTGACATCCTCTTTTGACCTCTGCTTGCATTAGAATGCATGTGCCCATAACCATAAATGAAGAAACATACACACAAATTAATAATTTTAAAATCTTTAAAAAGTAACATTGAAAGAAAATGTGACTCCAGCTCCTCCTGCTGTTACTACTAAATAGGAATATAAAGACTTTTTTTTAGAACTAAACAAGTGATGTCAGTGGTGAGGGGACAGAAATACTGCTTCATACTGTTATTCCCAGCAGCTTAGAAAGTTCATTTAATCTTTTAGATACACTACCTCAGCCAAGCAAGGATGCACAGATGTATAATTGCCTCTCTTTCTGGTCATAGTATACCCTGACACGTATACTTTTATTGATATGCTGTCCCACTATAGGCACAGAGTAATGGGGCTGATGAATCTGAACCATATTGATGGGTTAAGTGGCATTACTAAAGACAACATCAACACAATTCATTGAACATAGAGAAGTCAAGCTGGTGACAATATAGGTCTTTCACCCCTAGAGACTAGTGTTCTTGGTCATTAAGCAAAATAATTTACATCTATCTAGAAAATCTATTTTATATATAGATATCTATTGTGCTTACATTCTTATTAAAATAATTAAAATTGTTTTACTGTGTACTTATTTTTACTTCTGTAAAATAATTTTTGTAACTTACATACAAATTAAGTGAAGAGCAAAGGGACTATTAGACCAAACTTCTCTATACTTCCTCTTCTTCTGGTACCTTGTCACCATGCAAGCTATCCATTCCTGGTAATTTCCAAATTATCCCACTGCCACTGTTCTCTTATGATCTGTACCATACACGCACACACACACTTCTATCTCTACAAATTTAATAATTACACCATTGTTATCACAGCTTTCACCAATTCTCCCATCACTCCTTTCTTAAAGTCTACTCTCTTCAATATTCTGATTTTTAAAGTCATATTCATGACTAAATAAATATAACTATTCCTTAGAAGCCTTTCAGAAACCCTATCACTCAAAGCCTAAAGCCTCCCCTCTTTTTGTCTCTCAGTCTGTAATGAAGGTCTACTGAGGTACTTGTCACAGTCGATCTTGTCAGAATGTGATTGTTCAAGTACCTACATTTGATCACAAACTCCATTAAGGAAACAACAGAGGCTTCATTCTTTCTCTAGCCCCTCTATAACCTCTGATCTTAACTGTCAAAAAGTAAACATTCAAATGCATCTTGCACTGAACTGAACTCTTTCATTGTCAGCAGTGCTTGATGTGAAAAAAAGGAAAATTATATGGCTGACTACACTACTTCTAAAATAAGCAACCATATAATAGATAATATCCAAGAAGAAAGTATTGTCTAGCATTCCATTAGCAATAGAGATTTAATAAAAATATATAGAACAACATAGACTTTTTTATTTTGCCATGAAGTTTTACATGCATTTGGTTGTAGCAATGAATGATGGGTTGAGAAAACTCTTATAAAACTGTCAGTTAATTCAAAACATCATGAGAGAGTATTTTTAATCTTCCTTCCACTGAATATTCTCACCATCTATAGCCCTCTGGATGAGGTCTTTAAGCAATGTAATATGAATTACTTCTCTTAAAATATATATGATATAACCAAATTTTTGAGAGAATTCTGGACTGCATAATGTTTCAATGTCCATCTCTTGCATTTATTTCCTTGTTTTAGTTCTTAGGTTAGGTGTGGATGGAGGAGTACCCTCATAGAGGCAAAGGGGAGGGGGAGAGGAGGGATGGGATGGGGGGTTTATGGATGGATAACTAGGAAGGGGATATTATTTGTGATGTAAACAAAATGATTAATAAAAAAGAAATGAGTTTTAAAATTAATTCTTTGAGAGTTTTATAAAACATATTTTAATATTATTCACTCTGTATTACCAACTGCTTCCACATCCAACAACGCCCTACCAATTCACCCTATTTTGGGACTATTTTGTAAAAAATCTTTGAGATCATTGTTTAATGATCAAATATTATTAGACATGTGGTCTTAGATGAAGAGTGGTAAGTTTACTCTTAGAGAAAAATGACTCTTTCTCTTCTAGTAGCTAATAATTGACAATAGCTTCATGGATAAGGGTGAATTGTATATTCAACTCTCCTAGTCTGGCAAGGGCTTATGAAAGTTTCACACATAGTATCCAAACTGCTATGAAGAAGCAGTATGTGAAGCTGCTCTTCTGTGATCAAAAGATACTATTTCCTTGTAATCATTTACCACCATCTTTCCACGTCATCTTCCACAATGGACGTTGAGATTCAGGGTAGGGAGAAAGGAGTAGAATATATGTTTCACTTAGGGCTAAGCATTTTCTAGTCTCTTATCCTCTGAACCTATGTCAATTGTGGGGTAGCATTATAATTGCCATCCTCTACAAATACAAGTTTCTCAGATGGGACTTGAGAGATGTACTGATCTATGGGATATAATGATAAGTCATTAGGAGCTGGTTTAATACTATGCCCAGTTAGCAGCATAATTGTATTAGGCTCTCCAATGAGAACAATGGACTGTCTAACTGTCAGTACTTAGCTTGATGATAGTTCTCGGTATATGTCTCATCTGATAGAGAAAGTCTTAAATCAGAAAGTTGTTGGTTACTCCCATCATGTTTGTGCCACTATGGTACCACTGGGCATGTCTTGCCAGGTCAGTAATTATTGTAGTTCAAAGATATGCAGCTGTGTAACACTAGTGATTACTTTTCTCCTCTGGTACCATACATAGCACCTTTCTACCCTGAAAACTGAGACAGTAAAGATGAAGGTCCATATTAGCGTGACTTTTTTCATGTTCTTTGATTCAAATATATGGTGCCTTCAGCAACAAGGCCTTATAGATAACAGAGGTTCGAACAACTATGATTTGCCTCAGCTAATGCATTGGGGATCCATTGTTTAGGGAAGTAAACCCACTAGGGCTAGACCAAAAACCTAATGCTATTACTAGGGTTCACTACCACTCTGTGATTATACAACACATGGAAGTGATAATTCTCTAATTATATATGCATATGCTTATAGAATAAAAATATAAACAGGGCAGCAAAAGATTATGTTAAGCTTATTGTAATTTGAGTACTAATGCTTAAAACTCTCAAATATATAATCCTTCCTATTCTTTGACTAGCCAGCCTTTCCTTTTGAAAATTATTTTTATTCTTGAAAAATTTCATACATATACCTAATGTATTTTCATATTTATCCTTACTGTTATGATATTTTTACTCACACTGTATACCCTACTTATTTCCCCAAAGCCCCTTTCCTACTAATATGACTTTTGTGATTCACTGAGTTTAATTGGGTTTTCTTATATGAAACTGTGGATGTCGCTTTATTTACTTGGAGACTGGGCAACTTAGTATTCACAATATCACTGAAGAAAATGACTCTTCTCTCAGCTACAATCTAGTGTTCATAACTTTTCATGGAGGTTAGGTTTTGGTCAGTCCCTCTCCCATTGTGATTGGATCTTGACTGTTTTAAACTTGTACTAGCCTATAGGTAGCCATAGTTGCTATATAAACAGCATTTTAGGTTTACCTATCAAAGGCCTTAATATCACAGAGGCATTGGTTTGATTTCTAGTTGCTTGTGTGTCATTTTCCTACTCCACAAAGAAATTACTTGATCTTTCCTAAAACATCATTTTTTATCTCTAAAAAGTCAATAATAAAATCTATTTCATTTATAGGGAATATTGAATTGAAATACATTACAAGGATTTCCTTATACATCCAGATACAATTTTCCTTAATAACTTATGTTTTCTACATAACCTTTGTTATGGTTTCCAAGCAGTCTTCACTGTTGAGTGTTTTGAATTGATGCTATTTTAGTGGTGAGATAAACAAACAGCTACTAAAAGTTCATTAATTTCTTTCTAAATGTGTATTCAAATAACCCAAACAGGTTCTAATTAAATAGCACTAGCTAACACTCACTGAAGTTTTATCAGAGTTCTGCCCTAAGCATTCCAAATGTTATCTCCTGTTATTCTCCAAAACCTTAAGGCTGATATAAGTAATTCTATTTTATAGAAAAGGAAACGAGGTCAGAAGTTTATAGAAATTAGTCTTCTTATCCAAGGTCACAAGGCTAAACGGCCAATTCAGGCAGCTTGCTGTCAAAAACTTTTATGTGCTTTTGTTATATGGCTTCAGAATGGTGGCAATTATGAAAGAAAAAGGTACAAAAGCAAGGCCCTCAAATACAAATGATAGAGGGCTCACGTTGGACAGAATTATCTGTGAAATGAACCAAATAATAAAAATAAAGCAGATTGGTTCTTTCCATATCCTCTGCCCTGCTATGCAAGGTATTATGGTATTATGCTTTGCAATATTAATGGGCATGAACAAGAGTTTTGCATAATTCAGATACCTCTAGGGAAGCAACTTCAAATCATTCTTATTTTATGTGCTTTTGGTCCCTTGACCCAGTCCTTTCGAAGAAGAAAATGTCCAGAAATGTTTGACAAATCCAGCAGTCAAAGAACTGGAGAAAACTAAGCAATCTAAATACCAGAAAGCAGCATGTGTTATGTCTCATCTGAAGTCATTGAGGAAGAAATTTACTCAAGCACTTATAGTAAAATATGAGTATGACCAATATGATTACCTGGAAACAATAGCTATCAAGGAAATTGTTTTATATAATAAATCATATAGTATTTTGTAGACCTACTTATTTCAAGTCTATTAGTACTAGTGAAGAAAATGCTTAGTCACTGGGTTTGCTCATGATACAATATAATAACCATATATTTTTAAAAATCCCTAGGGGGATATATATATATATGGCAATAAAAAGGAATATTGAGGCTATTAATGGGCAAATGCAAATTTATGAACAAATATTTCCCTCTATATCCTTGAAATCCAATGTATATGGAGAACAATTATATTTTGAACATTAATGCGACTTTAGGAGTATTAAATTTCTATCTTATTTTGTAGGTTTCAAATAGAGACATAAATTAGAATATGACAGGACTAAAAAAATGACATTGTTTAGACAAACATATTGTGTCAGAATTATCCTAGTAGCAGCATTAGGAAATTTATGAATGCTCAGATTCCAGCTTATGCTTTAGTCACCAATATGACATGTTTCAACAGAATATATAAATTAGAATTGGTTCCCTAATGGGGGAATTATTTATGAAGATCTCATTCCCAAAGGAAAAAGCTTAGAAAAACAGAATTATTCAAATCACTGGAAATTAGCAGAGAAATACAAATTTGCCCTCCAGTTACTCAGTTGTAATATATATCATGAAAAAAGGTAAAGACAATAGAGAAAACAGGATTACAAGGGATAATAGAAAATCTGCATCTGATGTTGTACAGATATTGTAAAATGTATTAATTCTACTTTTCTCTTAGGGAAAAGAAGTTATCTCTCATTAACAAAATAAAAATGACTAAGAGTCTGGTCATATTTGCATAAATATTTTTACCAAATTCTTGTAAGTTTTTCAGGCAAGAGACAACTCAATTACATATATAATGAAAATTCAGTATCTTACTTAGTCACTCCCTAAGATTTACTTATTTGAGCTGGCTAGTTTCTTTGCAAATTTGTTCATCTTCTTCTTGGGCTCAATACTGATACTGTTTTCACATTATCTTTGCAGTCATGGGCTCATGTCACATGTCACAACCAACAGACTATAAAAATCAATGCATACTACTTTTAGGTTTGGCTCTGAACAAATCTTCATGAGTAATACTCATCCTATATCTACTTATTAAATACCTAAGATGTTCTGGATACAAAAATATGGAAGAAAATTTGGTTCTTAGGTGATTTTATAGAATCCATTTTGGGGCTATAAGAGAATAAAAGGTAAGCTTCTATTACAGGAAGCCATCAAAATATGTGAGCTTACTAGTCAATATACAAGTTCATAGTTTGAAAAATAATTGGAGTTTAGATTCCACAACTGTGAACAGGCTATTTGAACTAACACCAGTACAAATGAAAGAGACATTGTGTCTAAGAAATTAATCAAGATATATATAATCACAGCACATTAAGTTCTTGGGATCACATTAGAAACAGAAAGAAAAAGAAAAAGACTGGATAAAGTAGTATAAGGAACAGGCTGCCAAGCCAGAAAGAGACTTGCAAACTCTTAGCACTGTTCTTTGTTTTGAAAGCCTGAACAATCAGATTAACTTGGAAACTGATTATTTGTATATCAAAAAGTTACTATGAAACTGCATAAAGTGACTTTGTGAAAACTTGATATGTACATGTATATGTACTTTACATGATACTCAAAAGATACTTAACAAATGACAGGCATTGCAAGGGTCACTGTAGACAGACATTAAAGATGATTCGGAAAACAAATGTTGATTCAGCCCAACAACCAAGATTAGTAGAAGGAGACTGGTGTCTCCATGAATACCAGCTCATATAGATGGTTGGTAAGAAGCATCTTCCACATTATGTTTACCACATTCCTTATGAAACTACCTAAGCCCTACCTTCATGAAAATCACAACTTTGTAACTCATTGAGGTTACATTCAGTTATTGCATGATTTTACCTACTGAAAATGTTCTTCAGTGACATAGTTATCATATTCAAGTATTTTCCATTTTCTATACCTAGGGCTATTACTGAGATTTTCATACAGCTGGCCTTAACTTTTCCTGGCCCATTAAGAGATTTACTTTGAACAGTAATGACTGTTCTAGCTTCTTGACTGCTGGTTTTGTTTTTCAAATTCTGCATCTGACTTTATCTTTTCCTGGCCCATTAAGAGACTTACTTCGATCAGTAATGACTGTTCTAGCTTCTTGATTGCTGGTTTTGTTTTTCAAATTCTGGGCAGCAGTAATGAGTTCTTCCAACTGGGGGCGTCTCTGATCCAAATCTTGCAGTGTTGCCTGAAAGAAGAAAAAAAAAAAAAAACTCTTGCATCAGGAGTCGTCCAACATTGTAACCTCTTTTTTTATAGAATAAAGGAAAAGTTGTATTTTTTAAGCCAGCTAAAACACTTTTCGAAATAAAAATATATAATATAAATCTCCAGTTTGCAAGGCTTTATAGAAAAATTACTGAATGCCAAATGTGTTTCACTGCTTGACACAAGATGATTTCCAATGAAAATCTTTGAGACTTGCCTCTCTATCTAAGAACTAACATGGAGTCATTTCCTACTATCTGGGTTCACATAAATCACTTTATTTAAAAATGTAATTTTGACTTATGATAACATATTTTAAAAGGATTAGTTATATTTGTAACCTCATCAAAAAGCATCATTAATTAATTATATATATATGTATACATATATATGTATATATATATGTATACATATATATATATATGTATGAAAGAGAAAATTCCCATCATAAATGATATATTATTAAATTTCTTTGTAACTGAAATTCATCACATATAATATGATAAGGTGATACATATAAAGGACAGCAGATTCCCTTAAAGTTGTCTGACCATAAAAATCACCAAACTTATTTGACTCATTTTAGACCTAATGAGTTAATAAAGAACTGGTAATACTTATTTGTAATAAATTCTCTACTTCACCATATGATTATGAAAGTTTGGATAGCAATACTTAAACACTAGTCCTCAGAGTCTTCCTTTATATAAATACTTTGGTTTTTATGTGGTGTATGTAGTATATGTTTATGCATGTATGCAGATGCAGCTACCTATCTTTGTGCATATTGAGATCATAGTGACAGGTGTCTTCCTCAGTCTCTCTCTACATTATTACTCTGAGACAGAATGTACAGATCATGATTTTCAGAAAGCCTCAGTGATCCTCTTTACCCTTGGAAGATGGAGTCCTAGAGGTTGGACTAGAAAGTCAAATATTTATCTTTATGCAACAAGTACTCTGAAACACTGAGCCACCTCTCAAACGCTCATATAAATTAAATCATAATTTTGATTTCTTAGTGTCTTTTTGTACTGTGCAAAACAATAAGGTCAACATAAAATCAATTAAGTTCAATCTTAATATATAAGAACTTCCTTTTATCTTCAAGTATCAACCACCTCTATTTGCCATCTCAGTATCTATATTCAATGGCCCAAATCTTAATAATAAGGACAAATGTGTGAAAAATTATTAGTCTACTTCATTCTGGTTCTAAAACCTAATATACTTTATTTTATTTTAATTTGGTAGCATAAACAATAAATACTATTAATTAAAACCATTTTGGCAGATGTCACATGTGGATTTTTATTTTTATTTTTATTTTTTTTACCCTAAGTTCATAGGCTAGATAGTTCAAGGTTCTTTGTCATCCTAGCAGCATTGGGTATGAGTTTTATGTCATGGAGTGGGCTTTAAATCAGAACAGATATTGGTTGGTTACTCTCACAAGCTTTGTGATACAATTACACTAGTATATCTAGCAAGCAGGATACTATTGGAGGTGAGAAGATTTGTGGCTGAGTTGGTATTTATGTTTCTTCTTTGGTAGCATGTGCTGTACCTTCCAGTACAAAAGACACTATCACATAGCTATTTATATTCAGGGTGATTTTCCTGAATTCAGGATTGTTTTAGATAACCTGGTTGTTGTTGGTGATGATGGTGGTGGTGGTGGTGGTGGTGGTAGTGTGTACATTTTCATATGAACCTGAAAATTATCCTTTAAAGATCTGTAAAGAATTGAAAATCTATTGGAATTTTGATAGGGATTGCATTGAATCTCTAGATTGCTTTTGGTAGGATGGCAATTTTTACTATATTAATCCTACTGATCTATAAACACAAGATATCTTTCTATCTTCTGATATTCTCATTTTCTTTCTTTAGTGTTACACAATTTTTGCTTAGTTAGAGTTACTTCAAGATATTTTATATTATTTTGGGCTATGGGGAAAGGTGTGGTTTCCCTGATGTCTTTTTTTTTTTAAATTGGCATTCGAGTTTTGCCACCCTCTAGGTCCCCATCCCACAGATCCTCATCTGATTCCTCCTTTCTCTTGCCGAAGCAGATACTTACACCCAATCATTGAGCTGAAGTCAGGGACACCTAAGGTTGAATTAGGGGAAGGATTGAAGAAGCTGAAGGGGAGAGCAACTCCTGGTAGGAAAACCAGCAGTCTTAACTAACCTAGATTCCAGGGAGCTCCCAGAGACAGAGCAAGCCACCAATCTGATGCTTTCTCAGTCAATTTGTCTATAGGAGTGCTACTGATGTCTTCGAATTAATTTTGTATCCAGCCACTTTGTGGAAGATGTTTATCATCCATAGGAGTTCTCTGGTAGAATTTTTGGGGTCACTTATGCATACTATCATATCATCAAGGAAATAAAGATACATTGACTGCTTCCTTCCTGATAACAGTAAAGATCATTAGTTACCCTATTGGTTTCCTTCTTCAGAGTAGCCTATGAGATCCCAGAACGTGCATGAATAAAGCAATGAGTGGAGGGAACAGTATTAGGAGGGAAAGATTGTGTGATCCATTGGGGAGTTGGGTATAGGGAGAAGAGAAGCTACTGCAGATGGTCTGCTACAGAGTTGGTTAGGAGACTGGGGGATTAGATTTGGGAATAGGAAGAAGTGAAAATCTACAGTTAGAATACCTGCTTCCCTGGCTGCAGTATGTTCTCTTAATAACAAAACTAGAAATTGTCAGATTTTAAATGGAATTCTAATAAAAGTGAAAGATGAAATTTGGTAGCTAGTAATAGTTCTGGACCTTAACTTATCTCTTTATGCCCTTTGACTCAAAATGATTTTCTAAGGATTTTGGCTTTGGAAAGGGCAAAGCTGGATCATTCTTTTGTATTTCCTTTGTGAATAGGTAAGGGGATCAGGTTTCAGATTTAATCTCAGTGACTTCTGGTAATATTAAAATAGTATGAAAAACTTGTTCAAATATTGCACATTTATTTAGAGCATTTCTCTCTGTGTGCATTGAAAAATCAGAGGGGCTAGCATTTAACAAATCTTCCACATTTGTAAGTTGTGATTGCTCAGAAGAAAAATCCAATTTTCAAGTTTCTAACTTTTATGGTTTCTTTATATAAAAGTGTGTTTGAAATATGGAACAAATTGCCAAAGACAGCTATTGAAGTAAGTAGAATAAGTAAGTTGGATGGTGTTGGACAAATTTTAAAGTGGGAAGTATAGTTGCAGACAGATTTTATAAAACGAGACACATTCCAGTGTTAGAATGCAAAAGTTTGTAATTTTGACACAGCAAGCTGACCTCTTCTCAATAGCAGTATTATAGTTAGTAGGTTATATACTTTAAAAATGTTACCCTGGAACTACAGAAAAAGTCAAATACTCATCTCAAATTTCATAAAGAAACAAATACATGTAGTCAAAAGGAGAAATTTATTCATATTATTCATTCATATTAGTACAGGTTTTTTCAAACTTTAGATGTTCTAAGGGCTCTGGATATAGCAATGAGCAAAGTATTTGCTATGGTTGCATAACTAGTCAAAGTTATTTTTAAGTGCTTGAAAAGTTTTCGACCAGATTATTTTTCTTTGATTTCATATTAGTTCACTCTCAACTGTTAATATCAGTATTTGCTTTTGACTTGCAGGTATATTACTTGATGTTTGCTCTACCTCTATTTACTTTTGAGATTTTCAAGTTCCCTTGAGAAGTGTGTTGTAAAAGTAACTCCATCAACTTTCACTTGAACTTTCCCAGACTCTAAATTATTCCTGACCACAAGGAAGAGCTTTTACTGCTGAAATTAGCAAGCATGTCAATTTAGGCTTAAAACAAGCCATTTTCTCCTCTGATGAACAGAATTCAACTCAGGCTATTGTGAAACCTGTTCTCTAGTTGGGCAATTCTATAATTCTGCTGACAGACACATGCTTTGTAAGCACCCAAGCAAATTATTAATGACATCCTTTTTAAAAAAAGATCTCATAAAAATGGAAGGACCTTCACATCTGCAATATAGCCTGACATTTCTGAGAAAAAAAATTCAAAACTTTATTACATTCATTGGTCAAGGCATACAAACATGCATTTTAAAAAGTCTGTACAATAACGTATTTTGCTGTGGAACTTAGCAGACATTAATATTCTCCCTTTAAGGTACATTTTCTGTATGGTATAATAAGAACATTCTTTGATTTTCTTTGTAGAAAAAAGGAAATGACAAGTATTTTTCATTAATATATTATAAACTAACAACTGAAGGACATTTTATAAGAAACAGAACAATATAATATGAAAAAGATTAGTTTTTCATTTATTTTTTCATATATATATTAATTGGTTTTTATAATTTCTTTGACTCAGAAATGTGAATGAATTCCACAACATGTCAAATGCAAGGAGTCTTATTTGTCTCCTATAGAGCTACCCAAATGTCAGAAAACACTTTAAATTAAATCATTATTAAAAGTATCCACCTCCTAAATATCTATCTTCCAAATTCTATTCTATGCTCCAATATGCTACCCTTACCAGATGCTACCCTCTCAAGCACATTCTGACTCTAATCTCCATCCTCAGATGAACTTCAGGGGGCCTCTGTCATTCACCTTTCTCATTGGAGCATTACTCATGCTAATCGAGTAGGATGTTAAATGCTCATCATTATTTGTCTGACACAAGCCAAGATTTTTACTATGTAAATAATTTACATGAACAAAACTAAAGCCATTACATGCTTAACAGTACTCAAGCATGATAATTTATTGTATCTACATGGATTCTATCATTCTGCAATAAACAAACACAGGAAAAGGAAGGAATCAATGCTACTTCTAAAGAGACCTAAGGCAGCTATCAGGCTTTACTACAAACAGCTTACCCCTTGGAGATGAGAATTCATCATGGATTCCACTAGCTGAGCAAAGGTGGAGGGAAAAAAAAAACTTCAAATACAAAGTGAATCAGAACTCTTTAATCCTACTAAATCCCCCCAGGGTTGAGGGAAATGGTTATAAATAGTAATCCTATAAAAAAGGAAGTTAAACAGTGAGACCATATATTCTATAAACTAGGTCATTTTAGGTTCTCAGAAAAATTCTATTATCACACTCCTTTTAAAATGAATTATACCAAAATAAACTAAAATAGAAAAATCTAGAGTGAACTGAATGTTCATTTCTTCTACATCTAAGGAAAGACCTTAACCAAGATTTTTTCTATTAGACATTCATAATATAGTTTCAATTACAACAAAGTTATATGATGATCTTCAATTGTTGCCATTTTAAAGAAATGAACATGAATTAACCTTAAATATACTGGTAAAATTTTTATATAACTTTAAAGATACCCACAAACCCTGCAAAGGTAGACTAGTTCATGCTACCTTGTAACATAAGGAAAGGGATAAGCATTTGGGACAGTTACTACAGCCTTTTTATAGTTGAAAAAGCCTTTACCATTTTTTTGTGCTAATCATGTAGGTCATTGAAAACCTTTACTTTGCCTTTCATCCTTCCATGTAGTCAGCTGTCTCTCCAAATAGACTGAATAAATCCAAATTTGCCTTTACTGCCCTCCAATTCTTCATTTCACAAATCTTAAACACATTTTCCTATGTGGCATAACTTTTCTACTTATTCTCTAAATGATCAGCATGTCTACTGATAAGTTCTTCATAAGTACTTCCTAACCACAAATTTAGTTATCCTTTTGCTTGTTATTCATCAAAGATGTTCTTTATTAATTGAACACTTCCATGTGATTTCAAACTTTTAGGAACACAAGAAATCTCAAAGAATTCCCTTGTTCGCTTCACCCAGATTTATAGAAAACATATTGCTATATCAGTCAGTGTGTGTAAGTGTGCTTATGTGTCTGTAAAATCTGTTCAAAAAATAGTACAATTATTTTTCTGGACAATGTGGTAAATATTCCAAATATGTCTCTTAAGCAGAGTATGGTAACATGTGTCTATAATTCATTTGGGATACTGGATCAAGAGGACTGGCCTGAGTTTTAGGCAACCATGTTACACATAGTGAATATCATCCCGGTCAGAGCTGCACTGCAAGATATGATTTCAGCACTAAACTTCCTGGTTTTTCCTTTTCCAATTTTCAGAGAACATATGCTTTATGTACCTATCTCTTTACCCTATATAGTTCCTTTATTTGTTTGTTTGTTTGTTGTTTAGTTGGTTGCTTCTTCTTTGTATGTTTGTTTTGGTTTTGCTTTTGTTTAGTTGGTTTTCTCTTTTCTTTTATTTGCTTTTTTTGTCTTTTCTAATTTTTCCTAATACCTCAGGTTATATACTTAGACTTAAATATCCAGAGCTGGAGCTAGGCTTTTGAAGTAAGATGGATTCTTGTGGTGTTCAGGATTTAGTTTTAAAGAGAAAATCCTTTCCTCTACATGATCTTAGCTCAGTTTCTAAGCCAGGAAATTGAACATACCTTTAGTAATATAATCTTACTCAACTTTTTTATTCTGAGTATGGTAGTAACCCCACCAATGGCCTTCAGAGCTATCCTTTTTTTGTTTACTGGGATTAACTCATGAACAGGATTTAGGTTTCATGTTTTCTTTGTTTTATTTTATTTAAACTAAGTATATGCTTTCTTTAACATTGATCTTTGAGGTTTGAATATGCTTGGCACAGGAAGTGGTGCTACTCGAAGGTGTGGCCTTGTTATAGTAGGTATTACCTTGTTAGAGGAAGTGTGTTACTATCAGGGTGGGCAATGAGACTCTCCTAACCACATAGGAGTCAGTCTTCCCTTAGTGGTGTTCAGATGAAGATGTAGAATTCTCAGCTCCTCCTGCATTATGCCTGCCTAAATGCTGCCATCCTTCCTACCATAATGATAATAGACTGAACCTCTGAACCTGTAAGCCAGCCCCAATTAAATGCTGTCCTTTTAAGAGTTGCCTTGGTCATGATGTCTGTTCACAGCAGTAAAACTCTAAAAGAATCATGTTGGTACTTTTGAAAATTAGATGCTAACTATTGGAATTCCAGCAAATATTATTTAGTATTTCTGATGTGGAACTGAAGAAGGCATAGGGGATGTATAAGTATATAAGAAAGACTCCCTTATTCTTAAAAGTATGATGATAATGGGGCCAAACTGTAAATAAGAAATCAAAATAAACATGGGTATTATAATAGGGGGAAAATGACACATGGTAAAGTTATCCACACAAATTTATGGATCAAGGGACAACTTCTTAAGGAGTTGCTTCAATGCCACTTATCTCTTCTTTACCCACATTTCCAAAATGATATTGCTGTTACTAATAATAGCCACCGAGATGACCATGAAAAACCGCACAGGCCTTTTACTTCTAGGAAGTGACTGAGGACCTTTTGCTTTCTACAGAATGTTCTTCAGTTTCTTCATGTGGTAGGCATAGTAGGAACATTTCTTGGGCAACTCTGAACTCTAATTTAAGGCTCCCCAACAATTTTGCAAAGGTAGCATATTTCCACACAACCTTCTATTTCCTTCATATGATGTCAGATTCACATTTAGTTTCCAATGGCTCTGAAACATTCTCAGGATTCTTTCCAATTTCCTTATGCAAATATATTTTCCTAGTATTTTTCTGTTTGCTTTAATACGACACATGTGCTTTTGGGTTATAGTATACCTACTTCTGTACCTTTAGATGTTAAGCTTCTCATTAACACACATTCACATACATGGAATATTGTGATTCCATGATATTTTAATGTATTTACCAATTACTTGGCACTAGTAAACACGGCTCTTGACATACGTTTTATGGATTGATTATTTAAGATCCAATTGAATTATATTAGTATTTTTAGTTATCTCTTTTTATAAAACACTTTTTAAAAATTTTTTTAAGTTTGTAGCCATTAATAGTTTCAAAATGAAATTGAGATAATCACAGGTTCCCATTCTGCTCATGCAGCTTAAAATGTCTCCTACATCAAAGAATTAACAAAGAATCCTTTGTGTGTAACAACCATTAGACTGGTTGGACGAAGTAATAAAAGATAATGAGCATGTTTTCAAACAAGTTCAGACAAAAATATTGCAACCTCTTTGAACGATAATTTCTCTCAGCAGACTGAAGCCTCAAACAGGGTCAGCCTTCATGAGCTTGGAATGCATAAAAAGGGTTCCTAACTTCATTTTTGACTTACAAAATTTTAAATATATTTTTTAACAAAGGATCTTCCCTTTTAGATCATGGTCCCACAAATTATATACTTTACCTTGATCACAAAACTCCTAGGTTGGTAAAGAATAAAAGTTATGATTTTTTAAGAACATGGTAATTGTTTATTATTTAACTATTAATTTTATTTCATTTAATTCTCAATTATTTAAGCAATCATTGAAATGTGTCATGTAAATATATATTATTTGGTTTCTGGGGATGTATTTCAATTTTTAAGAAGATCAGTCACAAGCTTTAAAAAGTGTATGCATAAGGAGGGGAAGAATTGCCTCCAGGAAAATATTATATACTGAATTAGGCATTTTTTTTCCAGTAAATACGATTCCATTCAAACTGGGATGAGGGAACTCTCCTTCCCAGACCTTGAAAAAGTCTGGGAACAGTAAACAGAAACTTAAAAAAAGCTACAAGGGCATGATTTAGTAATGGGAACTGTGGAGATCACCCGAGGGCACCAACCATCAATGGACTGATTCTCTTCCCTTGTGCTGATTTGTTAGAACAAATCAAGAGGACTTTGGCAATGGATGAGTCTATTACTGGTCAAGTGATGTGCTCAGGGTAGGAAGGGAGTTGGAGACTGGAATGTAATAAGCAAAGGCCAAGAAAGATAAACAAAGTGGATGGTAATGACATTAACAATGCTTAAAATCAATGAGGTAAGGAAGCAACATTTGAGCTATATGAGAGAAGAGTTCATATAAGGACTGCACAGCACCCAAACCTCAGAAAATTAGCATAAGGCACAAGAAGGACATTATAAGGAGAAAAAAAGCATGCCTAAGTAACCAGAATGAAAAAAAAAGTTTCAAATGAGCTTTATTTAGCCTAAGAATCTTTGAAAATAATGACATGTAAGCTTATAGAAAAGCAGTTATTAGTTCGTTTTCAATTACTCTGTAATTGGAACATAATAATTATTCTATGACCGGCCTTGAATGGATTGTATCACATAAACAGTTAAGGAAAAATGAATTTTGGATGAACTAATGAAACTATAGAACAAACTTTTAATAGTTCATGGTAAAACTGATATTTGGATACCATTAAAAACAGATATAACAGTTATTTAAGACACTACCATAAACTGTTAAAGTTTTAAATGGGTAACAAGAAAGCCTATGGAATTTATTTCCCTGATCCTTTATAACAATAATTGTGGTTTTGTTGGGATTTTTAGAGTCATAAAAATTGCTAGCCTATCAAATTTAATCCCTTCCCTGAATAGTTTAATGGCAAATTAATCAACTATTAGGATGTCATTTTGCAAGAAAATTATTTTCCCTTTCAAAAAAATAAGACAGTGCATTTCAAGCTATTGTGCAACAGGAAATTCAAAGGGCTGATTTACGTGTCAATTCATAAATCCCTTCACATGCAGAAAAGTAAAAGCCTCAGTTATAAGAGCCAGGAAGTAATGAGTTCTAAGTGGGGGATCACAAAGTGTAATTCCAAAGTCAAGAAGAAAAGAATTTTAGGCTACAGTTTGTTGATAATGATTTGCAAATACATTTCTAAACTGATACAAAGAAGGTTGATATTTTTAGCTATTCAATATTAGATCTATTAGTTATTCTACATTGTTCACATTTCTTGAAATCCCATTGTTCTGTACATTTGGCATATTAACAAATGATAACTGGGACTTTTTAAAGACAATGTTGTCATGTATATCACATTTGTCAGCTCTAGTGTATGAGCCAGTAATAGTAATTGGTATAATATTTTCTCCTTACAGATAGCTTAGAATAAAGTAAAAAACAAACCAACTTGCAAACATATATGTTTTGGGATTAATTTGCTCTGTTCTTTTTTTTTTTTTTTTTAGTGTTAATGTCCATTTCACTTTGAATTGCACCATTTTAGAATCTTTCTAACTTCAACTCATCAAGATAAATTATTTTATCTATTCAGAGTACCCTATAAAGCAAAATGAGTAATATTCATTTCACATTAACAAAATAGAGGATAAATCCCAAATTATGCTCATCAAAATGTAACTATCTGACAGCATTACTTATTTGCTCCCCTGGCACAGACTATCTTTGGTTTCACATATTATGAATGCTACGTAAAACTCACTGAAACCCCAAATAAACGAGGCTAAAAATTGATAGCAATTATGTCCTTATCAATCATATGGGCAGAAATAATTATTGATAGAATTGCATGAAAAATATATAGGCGTGAGAACTGTACCTTGTGACTCAAGGTAGATGACATAAAACAGAATTCTCAGTGAAGTTACTGAACTTGCAATTCAACTGGGGAGATGACCTGAAGATCCACAGAGGTGTGCTTACACACGTAGTTATGCACTAACAGAATATATTAGGCAAATGATCAAAGAAACTGTCTACAGAGCACAGATTCTATCCTAGAGGGATGGTGAAGAATGAAATTTTTATGTGATTATGTCCAGGGCAAGTGTCATAGGATAAGCCAAATTCTGAAGTTAGAGGAAAAATAAGATTAGTAATGACTCTCTGATGTGAGAGAATAAAGTGTAGAGCAAAATGTGAAGTGAGTCTAAAGTGTTAGGCTAAGAGTACCGAAATGTTACTGGCAAAGAGTGGGAAGACCAGTTTTGTTGTTAGTAGAATTCTAACTTTGATAAAATTGGGCAGGGATCAAAAAGAGATGGTTGTGAACAATAAAGGACAAAAAACAACAAAGGGAGCAGGGAATTATTGGGGCAGAAGAATGTTATAATAGAAGTGACATTTCAGAAATACTACCTTTGTACCAGAGCATCTAACATTTGTTTCATGAGGGAACTAGGAAACTATGTAGTAGGAGGCACAAAAGCTCTATCTAGTACTTTTGATTACATTTCTTGTTCTGAAAACAAGTCACACAATTTAAATAATTTCATGTGCCTTTGTGCTTATAAAAATATAACACTACTGCACACAGATAAAATAAATTCAGCTTCATTGTTCAAGAGAAATATTAATGAATCTTGCTGACCTCCTTTGTAATGTTTTAAAATGAATATGGGTAGAGATGGAGTTCTAGTTCAGAAAGAATATTCAATTCTTAAGTTTATGCTTTAAATAATAAACTGACTACTGGAACATGAGAGGAAATAGAAATTACTCCAGAAATAAAATTTCAATGATCATCATCAGCATTAATAGGAATTATGAATGTAATGTTTGATGTCTCATTTGGTGAAGCTAACTTTTCAATGATGTCTTTTAATATTTATTGTTGAATTAGATATATATTATTTAAGGAAATGTATGCTCAGTAGTCATGCTTTCAAAAACAGTATAGGAGGAATTTACTAAACTCTTCAAATATTAGGTGGCAATCAAATAAAATATTATGTTAAAACGTATTTGACTTTAGATGGAGAGATGGCTCAGCTATTAAAGGCTAATACTCACAGCCAAAACAAATATTTAGCCTTTTGTGTGTGTGTGTGTGTGTGTGTGCAAGTCTTTGTGCATGAGCACATGAGCACACTCTTGCATCTGAATGCATATGTGGGCATGAATGCAAAAAGGAGAGGGGTCCATTTTGGGTGCTTTCTAACTTACTGTTTTGAGACAAAAGTCCTATATTGAATACAGAGATCATTGTTTTAGATAAAATACCTGGACAATCAACCCCCATTCCAGAATAGGCCTGTTTGTATCCATACCTAACACAAAATTGTATATGTATATCACCACATTTGATTTTGTGATGTGGGTACTGGAGATCAGAAATTGAGTGTTCATGATTGTGTATGGAGCTAGCACTGTATGTACTGTGCTATCTTCCTAGCCCCATGACTTTCATGTTTTTAAAATAATTTAGAGACACTACTTATTTAGATACTGAAACCAGAAACCTGGAGTCAATTATCAAATGTAGCTATGAATGAACTAATGGGGAGCAATAGATGCTACTATTCTGTGGCACTACCTGTAGAAAGCAAGGGAAGTGGATGAATGAATGATTCTTTAGTGGTTATTATAGTAATGTGCACAGTTAATCAGAAGAGTTCAAGCCATATTGTCTTCCTTTCCTATCTTTAAATGGTGGATATTAAGCTTTGAATCATCAAAATAATTGGCACAGCTGTTCAATTCATGCTGCAAATATAGAGATTGAACTGGGATCAGTTTATTCATCTGTAAAATGAGGATAATTACATTTATGTCAAGCAATCTTAGGATGATTAAAGCTGTAAATTTACCTATATGTGCTAAAGTACCTTAGGCAGAAATTAGTTAAATATGGCTAGTCATGTATTTTAAATCTCAAAGAAACTAAGCTATATTTTATTTACAATAGATTTAACCCTCAGGCTTTTGCTGTCGGGTTTCACCAAATTCTGAGTGCAACAAAGCAAAGGTGACATATGGTTAATAAATAATCATGGGCAGCCCCTAAAGGATGATATTCTAGCAGTTTGAAAACCTCTCATACATTCACACAAAAGGGGCAGCATCCAAATGAAGAGAAGTGTGAACTAATATGCATCATACTTCGTCTGTAACTATCAGGTGCCTATCATTTGGAAACATATATAGGGACAGGTGCTGAAAACTTGGATCTAACTCTTCAAAATAGACTCCCTTTGTACATTTTGTTTGCTGCTTTTTCACACTGTAACATTAATCTATTTTTTCCTTTCATAAATTATGACTGGGGAAAAGATAAAAAAAAAATTGTCTTTGATTGGGTGTTATGTGTCTAAGCCATGGTTAAACTGTAAATCAGTTGTGAAGATCATTTCTTCATAGGTGAGTGGAGTTGCCATTACAGAGTGTTAATACACTTGCAGGGAAGTGTTGCTGGGGGTAGGAAGTGTTAGACATTGATCAAGAGTTTAAGAAATGAGCTATTTATTCTAGCTCTTCTTAGAGAAAAAAATCTCCCTGATAAAAAAATAATTCTCTCTCTCTCTCTCTCTCTCTCTCTCTCTCTCTCTCTCTCTCTAAAAGAAAAACATTTCATGATATAAAATCTTTCTTCAGTAAACAAAGAACAGACTGTTATTAAGAAATATAAAATTACAATAGAACACATGTCCCTATATAAGCACAAATGCCTTTAACTCTCAATTGGAACATGCAGTGTGACCAGATTTTTAAAGAAATGCCATGCTTTCAGGGAGGGTCTCTGATACTCACTTCTAGTCCCTTGACCCCACTAACTCTTATTCTATAAAATGGCTCTACATCAGCTCACTTTGCCAGTAAATCATACAGTTATACTACCCCATGAAAAGAGCCCAGTTAGGGAGAGAAGTACTTGATGTGGCATAGTTCCAAGAAAACACATGGCTTAGATGAAGCTGGTTCTGAGAAGAATGAACACTTCAGGTCCTATTTGAGAGCAAAGTAGCTGCAGCTTCTAAGCCTGTGCCAGGAGTGAATATCATCATCAGTGCTTAAAATGTTTGGTAGTCCTGCATACCTAATCAAGCCATTCACATTACAGGAATGTGTCAAGCTTAATTCTCTGCTTTATTGGTAAGGGTGCTCATTATTATCGCTAATTTCAGTGAATTTTAAGTAATTTAAAAATAAGCAACCCTCCTGGCTGAAAGGTTACAGTACCAACTCTTTCTTCCCTAACCCTTGATTTCTTGATATGAGGTGAGCTAGAATGTATCCTACTTGCTACCATGTTTACTTTAGGAGCTTGAGAATGGAGAGGGGAAAATGCTCAATAAATAAATCACCACTGAGAGGCTGCCTCTAACTTGCAATATGCCAACATATTTCCCTCTTTTTTTCAGCCTCCTCTATGTATTAAGGATGTGCCTTACAGTTAAGGGAAATTTTCTCTACAATAGTGGCTAAGGCAGATGTTAACAGGTTAATATTTCAAACCATACTGCAAAACCAAGAAGGCCATAGGCAAAGGCTAATTCTATGCTTCTTTTTTCACAAAATGTATGCCATCTATACAAGTCATAATAAAAATAACACACTGTACGTTTTGCTGAAGAGGATGTGACACTACTAAACATTCTCATATCACACAGAGCAAAATGAGATCCCCCAAATATTAGAAGCTTGAGAGATATCACTGAATGAGGTGTTTTCAAGAAGAGATACTGAACTGGAGTATGGGTTTGTTAGGGAAGAATGATCCTGGTAAGTTTATATCCCCATTTTCCATTCTATAATCTTTAAAGAGTAGTACGTGCCTCTAACTCCAGCTCACTTAAATAGAACACCCTCCTGAAATGTCAACTAAACATTTTCTTTCATTTTCTCCAAAATAATACCAAGACTCTTCACTGCTCTACAGTTCAAAGTCCCATAAAGTATAACTATAATAACTATAAAAATAAGTGGTTGCCATGCTGTGTCTATGAGCCAGATGTTGCTCACATGCATCACTTAACATGCAGTCACTTACAGCTACCATCAGAGGGAGACACTTTTATGTTCCTCTTAGATGAGGAAAATGAGTCACAAAGATGTGATATGATCGATCTCCCCGGCTGAGCCCCGCATGACTATGTATTTTTCCTCATGGTCTACAATAAGCTTAAATAAGATGAACAGCTTCCCAATGACTGCCAGTCATGAAATAGGGAAATACTGACATTCCAGTCTTCCTGACTCCTCATGTAAGCCCTACCTGCCTGGCCCAAGGCTGCTCCACCATCTATCTTGCTTTCTGTTATTAAATTTACTCCTCAATTTTCTGTCTCTGGGTTCAGAGGCCACCCAATCTATCAGTGCTTTACTCATGCTCTGTGTCTAAACCAGAATCCAGTGGGTTAAACACATTAAAGGGGAAAGGGAAGAAAGGCCACACATTTGGTTTGTTTATTGCCTTCTGAAGTCATTTCTCATTGGATCATTTCTCTCCTTTATTTGGCTTGCCCTGATTAGTCTACATGTGTATTCCAATTTATCCCAAGACAAGGATATATGGCTATGCTTAAAATAAAATTGATGAAACTTTCTCTATACCCTATATTTAAATTGTAAGGAAAATCAAACAATTTAGCAAGCTTTCATGCTTTCATGAGCTATCACCCATGTTGGAGAAGGCCTTTGTAATGTAGCTGTCTTTGAGTCATTTCTGCTCCTGTAAGTAACCCCTCACTCACATTCCTATAAGTAACCTCAATAAAACTCAGTGTTTCACTGAGTTGGACTTTGGTGCTAACAGAATTTGGTCCATTGTCAGCTCCCTGTCTGTGTTCAGTAGATATTTTTTCACTACTTAGGAAAATCTCCCCATCTCAATGTCTATATATTAATCTCATCAGTAAAGTTCCCTTTACTATGTAAGGTAACATATGCATGTGTCCCAGGAATTTGGATGGATTGACATATTTGGGGAAGGGCACATCATTCACTACATTATACACTATGAAACTTAGTAACATGGTTTATGAAATATCACAGTTAAGAATCCACAGAAGGCAAAAAGCAGTAAAACCCCCATTTTCTGTGACAAACATGGTTTAGCTAAAAGTCTCTACAGATGGGAAATACTCATCAGTCTGTTCCCCAAATTTTATTTAAATTGAGGTGCAAATGGAAGATAATCACAGTTGTAGATTCAAGATATAGTATGTAATTCAGTGACAGAGTACTTGTATAGTCTGTATGTAGCTCTGAATTTTACTCTGAGCATACCTGCCCCTCCATGTAATTATAATATATGAAAAGAATGACTCAACTCATTTCTGAGGAAGTCAGAGTTGCTGCTTTCTGCCTGATATTGCTTTGTTGCTCTGTGAGTTTTTTTTCTTTTTTTTCCGTTTTTTTTTTTTTTCTACAGTGCTTCAGTGGTGAGGCTTGGAAATTTTTCAGGATAAAGTCTTTATGTTTGAGGTGTGACAGCTTGCATAAGAGGATGCTGATTTCTGATATGCAGATTAACCACATTAGTCTTCCTTAGACTTTGCCTCTGTAACTCCTTTACATTTACTAATATACACCAAACATTCTTCTTGGCAATCTTAGCTCTGCTTTCATAGTTAAACCTCATCTACTTTTGTATTTCTTTGCTGGGCAACAATTACTACCAATAATTGGAAAGAATTTACTTGTATTTTTTACTGTTACCATGGAGAGGGCTATTTTCTCATCAAGGAAAGAGAGTAGTACAGAGGGAGATGAGAAGAACCCCACATGAAAACTGAGAGTTAGCTTCTGTGTCTTTTCAACAATATCCAATTAAATCTTTTCACATCCATACACGAAACAACAGGGACACAGTGGGTAGCAAATTTAGCCCAAGGGTGTGAATGAATCAGTAGGCTCTGGGATAATGTGCTTGAGGGAGGAGAGTGAAGAAGGTGGGGAGGCTGATATTCAATCCTGAATCAGAGGACTAAGAACAATGAAAAACAAGAGACAATTGATTATTACATAGTTGTTTGAATAGGTCTCACTCCCTAGAATCTTTAGGTAAATGACCTTGAGAATGGAGGAGAGCAGTTTTCTTCAAATTGGAAACATATAAACATGCATACAAATGATGCAGTGAATGAGAAAAGGTCTATGAAACGGAGAAAACATTTTCAATCCTAAAAAAAGTTTTCTTTTGTTTTTATTTCTGTTTCTATGTATGTATGTATGTATGCTTGTAAGTGTTCTTGGAGGCTTGTTTAATATATTAAATCCCTTGCAGTTGGAGTTACAGGTATTTCTGGTTTGACAGTCCAGTTATACCTTGGGTATTAGAATCCAAAGTCTTCCCCAAGAACAGCAAGTACTCTTTGTTAAGATTCAAATCCTGGGATGCCTTTTTAACATATCAAAGCAGACCCAGCCTCTTGGTTCTCCCAGCATTCCTTACTTCCTACCTGTTACACAGTTTGGGTGGCATTCTATATCCTGTACCCTGAACTCTACAGTCCTAAGGCTGGGCTGCCCTTCTCCAGAAACTCTTCTCTATATAATCCAGATAATTTAGTTACCCGCCCCTTTTTGTACCTTTGGTTTCTTGGATGCTACACCTGTTTCCCCTCTTTCCCTCTTCATTTTCCCTCTTCTTCTTTCCACAGAGCCCAGCTCAAAATGGTCATGTACATCTGGACTGCCCCAGATGTCTCTGCTTCTGACTATATTTTTACACATATGTACAATAAACCTTCTCCTCTATCATACCTAGGAGCAGTCAGGTTTACTTTCCCTTTTCTTTTTATTTATCTTTTTCACTCATTTGGTGATAAAACCCATGATCAGTCACGTTTCCTTTCTTACCTCTTTTTTTCTCATTCATTTGGTGAAGAAATAAATAAGAAAAGGATCAAATTCAGCAGCCAGAAGGCACAAAGGTACAAAGAAAGTGGACAACCAGAATGATTGTATTCTTTAATGAAGAGCAGCCCAGGGGAGCAGAGGAGAGGGGGACAGGCAGGAGGGTCCTGTAACAGGTCAGCTTTGATATGTTAAATAGGCACCTCAGCTTTTTGTCCTGGGCTTGAAACTTCTTTGCTCTTATGTCAAAGACCTGCTTCTAGCCCCTCTATGATAAGCTTTAGACATGAAATTCTATAAGTTATGGGACAGAGAGATATCTTTGTTTTTAGTATGATTCTTTTCAAGTATAAAATGGTGAAAAGACAATTCAAATAAAAATCAACTGACATGATTTTAATTAAGTCTATAATTTTATGTTTCAAATTAGTAAAGCTATGCTGTTGGTTTATGAATGTGAAAATATTAAGGAAGTCCTCAAGTCTATGACATGATTGTACTTTACCACACACTGGGTATTAAAAAAAGTTAAATATATTGATACTTCAATTAATTCTTAGAAGTAAATATGTATACTCAACACACCATCTTCTACACAATCAATATTATAAGAAGAATTTCTGAAAAATTACTGAGGCTTACACAATGATTGCTTTTCTTGTGCTTATCATGATATTGGAGGAATGAGAATAGCAGTCAAAGATGCTACGTGAGAGCTTTGACTTGAATGTAGGGAGTACCAAACAGGTCAAACTCCATTACATCCAGAAAATCCTCTCATGATAAGATGGTCTGTTTCTTGTGCCTTTTTCACTGCCTGGCAAAGCAAGACTGAAGAGCATTGACAACCAGATAGAGAAAGACAGAACAAGACACATAGAAGTAGACTGAGATAAGCAGGAGATTATTCCAGATTTAGAGGGCCCCGCTCTTGTTTATCTAACATGATAATATTTTCAATTTCCCACTTCTGAACATACCAGAAAATAAATGTATCACCCTCAAATTACAGACTATTAAATACATAGATAACAGCTGGGATGACTTTTATGAAAAGAAAACAATAAGCTCTTTTCATAACGTAAACTGAAGGTTTCATTAAACAAATTTGTAGGGAAAGCTACAAATCTTTTCAAACTCTCAGTTATTGCAGAATCTGTAAATCGCATGGTCCATTACTCTCATACAACCCAGGGAGATGAACTCACATAATAGCATTTCATTCATGATTGAATTGACACCAAATGGTTGCCTCTTTGCAATATGTACAAAAATTTCTGATTTTTAAGACCTTTGTTTTGTTGTTGGGCCACCAAAACATAATATAATTTCTTTTTTATACATCCTTTACTTTTTAAATAGGTTCTTTGCTCACATATTATATTCTGATTGTAGTGTCGCCCCCCCCCCACTCTTTTCTTTTCTCATCGCCTTCCCTCTGCCCCTACCCTCTGGAACCACTTCCTTTCTGTCTCTCATTAGAAAAGAACAGGATTCTAAGAAATAACAATAAAGCCTAACAACATAAAATATAATAAAATAAGGCAAAAAAATCATAGTTAGCACATAAAGAAAAATGAGAAAAAAAGTATGCTATTTAAAGTGTGTATCAGTTTTATTGCTATGTGTTGTGAGGGCTCTCATTTATTCTAATCTAATTCAACAGAGGTGTTAAATGTTATGTCATGGTATTAGCAGTCACTTGATAAGATCAGGAATTAATATGGAAGCTAGAATCAGAATTTAATCATAAACACCAGACTCCTGAGACAGACCTCCAAGCATCTTAACTACTTCCATCCCCATCAAAACTGGAGGATTTGTTAATGAGTACAGTGAATGTTAGAAAGGAGTTTTCACTTATGTAATTAATATTAGTTTAGTTATATCTATTGATTAAAATATTTGAGAGTGATTACTTATCTTTTAAAGGACTGGACACAAAGTCTAGGAAACTATAAAACTTGTGCTTTTTTGAAGTGATGTACATGGCTTAATGTCTAATCTATTCTACCATTCACTATTCTTTCGAAGAATCTAGTTATTTGTTACCTCTCTAAAGTTCATTTAATCTTGTCTCTAGTGTTTAATGTGATGGTAAGATTTCATAGTTAAATTATATGGGAGTAACAATATTCTGTCCTACTACGGTTTTGCTATGATTTTCATTGTTCAAAATAATCTAGTAATCTAGTAATCTATATGCATAGTAATACCAATTTAGAATTCATTACATTGGGCCCAAACTTAGAAGTACGTTTTAACAAAGTATGTCAGCTTAAAAGCAGCTGTCTTCTAAAATCTTCACCCCTTTCATTAAACAATACTTTTAATGTTGTTTCATGGCTATATGTGTCCTACATGCTTTAATTACCAGATCACCCATTAAAGATTTGTTCCATTATTATTTACCACATCTATTATATAAACAAATATTATATTGTCACTCATTTGCTACTCAGATAATTATTTTTTCAAGTAATAGCCAGAGTTAAAAGATCCAGAATCTGATATTTATATAATTATCCAATGAAGGATACATGGACAAGGATGCCTGATTTTAAACATATATACATATGTACTTACATAATACATATGGAAAGAAGGAAGACTATATAAAACATCCTTGCATAATGCAAAAATGTCAGTTTATGAGGGTGTAAAAACCAGGAGTTCAGACACAGGACTATGGGGAGAACATTTTCCTTCACTCTAAAGAAGGCTTATTTGGCTGACAAAATACACTGCATTGCTGGGAGTGGGGGGTCATCAGCACTAGAAGTTGAATGTAGAACTTTGTGCATGCTAAGAATGTTCCATGCCACTGATCTATATCCTCAGCCTTCTCTCTGACATTTTTCTCTTAACTCATCAATGACTTCTTAGTTGCCTCTCTGCTCATGATTCATGTTGCTTACTATCACTCATCTGGGCATCTGTAAAATAGATACCCATAAAGGCAATAAAATTATGAAACTTTTTGAATTTTGAAATGATGTTAAAAATGTTTTTGATTTAGATTTTTGATAGGGATATTCAACCAGGAAAGACTATACAAATTTCCAAATTATGAAAATCTGAAAAATCTGGAAGACTTCAAGCATGTGGGACATGGGACACCCATTCTGTATTTTTTCAAAGCAAACATGTTTTAATGTAGTTACTTTTTATTACTCAGACATGCTCTAAAAGTTATTCTCAAAGTTGTGAATTGCATCTTAAGTTTTTCATTGTATCTTACACTTTGTTTGTAATTTGACTATGGGTGATTATATTTGTATATATTGCTTTAGGACAAGTCTCTTGAACCTCTACTGGTCTTTCTCTTTAACAATCACAGTTAATATCAGTCAGAGTCTAATAATTTTAAAAATCCATTGCCTGATCCATATGAAGACTTAACAAATGATAACTATGAGTACCAAGAATTTTAAACGGATTTTTAAGTATTAGTCTAAAATATTTTGACCCTGAAGAAGTGGTTGAAAGCAACTGGCCAAAAGCAAACATATATTTTAGCAATCACAGTTGGTATACAATTCTGTATTTACACATATATTTTTCATTAAAAAATACTTGTATTTACATGCCATTATTTTTCTATTTAACATTTTAATGAAAAAAGAAATATATCCACATTTCTAATATTTTGATTCTATTCCTATAAAACACTCACAAATGAGTAAAATCATTGAACAAACCACTTTACATCTCGTGGATCAGTATAATATTCATAAGTAAACATATGGTACATATTTCTACAGTGTGTGTATGTTTGTATAATAAATATTGCAAAAATTTGGTTTATAAAACATAATTTAATTGTGTGATCTAGCAAACTGAACATTTAATTTTTTCGTCTAGTTCTCCATAGAAATAATGAGCCTATCTGTAGTAAAACACTGTGACATTTCTACTTCATTTCCTTTTCGGAAATGATGGATTTCCTAGTCTTTTAGAAGTCCTGATGGTAGAAAGCCTTAAAGTGTCAACTCATCTTAGTTAACATTTTGAATTACTTTAACTGAGTACCCTAAAACAATTAATATAAATTATATAATAGAATTTATTGCTGAAAGTTTCATAGGCTGTGAAGCTCAATATCATGATGCTGGTAGAGTATCTAACAAAAATCCACTCCTTTTGTATGGTACTTCTTATGTATCTAATCTTAATGGGAAGCGAAGGGAGCATTTTTTTTTTCTATGAAGGTAGAGATCCCATTCAGGAGAACAGAGTACTCAGGACCTAATCTTGTTTTACAAACCTCACTTGTACTGTGGTGATTAGGGCCAAAACAAGTCTGTCTTTAGAAACTGTGATAGCTAAAAAGTTATCTTGTTCACGTTTATGTTTCACTCCCTGACTAGCTCTATGTGATGAAGGCCCAATAAAAGCCCAGTTTTCTCCTTCTACACCATAATGATTTGCAAGATCCACAGCCATTTCTGAACTTCTTTACTGAGATTCCATGACATTCTAAATTATTCCTCTATCATACTGACCCAAATGAGCAATTATAAATAAATATATTCTGTACATTAGCCTCCATTTTAGTAACTACTTTCAAGTAACCTAACTTATATCATTATTGTTAAAGAAATGAATCTTCAACATATGACCTTAACTTCTGAAAGTTTTTATAGTATTGTGGCTAAACTCTCTCTAACAGCCTATATGTTTTCTCATTAGTTGTCCATTTTAAGTTTTGTAAGAGTGAAAATAGGGCAAGATTTCTGCCTATCACTCAAACTCAAAGATAGCTGACTGTGGCCATTGGGTGTCCTATTATCATTGGCTTAGACACGTGAAAGATTCTGGTTTGAAAATATCTTAATAGAAGGTAGTTTCCTTAGCATACATTTCTTTTAAACCAACTAAAAATCCCAATCTACTAAGAATATATGTATTCTCTGAAGTACCTGAAATTCAGTTAAACCTAAATAGATTTTTTTCTTCTTAAGTTTGTAATGCCAAATGACAAAGGGCTTTTAAACATTACAGTAGTATTTTCATTCTTTTGGTTCTGTCTCAGACATGAAAGCTGTATTTTTTGCTATTTTTTAAAATTAGCATACTAAGTATTAGACCATCACAGCATTTTCAAACAGTGTTTTAGTAGATTCTCCTTTCTCCCCATCTTCCCCACCACATGCCACTTTGATCTCATGTTCCCTCCCCAGTATGTTCTCCACTTTCATGTCCCATTTTATCTTTACCACTCCTCCCATCCTACCTTGGTACCTGCTAATTGGACTTACAAATGTCTGTCACTTTTTAAAACCAAAGATAATACCATGGTTATTCAGAGAAAATGACATACAACCTATTTTTGCCTAAGATTAATATTTGTTTTAAAATATGAGTATGGTTACTTAAAAATACAAATGCCATAATTATAGATAAAAATGAAAATGTAAAAAAGACGCGTTTTTCAGAAGGTAGCATAATCATCACAAGGAATTCTTAAACAATATAGAAGACATTAAACTTCTGGTTTGGCATTTATTATTTACCAAAGATCAGAGAACCTTCTTATAGCATGGAATTTGATACTATATTTTCATAGATTTTAAAGATGAGGTTCACAAAATTTGATGTATACCTTAAGAGTAATGTACAATGCTTTATAATGCTGACTTCAGACAAAGTTCATGTTGTTTCCATAATTATGAGCAAAGGCAGTAAAAAATGTTACCGTGACATTCACATTGAAGAGAGACATATGTTCAAATTATGGTAATACTGATTTTCAAAAGACTTTCATTTTTGTGTGTGTATGTGTATGCCATATGCATGCAAGTGTGCACATAGACATGAAGAGGGTACCATATTTCCTGGAGATTGTGCTTCAGACATTGTGAGTGAAAGGACAAGGATGCTTGGAACTGAATAAGGATTTAGTCAAAGATCAGCCAGTGCTGTTAATCACAATATTATCTCTCTACCCTTGTATTAATGTTCTTTGCTGCAGTACTCAGCTCTTGTTATGAATAATAACTCTTATTTGGAGATGTCATTAGAAATCCTTACAAAAAAAAACAGTTTTGTGTGGGGAAAAAAGAATAAAATTGTAATGACAAAATGCTTCTTGTTTGTCTCTGCTGAAATCATTTTATATGTTTATTAAATCTATTATCCTTCTCTTGATGTGTAATAAAAGAAAATGAATATTTATGTTCATTTTTATTTCTTTTCAAATGACAAAATAGTGTTCTGTGTTCATCTTTTGCTCTATAGCTTGTAAATTTCACAATTATTTATAGAACTCTACTAAGAAGAAAACAGAACAAAAACAAAGGAGCTCCTGTGTTTTAAGGTTGTTATTCTAAATACAAAAAGATAATACTGAGTTCAGATACTGACTCTTCCTGGAATTCTTCCTTAAACAACCATCAGGCCCCTTCTATCGATAACTACTGCCTATATGTTGCTTGATAAGCCTCCCAGAATGCTTATCTCGATCAGCTATGGACATAGGCAGGACTTCTCAATTGGTTTATGCCTTAAATTCTCTTTTGTTGCCATGATAAGATACTCTTGTCAAAGTAACTTAAAGAAGAAAGGATGTGTTTTGGTTTATACTTCCAGAGGAATTAAATTTATCATGGTAGGGAATTCGTGGCAGCAGGAGCATGCAGCTAATTATACTATACCCTCAATCCAGAAGGAGAGCGCAAACAAGAAGTGGTGCAAGTTTATAGAATCACATAAATTAGTCCCAGTGGTATTCTTCGCCCAACAAGTCTCCACCTCTCAAAGATTCCATAGCCTTCCCAAAGACTGCCACTAGCTGAGAAGCAAGTGTTCTAACACACAAAACTATGGGGAAACATTGCATATTCAAGCCATAATATTTGGCCTCCAGTCCTCATAGTATCATGGATATCTCATGATATAGAGAGCATTTAGTTTAACTCTAGAAGTTCCCCATAGTTTTTCAACAGTTTCAACACATTTCAAACATGAAAGCTTCTTCTGAGATTCAAGACAAAGTTTTAACTGTGACTCCCTGGAAAAATGAAAGCTAAATCATACTTCAAACATACAATGGTGTACATTATATATTTCCATTCTAAAAGGAAGAAATGGGAGTCATGGTTAAGGAAGATTGGATAAAAGTATGACTGAAACTTGGCATACCAAACAACAAATCCTGAATTCTATATCTAGTATTTGTGGTTCGGTTTCAAATGGCTTAGATGCCTCTGCCCTTTCAGCTTTGCTGCCTGCAACACATACTTCTATTGGGCTAGTTTGACTCCCAGTGTGCTCATCCTTGGCAAAAGTACCACAGCCTAGACACTCCAGTAATGTTGAGTCTCTACTACAACCCAATCTTCATCTTTACTCAGAGATCTCTCAGAGTCTACTCTCAGGGATTCTTACCTTGCTATATGTCACATGGCCTTCATGATTCTCTGAAACCATTCTCTGAAACCATGGAGGAAGAATTCATGACACTATGAATCTTACATCTTTCCTGTTCCCAAAATTAGTACTACATGAATGGTACTGTTGAGTTCTTCTACTATTTAAGGATTGTGCCTGGTTCTTTCGACCACAGTTACAAAAGCATCTGAGTACTGAAGCTGACAAAAATCTTTTAGGAAGTTGATTTCCATAATCTACAAAGTCAATAGGTTCTCACTTTTATAAGCTAGAGTCTTTGGTAGATCTTGACAGCATTACACTTTCTTATTGTTTCAGTGTATAGTAAGAGGCTTACAGTTATCAATGCTAATTTAACAGTTATAGCCTGTTTTTCAGCATAATATTTGGCTACAACTTAAAGTTACCTAGTGCCCTGTTCTTATGCCAAATGTTCATTTTGATCCCTTTCTGTGCCAATGGCTCTTCTTTTTTCACTGTAGACCCGCATAAGCACATTAAATATTAACTATTCCACGGAGTCAATATTATGCTGCTTTGAAATTTCCTACACCAAAAAAGTCCATTAATATTTAATTTATCCTCACTGAAGTTCTCAGGACAGAAGCAGAATGCAGCCAGATTATTTTTTACAATCTAGTCCAGTTTCTGACAAAGTCCTTGTTTCCCTTTGATACTGCATAATCTAGACTTCTACTATTTGCACTTTTCTCAGCCTCCTGGTCTTCTAAAACTCATTCTAAATGATAATCCATTAATCTCTGCTTATAGCACTGCACTTGAAGGTTCTTTTGTATTCCTTATGTGATCATATGTTCAAGTTTATCATTTCAAAGCCTCATTTCTTGGTGTCAATTTATAACTTAATTTCTCTCCTTCAGCTGCAACAAAAATGTTCTAAACAAGCAACTTAAAAGATTAAGGGCTTATTTTGGCTTATAGTTCCAGTGTTCTGGCATCCATTATGGAAGAACAGACATGGTGGTAGAAGCATGGGGGCAGAAGATCACACTGCACCAGCAGTTCTGATGCAAAGAGCAAAGAAAAAGTGGAACCAGGCTAGAATACACATCAAATCGCACACTTAGTGATGTACTTCCTTCACTAAATTTCCAACTCTTTCAGTGTTCCATAACTTCATCCCAAACCACCACAAACTAAGGACAAAGTACTGAAACATGTGAGTATATAAGCAATAATTCAGATTCAAATCACAGCAGTTTGCTATTGTAATTGTTTTAGAGGTTAGGTTAATGAATTAAGTGTGTGTAATAAAACAGATAATCCGAGCTTTCACTTGAAGTTCAAAGGAGGAAAATTCTTGCTCCTTTCATATATAATAGGGAACAACTGATCAATGAGTCTGGAGTCTTGGAAACACTATGATTGAAGCTGAAACAATACTTCTTTTGCAAGACCCAATAAATTCCCTTTCTTAATTTATTTTAAATTAGGTTTTCAATTTGCAGTTGAAGCTATGCTCAAACACTCAATTCCTTAACCATCCTAGAATTTCCAAGCCACATTTTATTTCATTTACAAAAGGTAAAGACAAACTATTCTTCTTATTCAGTTGGTGTCCAGAAATTTTAAAAAAAATGGGTTTATCTTCAATGTTCCTAAAGAATATGCTTTAAAATATTTTGTCATTAACCAAGAATATGCAGACTTATTGTCTAAATTTAAACAAAATGATTTGTAAAAGTAGAACTTTAAAGTAAAGGAACATGGTTTTGGTGTAAGGGATTGTTTTATTAATAGGAAAATTGTAATTGACACCTACACAATTTTGGATGATACTAAAGCCCAAAGCTCTTCATCTTAAGAAAATTATGGACCAGTTACACATTGTAACTATAGTGGTTTGGATAGGTTTGGCTCCCATAGACTCATGTGTTTGAATGCTTGTTTCACAGGGAAGTGTGACCTAATAGTGAGGACACACTATTAGGAAGTGTGTCCTTGTTAGAATCAGTGTGTCCTTGTTGGAGGAAATGTGTTACTGAAGGAGTGGATTTTGAGGTCTTATGCTTAAGCTCTACCCAGTGTGGGAGAGACAATCTCTCTTGACTGCAGTTGGATCAAGATGCAGAAACTCTCAGCTCTTCTCCAGCACTATGCCTGGCTGGAAATTACGAGGAATCCTGCCGTGATGATAATGGACTGAACCTTTGAAACTGTAAGCCAGCCCCCATTACATACTGTTCCTTATCAGAGTTGCTTTGGTCATGTTGTCTCTTCTCAGAAGAGGAAATCTAAACAAAGACATAGATCTTAAAAAATTATAAGCTATATGTTATTAGAAAAGAATAAAAATATTGAAAAGATGAAGCAAAATGTTTTGTTTGAGATCAATATATTTAAGTACTTGTGAGTACCACTATTATGACCACGTGTTGTCACATCTTTAAACATTATATAAAGTATTCAAGTGTGTTCTTGGATACAAAAACGCAGAAGAAGGGTCTGGAGAGATGAATCAGCAGTTAAAAATACTTTCTGCCCTTCCAGAAAGCCCCAAGTGGGTTTTCCAGCACACATGTCAGTTGGGTCTCAACCACTTACAGCTCCAGCTCTAGAGAATATAATACTCTCCTGTAGCCCCCATAGGCAACCGCATACATGTGGGATAACCTCATACAGACACACAAACATATGCATAAATAAAAATGCATCTTTAAAATGCAGAAGGATTTAAAAATTCGAAATTCTGAAAATCACAGTTATTAAATTTTATGCAATATCCTCTTTAATATAAATAAACTATTGAATTTTATTTTTAAAGAAAATGAATTTAGATATAGAAAAATGAATGTAGCTATGTAGAAAATTAATATAGATATGTAGATAAATGCAAAGATATATGTAAAATATTGGAGGTTTCTTTAAGAACTTTAAAAGCATATATAAGCCAGCTAGAAAGTTGGTCTAGATAGTGATAACTCTAATAAACTTTTACATTGATATTTAAGTTTTTAACATAATAAGGAGGAAAATATGGTAGAGCACACATTCTGTCCATGAAATATATATTAAAGAGATTAGTGTTAGGAGACTATCTGTAATTGTAATCTTTATGATTTATATGAGGAATTTGTATGCTACTGAATAAAGAGAAGCTAAAGAAAATAAATGAACCAGGCATGCCTCTAAAACCACTATTAGGGTAGCTGAGGCAGGAAGATCATAATATCAAGCTCATCTTGGACTATATAACAGATTTTTTTCTCTCAAAAAGAATGAAATGAGAAACAACAGCATCAGGGTATTTGGTATAAAAGCTCTTATATCTTATGATAGGCTCTTTTGAAAGACCAATAAAAACAATTATCAGAGGTATCAAGTATTGTGGTTTGAATGTGAAATATCTTCCAGAGGATCGTGTGTTTAATTGCAAAGATTCTAGTTCATGGTATTATATTGGGATCTTTAGAAGGTGAGGCCTTGTTAGAAAACGTAAATTGCTGAGATCTTAACAGTTATAGCCTGGCACTATTTCCTGTTCTTTCCCTCTGATTCTTGATCAGCCCATATGTGAGCAAACAGCTTTATGTTCCTGCTGCCCGACATTCCCAGTCCTTATGCACTATGCTCTCATACTGTGATTCAAAATAAACCATGCTCTCCTATGCTGCTTCTCATAAGTTGTAGAAGTGAGAAAAATAACCAGTCCATCAAGTATACATAACTATAGGGCCAATGAAGTATCTGACACACTGACAAGCATAATTTTCCATACTTTCTTATCTACATATACCTAACATTTAAATAAATCACCTCTACATATCAATCCACATTAATGAAAAACTCATTCATATGACTTTATTAATATATATTTTAGAAAGCAACAAAATGGTACTCAAAATAGGATGAAAATAAAAAATAGAATCTATGGTTTTTCTTATATATCCCCAATGAACTTCTATGTAACTTCACTGAGGGACAAAGTTTCCTATTTTAAGCAGAATGTGAATAAGTAAAAGTTCTGATTTTAGATTATACACGAAAGCACTAAAACATACCGAGGTCTTTTGATTACTTTACATGCTATCCTATATTCTATGCCATTCTTTAAAGCTGTCATGCAGATTTTAATAGCTAATATTTTAAATTTAAATTACTATGCAATATTAAAATCTATTCTTATAAAGATCACTTTGTAGATGTTGTACTAAGTTCTTGCTCTCAGGCATTTCATTGTAGAGAAGGCATAGTTACTTAGTTGCTGGTATGTACTTCATGGAAAGAAGCACAAATGTTATCCTGATAAACACTTTACAAGTTATTGACATAGTGCTTAGAATAAAAATTTATGAAAGACACACACCCCTTGCTCCTTGCCATCTGCAGCAGTCAAGAGACCTGGCCCTGGGGTCATGGGAAAGCTGGCTCTACTCTTTGTCTACTGTACCACTCGGGAGAATGGGCTCTACACCTTGCCTGAGCAACATCAGGAGCAAAAGTGAGCCTGCGCCTAGAGCATGATCATGTGAGAGCTGTGCCCTCCATTTTTCTGCTGTGAGGTGACTTGGGGCTAGGGGTAATGCTCTCTATCCCCTCACCACTTAAGACAGTTGAGAAAGGTGGCTCTGAGGTCACGAGAGTGGGTAAGCCTACCTTACTCTTCACTGGCTTTAGCAGGTCTTGCATCTCTCCTAGGCAGCACAGTATACAGTACAGCTGGTCCTGCTGGCAAAGGCACAAGTAAGCCAGTCCCGAAACCCTGACGGTGTAAGAGTGGGAGAGCTGACACCCTGCTTGCTGCAGCACATTGGAGAATGGGCCCTGTGCTTTGACTGGACAGCACAGTACACCTGGCTCTTGTGGCAAGAGTTCAGGCGAGTCAGACCTGAGGGCACAAGAGCAGGAGAGCTTATCCTCCTGCTTGCTGGCTGAGGCATTAAGTGAGATAGCTGAAACAGTGCTGGATATGAGAGAGACAGTGGGCTGACCAGCTCAGCTACCACCCAAGCCCAGCTCTAAGTTGACCTACCCCGAAATCTATGTCATCTGTGATTTGTTGGAGCATGCAAAAGGGCCAGTCCTGCTGATCCAAAGTTGCAGGATCTCCATGACACAGGTGAACCACAGGATATAACCATGAAGAGTCTTCTGGAAGATCCAAAAATGATGGTATGGCAGAAACCAGAGGCCTTGAATTAACTCATTACAATGAACATTTGTAAGTGAAGATATGTGGACACACTGTGGCATACTACAGCTTCCACAATGAGATATTTTCTATGCTGTGGTTTCTTTCTTTTTCTTTTTTCTTTTTTAATTTTATTTTAGTGGTGATGTTACAGGGCAGAGAGCACAGAGGTAGGAGCAGGGAGGTGAGTGGGACTGGGGTACATGGTGTGAAACACACAAAGAACCAACAAAAATTTAAAAAGTCGAAGTTGTGAAAAATTAATATAAAAATGTATGAGAAGAAACCAAGTGATTGAGACATGCACAATTAAGATAATATTCTCAGTGTTTCGTCAAGTTGTTTTGCATAAATTCTTTCCAAAGTGATGCCAATGCTATTCCACTCTGATAAGACTTTCAGCTGGCAGACCTCTAAGAAAACAGCTATAGCAGGCTCCTTAGAGGTCTGTCAGAGCTTGAAATATACAGAGGCAGATGCTCACAGCTAACCATTGAGCTGATTATGGGGTTCCCAATGGAGGAGTGGGAGAGAAGCCTGAAGGAGCTGAAAGGCTTTATGGTCCCATGAGGAGAGCAACAATACCAACCAACTAGAGCTCCCAAGGTCTAAACCACCAGCCTGGGAGCACACAGGGAAGGACCTATGGATCCAGCTGTATATGTAGGAGAAGATCAGTGTCAGGGATAGGTGGGTGAGGAAGTCCTTTGTCCAGTAAAGGCTGGATACCCCAGTGTGAGGGAAATCGTGGGTGGGGAGGTGGGAGTGGGAGGACAGGTGGGGGCATATCCTCATAGAAGCAGGAGGAGGGGGAATGGAATAGGGAATTTCTGGTTGGGGGGAGGAAAGGAGATTACATCTGAAATCCAAATAAAATATCCAATAAAAAATCTAGATCAAACAAAAAAAATTTCAACTGGTTCTGCTATGCATATGTATATGGTAGATCCCTAAAAAAGACAAAGGCCTTGCAAGCCTTTTGTGAGGACTACCAATCAATATTTAATGGATCTAGTACTCAGTAGTATAGTGTAGATAATGCAGAAGCCTATCAATAGGCAATAGTAACAGATTTCCTATCAAGATATTTTTAAACCAAAGGGGCATGATCAAGATATAGGAAATATATATTTAATGCATACAACTTAATTAGCTCATGAGTGTGTGTAAACATGTCTTAAAATCTATGCATAATATGATGCACCACATCCAAATATTTTTCTCAATTGTTCTTACTTTTTTTGAGAGAGAGGGAGAGAGAGAAAGAGAGAGAGAGAGAGAGAGAGAGAGAGAGAGAGAGAGAGAGAGAGAGA
>NW_021604606.1:814493-834864 GCF_004785775.1 Grammomys surdaster | reverse complement strand
AGAGAGAGAGAGAGAGAGAGAGAGAGAGAGAGAGAGAGAGAGAGAGAACCTCATAGAGCACAGGTTAGCCTCAAACTCCTTATTGGAGCTAAGAATCACAATGAACTTCTCATCTCCCTGCTTATAGCACTTTGGTGCTTGCTCAGATTTATAGACATATAGCATCACACTCCGATTTATGTTGAGCTAGAGACTGAACCAAGGACTGTGAATTCCAGGCTAGCAGTCTACTAACTGAGCCACATCTGCTCTCTCACATTATTTAGTATTATTAGTATTATATATGACAGTAAAAATTAACATGACTTACTCCTTAGCAAAATGTTAAATATGTAATATAATATCCTATGTGGCCTCTGTACTATACTCAATCTGTAGTACTTATCCATCTTGGTAACTGAAACACAGGAAAATTTTTTTCATATCCTATGTCTTTGTAGGATACAATAGAAATTCAAGTAGCATTCATTATTATTGACATGAGTGGTGAGGAAGAAGGAAAAGTCCAGAATCTTCTGCTCTTGGATGACCAGGATGGCTAAGTGAGTATCACAGCTTGTGGTGAGAGTTCAGAAGGTCTGTCTTGAGGAATGAAAAGATCTTACAAAAACCCACCCAACTAGATCCTTAAAATATTTTATGTGAAATACTGCTTCTTCATTTTTTCTTATTGGTTTTTTGATTGGCCTATATAATCCCCTAAACTTTACAGATGTGTTTGGGTTATATTAATTTAAACTATGCAATCTAGTGAGCCCTGAGCATGTATATTGAGGCAAAAGCACCATTTCAGATCCTGCCAGTCTATGTAAGCCATTGTAAAAGTGATTGCTCCCTCTTTGTGTACTCAAAAAACATTCAAGTGCAAAATAACAGGTATATTGATCCTTCTCAATTTTACTTTGACCTATGAAATGAATTTAAATGGATGATATATTGAGAATCAGTGACCAGTGATAATTTATCAAATCAAGAGAAGGTTCTGTATCTATGTTGTCTTATATGGTAGTCACTGGCTATTGAACAGTTGAAATGTGGCCAGTATTAATAATGAAGTGATTTAAAGCTTTAGTTAACTGAAGTTCAAATAGCCACATGTGGCTAGTAGCTTACTGTACTGGGCAACACAGATTGGTAGTGTTTTGTTAAGATAAACAGTTGTTTTGGATGTTACTTGAGACAATAAGAAAAAATATAACTATAGATAGCATGTTTCCTTTTCTGTCTTACACTGCTCCTAGTGACTTCTCTAAGGTAGGACTGTACTGTAAAATGACAAATGTATAACCTTACATATTAATAGTAGTATCATCCCTTTACTTCTATTCAATTTTTGCCATAAGAAAACTAAGAGCACAGAATGAATCAGAATATTTAGCTAAATTAACAAATGTATAACCTTACATATTAATAGTAGTATCATCCCTTTACTTCTATTCAATTTTTGCCATAAGAAAACTAAGAGCACAGAATGAATCAGAATATTTAGCTAAATTAACATGAAGTCAAAAGGAAAATAAATATCCATTAGTTCATATAATCTGGGAAGGCATAAGCTATGCCTTCCTACAAGCTAAGTATGCTACCTAATATCCATTATTTTTTACTAAGTAAAAAAAAAAAAACCCAAATATGCAGAACAAGTAGGTTTTAAGAGTAGGTCACTGATTTTCTCATTTTGAATTATGACTATAGAACCAGATGCTAATAAGATTCACAGTCCTCCTAGGATCTCTGGCAGTTATAGACAGTAAGGAGTAGGTAGACTTCTGTGTGAGGTTGCCAGAAGCTTTTGCTTTCCTTAGACAAAGAGCAAAGCTAATTTTCAAGATATTCTTAGTTGCCCCATTTCCTCCTTATTCCATTTTAAAGCACAGACATGGTACCTTCAAGCAGAACATCTGTCTTTAGGACACTGGACAGAAATCTACATTCTGAAGGTGGCTGAGAGTAGAGGGAAAGAATTGGGGTATAAAGCTTTATGGTATCTTCACAACCCTGGGATGCATCATTGTAGATATCATCATCATTAAGCATCATTAGCTTGGAGTAATAAAGTCCCATCTCCATAAGGCACTTGCAGTGAGTTGTCACATGCAACAAATCAAAGGCAAACATAAAGAGTATTAATTAGTGGAAGAAACCCTATAGTTTCTAAAACTTTTAGAGTGCTTAGACTTATAATTATTTTTTTCTAAATTTAGCAAATTTAATTCTCTGAAACTTTCATTCATTGACAAGACCAAATAGGAACCATGCTGAATTTTCCAATCAAAATATAGATATAAATATAGGTCAATAGCAGATTATTGGACTCGAATTACTAAGTAAAACTACTGTGTTCGTAAAGCTAAAGTATACCAGATATTTTCAAAACATGTATGCCTTCATCCTGTTTTGAAGGAAGTTTAAATGTATATCAAGTGTTAAAACATATTCAAATGTCAACATCGGACAAGAATCGGTTAAGCAAAAAAAAAAAAAAGAGCAGTTTCATGAGAGAAACTGTAGTTAATGGGGAAAATAGCTTTTCACAACATTATTGATTTAAAAGATGAAGATTAGAATGATCAAAATATATTTCACAGAAAACTCATAAATTCATCTCAAAAGGTTTAATGCTCTGAACAGTTTGTCTACTCCATGTGTTTCTCTTCATTACAATCAACTTAAAGGAATATGAACTTTGTCCTTGGTGTGATCACTTCATAATTGCATCTTGTAGAAATTCACACCTTGAAATGGCTGTATGATTTTCATTGAAGAAGTGTCTTGATCCTAAAATAACGTATACTCTTTCTTTTAAAGGTAACTTTTTAACTGAAAATGATCTTTACAGATAGTTTCTTGCCTCCATCCATTCTCTCCAAATACTGTAACCTGGCCCCAATAACTATCCTTGTCTAGTTCCTAACACTTATTATGTGACATCAAAAAATAAAACTTGAGTAAGAATAGGAAAACGGCAGTATGGAAAATCTGTCGCCTTACTCAAAGGACATTTAAATCAGTCTCTGAAATCTTCTTTTTATTCCTATACTATAAAATGACAAAAAGTTTTGCTTCAATAAAGTTGTCACAGATTATGCTCCCCTCCCCACACAATTTAGTTCATAATTTAGGATAAAATCATGAAAGAGTCAAGTGAAGGTTTTCCTCTTTTCTGTGGCGTTTAGTAAACTCAGCTAAGTTTACCTTTGGTAGTCATCTGTTTATCTACAAGGAACAGGATCCAAGACCCATAACGTCAGCCTAAAACTTCAGATACCATAAGCTCAGTAAGTTAATAGCTTTTCTCCACCTTGACCAAGCACTCATCACATATTATGGCTATCACAATTCCTGTTGAAAGCAAGACAGTAAAGCTGGGATTAATTTAGTTTTTTGACAATTCTACAGATCTTGCACTTACTGTAAACCATAGTAAGCTCATTATGAGATTTTTTCCTTTCTCATTTTCAACAAACAACTTTCATCTTTTCAATAAAAGAAGGCATTTTTCTTCACTTTGACATGTTGAAATTGCTAGCATCACTACCTTTGAACATTAGGAAAATGTTTAAGTCAGTGGATGGAGGGGATATATGAGGAAAAGTACAATGTAGTCAAGAGAAGGTTTGATTATGAACATAGTTATAAAAAGACCAACAGGGATGTATCATGGACATATGAGACAAAGGGATGACTTACGTGCTGGGAATAGAGAAATATATTCATCATGGTACTTAGAACAGTAACTAATTGAAAAGTATGAATAATTTAATTCTGAAAATTTCCACTTAAAAAATTATCATGACCATAGGTAATATAAACCATCTAAATTAAAACTATAGAAGAGAAGAACTAACATATCTTCTCTTACTCCTAACATCTCTATAGATTTTATGTTTCTTATTTCTAGTTGGATCATTTACATATAAAACTATTATTGGATATACATATAATTAGATTGGTATCATTAAATTAATAACTGTAATTCTTATTCTTCTATAAATAAATGGAAAATACATAATTGCAGACAAACCCTTTCAATTCTTGAGATAGAGAATACATACTATATTCTTTCTTTGAATTAATCATAGGAGATGTGAAATTGTTACAGGTTATGCTACTTGTTTGTGCAGAATATAAACTACAAGGAGGACCTGAAACTGTTTATTAGGGTTATATTTGAGGTTATTTTATAAGTTGAATACAATAATTTTAATAATTTAAAAAGTCAAATATTGTTTGTAATACTTTCACAAAAGATTATATGAAAACAGTTCCTTTCCATCCTTCTGGTTTTTTTGCAAAATAAAAGCAACTATGACTGCCATAGAAATTACTGATCAATTACTGAAGTTACTGATAGGTATAGTGATTCACACATAATAGAAATGTAAGTTTCATTCTTATAGTGCAAAGTGAAAATTATTCAGATTCAAAAGAAGAAAAATATAAATCAACCTTACCTTGTATGAGAAAAGGAGGAACATGTTTAGAAATACAAAATAATCATTAAATGATTGATTTATGCAGTTATTTATTCTAGTGTGTATTTGATTGAAATTACTATAGTCTCTTTTTTTCTTTGTGGCACTGACTACACTTTTCTAACTCTGTTTCCTCTAAAAAATTTATATTCTAAACATAAGGATTTATAGCCTTTTTTAATTTGAATGCCTAAGAATGAGAAACACAGAGTTGTGTCAGTAAGTGTGCAATAAATAACAGATGAAATGCAAACACAGTCATATATCACTTAAAAGGCAGTCAATATAGATTATATGATGTTTGGGTGGAATTAAGGGTCTTTTACATATTAAGAAAATACTCTACCGTTGAGTGGCAGTCCAAGTGTCCTTCCTCTCACTATTTATCTTAGTCAGAAGCCTAAAATATATTTATTTGATTAAAGATAAATAAGTTATATAATACTGTATATTTCAAAGTCACAAATACAAATGTATAATTTGTATATTTTAGTTCAATTCATTGTAAAGTTTTCTGTGAAAAGATAAAGAAATATTGAATTGTTAATATGTATGCATATTTATATATACACACAGAAGTAACTGTACAAATAAATGTATGTTCAAATATGCAAAACATTTGTTTATAATGATATATGACTACTATATCACTGAATTTGTGATGATTAACTATGACATTAAAAGAAATAAAATTGAAATCCAAACTCTTCCAGAGCTCTCTCAGTTCTTTTTTCTTATAGTCTCTGACTTAATTCTACTGTAGTAGTTAATATGGAGTTTCAAATCTTGCTAGAATATATAAGGAATAAAATTACCATGTACCTAACATGACATTACTACTGGATACCCTAGCATTAAGAGTAAAAAGAACTTACATCCTAAGACTTTATAACTTCAGTAATAATCGTAAGAATTTAAACTTATAGTGAAGCATAAAACACATATGGTATGTGCTAAATTTAGAATTTAATAACTTCTTTCAAAATTAAATTAGAAAACAGGAAATTGTCCCTATTTTTGTTTATAGGAGTTAGAGAACACTCCATGTTTGAAAATAAAAAGAAATTGTTGTAAATAGACCCTTGAATGAAGCAAAGAAATTTATAACTGAAATTCACTATTAATAAAGGCAAAATTTTATTACCCTTTATCTGAACTCATTTAAATAGCACAATTGAATATCCTATAACATTTTGACAGAAAATTTCACAATGAATTGAACTGAAATATACAAAGCTATGCATTTGTATTTGTGACTTTGAAATATCTGGTTTCATATAAAGCTTATAATAAAAACCATAAGAATCACATTTTTCTGTGTATTTAGAACTTGTCATTTTCTATATTTAAAAGGAGTCTAATTGTGTCCTCATCATATTACTGACACAGACATATCTTTATTCCTTCAGTGAAAATAATAGTGAATTTGGCTTTCACTAGCTAAGGAAATAAAACTGCGTGAGTACAGAGCAGTGATCCACGGGAAACAAGCTGTCTACTGGAAACATGTTCACTTGTTGGAAAATAATTGAAGCACAAAATTTGCAAATCTCTCTTACCAGAGGAGTAATGACATTATTTTTTGAAGAATGCAAACTATAGCTTCTGTGTATGTAATAGCATACTTTGTTAGGATGTTTCATAAGCTTGTATAGAAATGAACTTAGATGACAAAGAATGGATTGTTGTTTTATTAAAAGAAATACAAAGAGCTCAATAATCAATCTTCTTGCCTAAGATGTCCGTTATTCAGCATATGAAATCTCTCAGATACCCAGAAATATAAACTGAGTATAGTTCATTGTGTTGTCGCTTTTCTGACAAAAGAAATCATTGTCTATTTTTTAGTCTATATTTATGTTAGGACAATTGCATTTACTAAATCACCTTAGACCAACCCACTAAGCTGTCTATAATTCTCATCAGTTGTTCAGTAGTGAAATGTGTATCATAGATTTTTTTCTGCCAGGATCTTGGCATTAAAACAAACTCAAAACACCATTCAGTTATCTTTTAATTTTAGTTTAAACAAAAAATGTTTTTAATATCCCTACTTTATTTAACCAATACTTGTTAACTTGATAAATCCTTTGTCACCAAACTTTGGCTAAATGTATTTAATAAAAAATATAAAAGTAGTTATGGAACCACTCATTGAATTGTTTCTGTACAGTTATGGCGAGAGTTTTAAAGTAATGTCAATTTTGATTTTTACTGACAACAAAACTTCAACACATAGAAGTAATTATTTCTTCTTTCAATATTCACTGAACCCACAAAAACTGTCTAATCTTTGGATAATGGAATTCTTTAAGCAATGGTGTAAATATGTAATTGAAAGTGAATCTTCAATGGTACCACTATCCTGTTGTCTAGATTGGCCAATTTGTTTCAAATCTAAACTGGAGTTCCTTTTAAAATCTAAAGTAACTTTGGCAATTCAACTCTTTACTCGACATGAGTGCTGTGTTTTAATTTTATTCATGAATTTTCCCAAAAACCTGGCCAAAATGACTTTAAAATACTATAATTAACAAAGTGTCAGATATCAGCATCAAAAAGACAGTTATATCACATAAATCTTATTTATTGCTTGCAACATTAGTTTTCATTTCTAGACCTTTATCTCTAAATTTCTTGTCCATTCCTCTTTTCGTTATCTCTTTCCATATCTTTTTATTTCTCTCTCTTCATTTATTTTTGTTAGTTTAAACTTTGCTTTGCTTTGTTGTGTTATCCCTTGTCCTCTAACCGTCATATTCAATAATAAGTTACAGGGAAAGTTATCTAGACTTACAGTCTTTTTCATCTATGGTTATACAAAAAGACAATATTATTAATTATTGTTAGAAGATCTTTGCTTCTAATCAATTATACTTAGACATATTTTAAAAAGGGAATACAATTTTTCAAGGAGATTTTTATGATACTAAAATACACAAGAAATTCCTATATTTCATTATTTTGAACGTTTAGGAAATAAGTTGAGTTTCATTCAAATTCCACTTTTAACATCTTAATTTGCATATAATGAGTTTCTTTTCCTCTGAAACATGAGGCTATTTCCTGGTTTGAATATTATCAGTAGAGTTGCTTAATTTTTCAAATGACCACATTTTATTTTTTAATAAAGTTGTAATTTTAACTTTCATCTTCATTTGCTTAATATAATTCACTTAGTAAAATTATTTATATTTCACAACTCTAGCTATCCATCATTTCTGAAGATAAGAATTTAATTAAAAAACTTAAGGAGAACAAAAACTTTGTATAAAATATATAATTTTAAAGCTTAAAGTCTAAAGCTACTAAATGATAGCTTATTCAAATGCTATATTCTTGTAGCATTTCTGAGGCCGATACATGATGCTATTGAATTACTAAGTCATCTGCATCTTAAATTTAATATAATTTTCTCTTTGAACCATGATATATCTTGTTACACCACTATACATAACTTCTGCTGCTTTGCAGTTACAATCACATCCTACCTCCAAATTGCCATGTTAAAAATGGAACCTCCTTACCCTGTTTCATCTACATTATCCATCAATTAATTCACACTTATCAAGAACAAAATCAAAGAATTACAGAAAATTTGTAGGTGGGTTAATGTCATATAAGTTGTCTTACATGGCAATAGTTCACAGTTGAGGTAGTAATTTTTTTTATGTAATGAGAATTATCCCTCAGTAAACTGTATTTTCTCTGTCCTTTCACTTTCTCTAGATGTACAGTGGGCATTGATTATTTATGGGTTTCTTGGCACCTTTACCTTTGTCTACTGTCAATGGATCCCAATTTTCTAGATACGAAATCATCTCAGGCTAAATGTGAAGGACTTTGGACTTTTAATGTTCTATCCTTTTCTTTGGTTAAGTGACTGGTATGGCTCAAGTGAGTCACTTAGACTATCTCTTTGGCTGTAACTTCTTCAGTCACAAAGGATGAAGACAGTAATGTGTCATAAACAGATTTAAGCAGTTCCTGCTAACCATATGTCCAGGAGTGTTGAGGTTGCTCTCTTTTTCTCCTCCCTGCTCCCTTGCCTTGATGCAATGCTCATATTTACATTATTTCTTTGAACCCCTTAATAACTTCTGTTGTTTGCACCCAACAAACCCCAAAAGGACAACTAAGCAAACTATATTTTCCTGTCTAAGTTCTTTAAGAATAGCCATTACATGTGAAGGCTGTCAAGAAAATTTTAGCAAGGTACCCACACTTGTTCAGACATACTCTTCTCTATTTGACTGTTATCATTCTTTTCACCATACAACTTTAACTTCAGTGACATCAAATCACAACTTCTTCAACAAATGGCTTTCACCTATCTTCATGTAGAGAATAATTCATTCCTGTTTGTGCTGTCCTCATTTCAAATGATTAATTTTAACTTCTTCTTCAGTGTTTTGCTTAACTTCTTCAAGAACTTATTCCTAATTGTGTTACCTTACTTAAAATTTTCAGTGGAGTAAGTCCTAAGGTCATGACCTCAATAAATCCAGAAAAGTACAAAACTAAGTATAACAGTTAGAACTCTAAAATCAGACTCCTTGAGTTTAAATCCCTTCATTGTCCTTTTTTATCTTTAGCACACTATTTAATTCGGTGTTTTCATTCATTTTACTTGAATTATTGTAAATGTTAAGTACTCTGCAAGTTTAGATCAGCAACTGGCATATTTTGCATGATTAAATATGTTGTAGCTATCATTCTAAAGTATACTTTTGATGGTTAGAATGGGATCAGTACTAGTAGGCTCATTTATTTATTTGAATGTTTGGTTTCCAGTTGGTAGACTGATTGGAATGATTAGGAGATGTGATGATGTTAGAGTAGGTGTGGCCTTGTTAGAAAAAGTATGTCACTGGAAATAGGCATTGGGACCCAGTTTCTCTTTCTTCCCACTACTTATGGATCAGGATAGGAAGCTCAGAGCTACTTTTCCAGCCCCATGCCAGTCTGCTTTCCATGAGGATGATAATAGATGAACTCTTTGAAACTGTAAGTAGACACCTAATTAAATGCTTTCTTTTACAAGATTTGACTTAGTCATGATGTCTCTTCACTGCAGTAGAAGAGTAACTAAGACTGTATTCCTACACTATTATTTTGACCATTCCAAACTTTTAAATGTGTTTTTCATTTATATCATGAGTACTGTGATAATTGTTCAATACAAGTATATTAAAGTAATATATAAATAAATGTTTGTCTACAGAGTATTACAGTTCAAAACATTTAATGGAATGTTACCTCATTTCTCATAATTAACTATTAAAGATTGGTATGTTTGTTTTAAAAATTATATATGAACCCTTTATTTCTTCTAATAAAATCATCCCATAGTTTACATCTTATTGTCCTCTCTCTTTCTCTGTACATATGCTCTCTCCTTCCCCCTCTCTGTGTGTATATCAGTGTGTATATATAAACAAATGGAAAATGTAAACACGCACATTATTTAGAGGCATTTTGTTGACCAAAAAATAACTAAACCTATAAAAGGAAAGAGTTGAAAAATGTTTTTATGAATTACTTTATTATAAGGGAAAGAAGAAAGACTATCTGTCATAAGAAAGTTAATAGGGAAAGTCTTCCTTAATTCCCCCACCCCGACACACACTTCTGTTCTGCGAGAACAGAATCTCTCACAGAAACAGGAGTTTACTATGTCAACTAAACTGGCTTGCTACATTGGCCCAGGGATCATGGCTCTGATCTTCAGTATTGAAATTATAGATGTACACCATCATGGCTGACTTTTAAAATGTGTTGCTGAGGATGTAAATTCAGGCCACCACAATTGCCCAGAAAGTATAAAGTATATATATATATATTATAAATAATATTTTTGTGGCCCTAAGTTTTACTCTTGAGCAATATATGTTAATTTGTTTCTAAGTTTAGTTTGGAACTACATTTATATATATTTTTGAAGCATACCGTGTTAAGATATTTTTCTGTAAAAGACTAATTCATCCGCAGAATTCTGTATGTCAATCTCTTCTCCAAATGATGTGTTTACAGACCTATTAAAAATGACTAGACCATCTCTTGTCCATGACTACAGCAAATAGACTTTTGTATGAAGCTATAGTGTTAGGAACATGATTCAAATACTACGAGTATGTAGCTTTCTAGGTATTGCCATGGAACCTAATATCAATTCCTAACATTGGTTGAGTATTCACAGTAAGAAATATAAGGAAGAAAAATTTAATACAGCACACTATACAATTCTCATAGTTACCTGTAAGGCTCATGGTTAAGTCTACATCCTAGGGATAGACAATCTCAAGTTTAGTAAGGTGGAATAACTCATCCAAGATTTTACAGCTTTGAGACTGAAGCCAAAGATCCACAGCCTATACTTTAAGAATTATAACAGTCTGCCTCCTCTAGCAAATGATATTCCTCGAAGTGCTGTTATGTTGCTATAAGTGTTAAGATGATATTTCTGCATCATTCCAGTACAAATGTGAAATGATCAGCAAAGTCCATGACCTAGGCTATGTACTCAAATACATCACTAAAAGTGCTAAGTAGAATTACAGTTATTACTACAGAAAATATACATGGGAATGAGGAATACAGATTTAAGATTCATATGAGAATCAGAACACTTCTTCTGGTATCAGATTGATGGGGCGTCTATGAGCCCCAGACGTTTTCCAGAAAAATAAATGTGGCTATGTAATTTTATACGTTATAAAATATATAGAAAAGATTTATATGTATAATATTTAAATATTTTAATATATCTGTCGTCATATGAGAAATGTGAATGGATAGGTCACAAAGATTAGGAGAGTGACTTGACCATGATCATGTCAGTTGTAATTAACTACAAAAGCCCACTACATTTGGTTCTTAAGAGTACAAGTTACTATCTAAAATTTGTTTTCTTTTGATATAGACATGGTCTTCTATACAATAGAGGATGGCCTTGAACTCAAATCTTCCTGTGATCACTACCCAGAACATCGGCTTCAAGGTAGTTTAAATGTTACTTGTTATTGAATCATCAAAATCATTCTATTGCTACTGATGCTACTGAATTGCTATAGGACCCACAGCTCTGACTCACTTCTTTCTTGACTTTCAAAATCAAAAAAGAACAAAAAAAGAGAGAAAGGAGGAAAGAAAAGAAAATCCTGTAACATTCAAGTACATTTTGATAGTTTGAATAAGAATGCCTACCATAGGCTCATGTCCTTGAATGCTAGGCCTATAGGGAATGGCACTATTTGGAGGTGTGGTCTTGTTGGAAGAACTAGTTTACTATGGGGCAGACTTTGAGTTTTCTTATGCTCAAGCTACATCTAGAGTAGCAGTCTTCTTCCACTGTTTGCAGATCAAGATGTAGAACTCTTAACTCCTTCTCCAGTATCAAGTCTACCTGAACAATATTATGTTTTCCACCATGATTATAATGAATTGAACCGCTGAACTGTAAGCCAGCACAATTAAATGTTTTCCTTTATAAGACTTGCCACGATCATAGCATCTCTTCAGAGTAATAAAACGCTAAGACAGATGTTCAGTATAACTTATTGTTTCTTTAGATATTCTTCAATTTTTTAACAAGTAAAATGACTACTATGTATAAAACTATCAAAATTAGATTTCGTATGGATGAAAAATATAAAAGCAAAAAACTCTACATATTGTATTTGTAGCAGCTAGGTAAACCACATTTATAGCAACAAATTCTTGAATTTCTCATTGATCAGATAATTTCAACAAATGGATTTCAATGAAGGTGAGAAATGAGATGTATTATTAAAATGTGTTTATTTGGCTACTGTGAGGCATAAAACCTAATGTTGAGATCAGGCTATTTAAAACAAGTTACATTTTGTTGCTTGTCTTATTTATTCCTAACTCTCAATTATCCTTATTACTTGAGGCAGAAAACTGGCACAGATAACTCAGAAGAGTAGATAATAAACAAATCCCAGATTATTATCTTTGTCTTTGTAATATGTTATGGTTGCATAGTGCCAAAACAAACAGTGTAAATGAAATCAGCTCAATTGAGCTAATTATTTTGTATCAAAGAAAATTTAAAAAAACAGTTATTTACTGAATTTAAGTGAGGCACCTATGATTGTTAGTTTTATGTGTTTCACCCTAAATTTTCATCCCTTTTATATTATGATCGCTTCACATAATAACATTAATTATGCCTTGATTCTATTTAGGTTGAACAGAGTAGAGTGGGTAGTATGTTTGTTAACAGAGAAACGTAGCCTAAAACCTGTTAGTAAGTCATAAAGGAGAGGGACGTGGCAAGTGAAAATATACCTTGTAAAGAAAAATCTCTGACAGACTGAATATTACTGTTTTTTCCATACCTTCTGTTTGATGATCATTTCATTGATGTCTTCCAGATCACCCACCATCACCCTCTGTGATTTTATAACTCGATCAAGAAGAGACAGCCAGTCTGTAAGTTCTGTCCAAGCTCGGTTGAAGTCTGCCAGTGCAGGTACCTCCAACAGCAAAGAGGATGGCATTTCTAGTTTGGAGATGACAGTTTCCTTGGTAACCACAGGTTGTGTCACTAGAGTAACAGTCTGACTAGCAGCTAGTGTTTTTGAAAGAAAGGAGAAAAGAAAAAAAAAGGAAATATGAGGAACATAAGCAAAACAGCTAATTTTAGTAACAATCAATGAATATTAATTGAGAAGTACCAGTTTGAGGTAAGATTTCTGACAAACTATTTAACAATGTGTATACTTGATAAGGCAGTACACCATAGAACATTTGAACATGTTTAATAATCTTCAAAGATATTTTATCTTACATCCATAACTTAATAAATGATTTTAATAGTTTTCAGTAAAAGTCATAGAGTGTAAGCACAGATATTGGGGCATTTCCAGGTAAGATTTATCTATATATTGTCCATTCAAGGAATAAAAAGAAAAACTACAGACTGTATAACGTCATATTTGTGACTTCTGATTTCCTCGAATAAAAATATATGTAATAGAAAGGATCTCTCTGTATCTTTCAGTGGAAAAACTTCACATTTTAACCTCTGTTTTGGCAGTAAAGTAGATAATAGTGCAGAAAAAGCAAAGCATATTATTTTTGAAAACTGAGAGGTAGTTAAGCTTTTCTTTTGTATATGAAACACAATTTCAAGGTCATTAAATTATAAATTAAAGTTAGTAGTGTTGAATACTTTAATGGGTAAGATACGAAGTCTTAGGATGAGGCACATGGGTTAAGAATCCTGCTGTCTGCCTTAGGAACTCTGAGACCTTGCTTAAGTTATTCAACCTTTCTAAGCTTCATCTTGTCTTCCCAGTAAGAGAAGAAAAGTAACAGAGTAAATGTCACAGGGAAAGTCATGCAAACTCAATGCTAATGCAAGCAATGTACAAAGAAATGCCACAGAACATTATTATTGTTGTCAGTGTCATGATCCTTCATCGTTGTCGTCATCACAATATTACAAAAGTGCTACTATCTAGTCATTAATATAGAGTATTACAATTTTATAAAAATGTAGTTGATTAAAAATTACTTTTAAAACTAGGGTCACAAGTACGAGATAAAGATTGAAAATGTAGAAAATTGGGGGAAACTCGGTCTGCAGTCTGTGTGCTGCTCTCTATGGACTGAAACATGCCCAGTTGAATTTGCTGGTATGAAAAGAAGTCTAGAAACAACACACAGGGTGGTGATCAGAAGTCAGTGACAAAAGGAAGCAACAGTTAATCTGCTTTATAGACAAGAGTGACAACAATATTACAACCAAGAGTCCAGAAGCAATGAAACCCTTGACGATGTGGTTCAGTAGGGAAGCATTCTGACAAAACAGGAAAGGGCATCTCAGTGAAAGATCTCATAGGAGTGTCCACTCATGGGAGCTGTTCAAGGAATATGAAAATAAAGATCTTCACATATGTACTCTGAGGTGACAATGCACTCATTTCAGTGGCTACATTACTGTTCATACTTTTTAGGTGGTCTCGTCATTAAGAAGATTGGAGAGATGAAGGGATGCATCTTCTCTTTCTAACCTCCCAGGAACAACTGACACTTCCACATATAGAAGTGTAAGTCAGAATGAAATGTGTTGGAGATGTCAGAATTGAAATGAAAAATTAACACTGAAGAAATGAAGAAATACTCTCAAAGTCATCTCACTGCTAAGAGGGTATTTCTGTAAAAAAAAAAAAAGAAAAGAAAACCCTAATCTGAAGAGCTATCATCTTATGATTGTAGTAAAGAGAGTAAAGAGTTGTTTGTACCCTTGCACACTCTTCCCCTACTGTATATTAAGTCTAGAATCATAAAAGGAATCCCAGCTAAGGAGTTGGATCCTTGGAAGCAATGTATAGGTAGGGTTGAAAATAGAAAATTAAAATATAACTGTAGGAATTTACTGCAGATCAGTAGGCAGACTTGAAAACATGGACAACATTAACACCTCCCATTTTTCTCTCCTCAATCCTCAATCATTTTTCCTTTCCAATGTTAACTGCTACAAAACACAGAGTTCATCTGTATTGTCAGTATTTGCATGGGTATAGGATGATATACTGGAAGATGTGTATACCATTAGGTGTCACATATCTGAAGACCTCTCTTTCTCTCTCTCTCTCTCTCCCTCCCTCCTTCCCTCCCTCCCTCCCTCCCATCTCTCTCTGATCTCTCCCTCCCTCTTACCATTTCTGCAGCTATCAACTGTCCATAGCTTTTCTACTTAGAGTGATCAACTGCACACTCGATATAAATTTCTGGAAGGGTAAATGTAGAGTATGTCTAAATTTTTTGCTACTTAGATTATTTTACCTAATTATTAAAAAAATATTTACTATATTTTAATTTGTATGTCCATGTGTTTCATGACTTCTACATCTGCAACAGCAAAGGAAAGTATAGAAAAAACAATCTCAAATGACATATAAAGTGACTGTTAGAAAAATAATAGAATTTGATTTATTGTGTATTATAACATTAACCTCCTATGTCAATTCCTTAAGTCAGCAATATCTTCAGTTTAGAAGCAGTACTAGAGTACCTTACCTCATCATGCCTAAAATAATAGAGATTACCTATCCAATGCTGTGTTAGAATAAATGGTCAGGCCAGGTATTCATAATAGAGATGTATTATCAAAGGCATGTGGTGTAGCTGAAACTCAAGAGGATTTAAATAATTCACCTAGGGTTATATAGCTAAGATATGGCAGAATAAGTGTTTAATCCCAACAAACTAGACTTCAAATGTTTCTGGTAGTGCAATTTCTGAACCAAGGTGTTTTTCATTTTCTAGCTTTTTTTTTCTCCTTTGATTACAAAAGTAGGGAGGGCCAGCAACTAAAATGACTAGCTTTATTTTCTCATATTAGTGTTTGACACTCCATTACCTACTCCAAGTAGTGGCTCTGTCTACATTTTTTATTCTTTTGAAATTAGCTCAAATGAAAGTCAGTAAGACATCTCAATGACTAAAGGCACTTCTCACTGAGACTCATTACATCAGTTTGATCCCTGGAACCCACATGGTCAAAGGAGAAAACCTACTCTCACAAGCTGTCTGCATTCATTTGTTCCCTTACCAGTGTTTATTGGTTCTATAGTTGCATCTTGTTCTAAAATTGATATTCTGAACCTAACCTGGCACTGCAGCCTCAGATCCCTCCTCAAATATGCTTGTGTTCCTCTATACCTGAGTCTGTATCATCCAATTAACACTGGCCATTAGACACTGTGTGTCTGTTCACATGATCTGCTCTTCCTTTAAATGGTTCTTTCCTATTTCCACACAAAATTTCATTTCTTCTTCAAATACAAAATTTACATGTGTTTTGTTTGGAAGAATAAGGATAAGCACGTAACAAAAAACCTTCTCCATAAGGCACTCTCGGATCATACACATCTTGCAGCACTTAATATTTTCTTATTTAAGCAATCCTAATTGCAATGAAAATATCACACATATATTAATATAGTCTTCATATTGTATAGCTCATGTTGCCAAATTGAAAGTAGATCCTTCTACTTTGCATCATTTGAGCTGCATCTCCCATTTCTCTCATTTCTCATTCCTCAGCCATGTTTTGTTCTATACCATCACATATTTAATTTTAAAAGATTCAACATATACATCTTATCATTCAGTAGTTTCCTCCATATGGCTTATTTAACTTAGTATAATACATTCCAGGTTCATCCAAGTTGCGGCAAATGTTAGCATCTTTATGGATGTCCTAAATAAAATACATATATCTAAAGCTCAAATGCTAAAATGCTAATACTCACGTGAAATGTTCATCTTGTTGGGTGTGTGTTACCTTACTCCAGAAGACTTTTTTTTTCCTAGATCTATCTACTTACCTACAAATTTTATTTTTATTTAACATCTGAATAACATTTCAACATGCAAGTGTACTACATTTTTATTAGCTCTTCATTTGTTGGTGAACGTCTAGGCTGTCCTGGCTTTATGAACACAGAAGAGCAGGTATCTCTGTAGTAAGATATGGTGTCCTTTCAGCATATGCTGGATCTTGTGGTAGATTAATTTGTAGCTTTCGAAGGAAAGAAACTCTCAACCTTTCAATCCAACTAGTAACAAATAAGTTGACGCTCCCGTATCAGAGAAGCAAGATGGTAATTAACACTGAGACCTATAACTGGGCAATACATAAAATTCAAGTAAGGGATTTTGAAGCACTCACTGTTAAATGGAATATTTTCACCATACTTCACCCTTTAAGGATCGGGGATCTATGTGGAAGAGGAGGCTGAAAGATTTTAAGAGGTGGAAGAGGTACATGGCTCTAAGGAAACAGTTTTCTAGGCACAGTGGAGGAGCTGCAATATGAACTCACAGCAACTGTGTTAGTGTACTTAAGATCTGTAAAAAGTTCAAGCTAGACAAAATCCCAGCACAAAGGAGAAGTAGGCAGAAAGTCCCATCCCTAACCAAGAAGCTATTTGCAACTGATACATGCCAGAAAAGAGAAAAAAATCATTTTTCTTCAGTGCAACAACATTAAATACATAAAGTACACTTCAAGGCAGGCCTTACGCCCAGGATTAGTTTGACAACACAATAGAGATGCCATGTTTCTTGTGTACATTTTTCCTGTTTTCTTTTTTTAAAGAGAGTAAGAACAGAAAGTTGTTTGGATAAGGAAGAGTAGAGGTAGAGGACCTGGGAGGAGTTGAGGGAGAGGAAAAAATGTGGAAATTCTCAAAATAAAACCTTTTGAAAAAACAAAAATGACAGGGCATTATTCATTTTTAGATTTTAACAATATTATTTGTATACAAGCACAATTTTATCCATTGTTCATCAATAGTTACTAGGCTTGTTCCATTTTTAGGCCATAGTTACTACTACTGTACTGAACATAGGACTATACTTGTCTCTGTGATATAGTTTTTCTTCAATATAAACCTATTGTTGAGTCATGTTATCCTATTTTCAACTTTGCATGTGCATATATATATGGGGGGGCATACTTGTGAACAGACACATGTAAAAGTCAGATTTCAAAGTATGTTGGGCATGTCTTCTTCAGTCTCTCTTTTGACTATATTGATTGAGCAACAAGCCACAGGGATCTTCCTCTGCCTACTTCCAAGGCAGTTGGATTTCAAGAACACAGTTAATATTTGGCCAAGGATCTGAACTCAGATTCTTGGTGCAAAGGATCTGAACTCAGGTCCTGACACTTGCAGAACAGGCACTTTACTGGCTAAGACTTCTCTCTGGCCTATTTTATTTATTTATTTATTTATTTATTTATTTATTTATTTATTTATTTTTGGTCAGGATATTCTCTATTATTTTTTATAATGAATATACAAGCTTGACTTCTCTCCATATACATGTGTTCTTAATCATCTTTATTCATAGTTGTTTTTTATTTTGTATTGTTTATAAACAAATCATAGCCATTCTAATAAAAGAAAGGTGGTATTTCACAGTAATTTTGTATATATTACACATTAAGGGTCCAACTTATTTTACATATGGAAATCCTATTTACCTATGAAATTAGAGAAAATTAGAGAGAATATTCTTTCTCCATTGTTTGTTTTGTATGTGTCCAAAGGTTAGCTTATAACTACTGAGAAATTAATCTGAGTTCAGAAACACTGGGTCTTAAAGAGTAACCAGAGCATTAAGTAGGAATGAGGTAATCATCATTCATTTCATTAGTGCTAATTTCATTAGGAACTATATTATTTGAGATATTTCAACTTTCTTAAAATGACTTGCCTCTCTTTCCATCCATATATGTGTGTGTGTGTGTGTGTGTGTGTGTGTGTGTGTGTGTGTGTGTATATATATATATATATATATATATATATATATAGTTTCCAAGTAAAATTTTCCAACATGGAAGTTTGGGAGACATAATATCTGTTCTATATTCCACAGAACTCTACCATGTGAGATTATTAGGCATGCACAGTGACAATAAACATTTCTATATGATTACTAAAGGGAAAAAGAATAAGGATCCTTTGCCCACTTTCACCTTACTAAAACATTTAAATCACATCATTAATTAATGTGTAGAATGATCACTTATGCTTGGAAGGTGGGGCAATTCATTTTGCGGTCTGAAGAAGAGATCCCTGCCTTGAAAAGTTAGGCACAATTATTCTGGTGGTGGTGGTGGGGTGCTGTTATACACAGACTGTAAATGATACATTGTTGAGAGTACTTGAATATGTAAAGTCAATTAGATAAGGAGTTAGAGTACATCAATTACTACATGAAATTTCTAAGAGCATTTTCTGTAATGATCCTTATTCTTTTCTTTAGGATTTTATTTATTTAATTTATTTATTATTTATTTATTTATTTATTTATTTAATGTATATGAGCACACCATCTGACACACCAGAAGAGGGCATTGGACCCAATTACAGATAGAGCCACCATCAGTTGCTGGGAATTGAACTCATGACATCTAGAATGCAGCCAGTGCTCTTAATCCCTGAGTCATCTTTCCAGCCCCAATCCTTATTCTTCTTAAAGAATATGGGAAATGGGTTTTCCCTGGCTGGTAGTATAGAACATCTTCTCTTTGCCCCATTCAATTATGTAAACACGGAGTTCTCAACCTGTGGGTAATGACCCCTTTGGGGGCATTGAATGATCCTTTCACAGGGACTGCCTGAGACAATCGGAAAACACAGATATTTGCATTATGATTTATAACAGTAGCAAAAATTACAGTTAGGAAGTAGTAATGAATAATTTTATGGTTAGGGTCACCACAACAAGAGGAACTCTTTTTAGAGTCTCAGCATTAGGAAGGTTGAGAACCACTGCTCTACACAAATATGTTGAAATCTTTCCTGATTTATCACTTTACTCTAGAAACATAGATACTATCATTTATCTTATCAATTTACAGAGATAAAAATATTATATATACATATGTGGGATATACATATGTGGGTATGCATATGCAAAATATTTATGTATTTAAATAGTCTGAATACTAATAATTCTACTGTACATATGCATCTCATTAGAAAATAAAAATAATTCTACTAAAACCTGTGGCTTTTCTTTCATAGTTAAACAAATTGACAAGTTTTAAACAGCTAAAAAGATTGACTTTTGCATAACAGGAATAACAGTAGGTGTAATATACCATGCAAAGCACAGCTGTGCCTTGAGTAGTTTGTTAATTAAAAGGTGTTGGCTTTAAGAAAGAACTTGCATTTCCCCAAAGTTTCAAATGTTTCAAAAACATTTTTTTAGCCTAAAATTTTAATGAGTTTTAGGGTTACAGACTATCAGGTTTACTTAGAGCTTTAAAGGGTCAGGTCCACTAAGCCTTTCCAATACTCTCTCTCTCTCTCTCTCTCTCTCTCTCTCTCTCTCTCTCTCTC
>NW_021604606.1:811193-814483 GCF_004785775.1 Grammomys surdaster | reverse complement strand
CTCTCTCTCTCTCTCTCTCTCTCTCTCTCTCTCTCTCTCTCTCTCTCTCTCACACACACACACACACACACACACACACACACACACACAAGCACGCATGCCTGCATGCATATACACACAATGTATTTGGTGCATTTCCTTTGAAGTGTTCACACACAATTTTCCTATAATTCATATGTCTTCTTTGATTGATACAGGAAGAATATATTATCTTTCTAGATTTGCTGTATCTTGCATGTTTTCCATATACAACTTCAGTTTTCCATATAAAAATGAGTCAACTTACTGATGTGATTGAACACATATTAATTGCCATGTGAGATATATATGTAAAGTTCTCTTTTATATTGCATTTATTCCACCATTCTATCTCACCAGAAGGTGGCAATAATACATGTGGTCAATGTTGAGATGGCTCAGTGGGTAGAAATACTTGTGACCAAACCTAAAAACCTGAAACCCACATGGTAGAAATAGACAACTTGTTCTCACAAGTATCATCTGACCTGAACATATGTGCTATGGAATATTTAAAACTCCAACCCTACCCACTTTACCTCACCATACAAGGTAAATAAATTTAAGAAAAGTTAATGTGCTTCTGTTTAGCACTAAGGGAAATAGGAAATATTGTTACTCCAATTGAATTAATGAGCAGGAAGCAACACTGCAATATTATCTTTCTGGATACTTAATAGGATGACATTTGGCATGTTGAAATACATAGCAATTCAAGAGCACTACATATGAACAGTATAAATAATTTCTGGAATCAAAAAACGAAAAACATATTTCATTTGCGGAAGAACCTTAGTTCATTTTATGAGTATCTACGGTCTGTGTACAAAATTAGAAATCAGTGTGTTACCCAAAGAAAAGAAAATGTCTAGAAATGCACAGGGTGGGATATTCACATAGACATTATAATTTTCCTTCCAGATTGGTAGATTTGAAGACAAATTTTTAGTAAAACTCACAGCACATTAGATATATAGTCAAAGTGAAGAACAACACTATTCAGTATAGAAGGGAGAAAAGCCAAGTAGAGCGAGAGATATTTGTAAAAGATGGTTGTCTCACATCAGTGTTTTGGGGTTGTGAACTTGTCTAAGATCCCCCATAATTAGACATCCAAATTCAAAATTCACATAGTTGGGATTGATCATAAGATGCCTTCTCTAACTAAACAGAGAAGGGGGAGATGCCAGAAGCCAGGACCCTCGCCCTTACCCTCACACCCTACCTTTCCCCACCTGCACAATGTCCTCTGAAGCTTGGCAACTGCAAGATCCTGCTTAGCAACTGCAGATAGACTCAAAGCAGAGTACCATATCATCTTAAGAATAGCAGGGAGACCATAACTCAAGCAGTGTACCATATCTTCTGAAGAACTGCAGGTAGATCATAATTCAAGGCAGTGTACCGTATAGACCATGACATGTCTCAAGGCACAGGCCAAGAAGATTTTGTACTTTTCCACCACCTGGCCCCTCTTACCCCCTCCCCTTGTAAAACATGCTATAAAAAAGCATTTCATGTTAAAAAAAAAAAAAGATGGTCATCAAATTCCCAAGTGGTATCAGAATAACATCGATGTAAACACTTGGCTTATCTGAAGAATGTGTGCATAGCTTATTAGAAGAAATGTAATAATATATAGTCTATGTCTCAAAATTAACAAAACACTCAGCAATGCAAAAATTATTTTTAATTAAAATTTCAGTGTAAATAAGGCTTGTATTTGTTTGCATAAGCTACATTTTAACCCTGAGAACTATTAACATACTGACAAAAATTTTAAAGACTGCTATATGTCAAGTAAGATCCTCTACCAAGTATCCGATGCCTAGATTCCTCATGAAAAATATGAGATGATAAGCCACTTGATGTAACCAATAGAGTCATCTTTAACAAAACTTCAAATGCCTGACACATAGGATTTCAACACATGGGTTTTTTTGTTGTTGTTGCATGGAATGGAAAGATAAACAATGCATCAACTGGAGTACTGAAGGATAATATATATATATATATATATTTATCTATTTCTATAAATACATATATGCAATATGAACAAAACAACAGTAGATAGTCTAAAATGTAGATTTTTTAAGGCAAAATTAATAATGGTATTTAAACTGAACTTTGAATAATTTTAAATGTTGCCATTTGCTATACTGGTTCCTTACTATGTCATCCTTGAGTGGAAACCAAATCAAGAATAAAATATGAATTAAAATATTGAAATAATTGTGATTGGTGACTATGTGAAAATACTTTAATCCATATGCACTATTGATACTGCCTTAAAACATTAAATTTGAAGGTAACATGAGATAGAAATTCAGAATATATTCAAAAGAACTAAAAATAGGACATTGTATAAAACAATTTTAGCAGTATTCATGATAGCTTAGAATTAAAGATATAAATATCTGTTGAAGACCTCATGAAATAAAAATGAGATGTGTATATAGCAATATATTATATATAGATATAGTGTGATATTGTTAACCTCTTTAGGGAGTCTGGTGATATTACACAACATCAGTACCTTATGAATTATCTAGATACATCTTATACAACAAGGCAGATATAGTTAAGAGCATTGTCCTGTATACTTAAAAATGCTAAAGTGGTAAATATTAAAGATTTATTTTATTCTTAACTATATACATATGCCTGTTTTTGTGGTGTGTGTGTGTGTGTTTGTGTGTGTGTGTCTTTGTAAACATTTGTGTGTGTTTACCTGGCAGGTCTGTATGAGAGTATCAGATTCTTTGGAGCTGAACTTAAAAATCCTTGTGAATAGCCCCATTTGGGTCCTAAGAACTGAACTTAGATCCTCTGTAAGAGCACCACACACTCTTAACCTCTGATTCATCTTCCCAAACCCAAAATGATAAATTTTATGACATATATTTAACTATAAAAGATTTATGTATGAGAAAATTAGTGTTTTTCCTCTCCATTTTTTGGTAAGAAAGATTTAAAAGAAATCTTTGAATACAGGAACAATCATCATCTTGTGCATCATAATTGCTCTGCTATAGTAAGGCACAGTGGAAAACGTCTGTTAGTTGTTGTTTTTAACACTACTTTGTGTTTCTCTGAAATCCTCTGTGAAGCAATCATAATTTGCCAATGACTCTCAGCAGCAGGTTCTGTGAAGCCCCTTTGAAATCCTCTTCTGAACTTTACTGGGCCTTCCACAGACCATAGGCATCTATCTTTATCTATCTATCTATCTATCTATCTATCTATCTATCTATCTATCTATCTATCTATCT
>NW_021604606.1:793849-811183 GCF_004785775.1 Grammomys surdaster | reverse complement strand
TCTATCTATCTATCTATCTATCTATCTATCTATCTATCTATCTATCTTTGGCATTTTTACATACATATGTGCAGATGTGTAAGAGTATGCGAGCATGTAGATGCAGTTGCACATGGAGGCCAGAAGAGGGTGAAAGATCCCTGGAGCTGGAGTTATAAGACTGTGAGGGGCCACATTGGGTGCTGGGGCCTGAACTGGGATTCTGTGCAAGAGCAGTAAGGGCTCTTAATTGCTCATCATTCCATCCCCTGGCTGCTACAAAGATACAAGTACCAGCTTATTTGCCTGTGTTTGAGAAACCTCAGAAGAATCAGGCTAATTCTGGTGGTAACTTCCAAATTACAGAAGCTTTGACAGTAGCAAGATTGTTGACCTACCTCTTGGACTGTCCAGTACTGCCTCTCTAACTTCCTTAGGGGTTAATATACCAAAAGGAATGGTAGGAAGTGTGTCTATAACACCATATCTCTTGTTTCCATAATTAATCATATCTCATATTCAATCCTGGATTAATAATGTTAGCAATTAATTACTTCTAGTATAACCTGTTACCTAATTCAGTTGAATGATTGGAAAGTTTCAAAGTCACATACAAGTTTGGTGACATATTTATGTTTAAGGGTTTACAAAGCAGTTACATAATCCTTGCTTACACATGAGTTTCAATTTACCATTTCAGGTGCCACTTTTTAAGTGATTCTGCAGGCAAAACATCAGTCTGACATTTCATGAACTAAAGTCATGAACTCTGTTTCCACCATGACAGTGGAAATGTAACTTCTTTCTTTTACTGGTTTGAAGTGATTGTGTTGGGCTAAGCTTGTCTTTTAATGTTCTGGGTCAGTTCACACATTATGTACTGCAGGAATGAAATACACATCAACTGAGGTAGTGGAACTAGCTAAATAAAAAGTCAACTTCTGTATTTATTTAGCTTGTAGAAAAGCACACCATGTCCTCAGTGACTATTAATGAGACAACAAAAGGTAAAATGAAAGATAGAAATACTAGTAAAATTTAAATAGCCAAAGTGTTTGTTGCACACTAAAATAAATGAGTAAAATTACCATGTTTCTTTAATGTACACATGTAAAATCATCACCAAATCCTTTTGAAAGGAGCAGAGGCACTCATGAATAAAACCACATTGCTTCAATGATTGCAGATCATGCTCTTGAATGGCAATGCTTCCAGGAGCACCAGCATGCCAGTTTGGAAAGCACATATTTCCTATTGCTTCAGACTTGAATCTCATTGTCTTTATTCTTTTGACAAATTGTCTAAATTTAACAATATAAAGGGAGTCTGGGAAAGCTGTTAGCCTACAGTTTATGGTTTCTGAAATAGGAACACAGCCTACTTTGTTTATTCAGAAAGATCTGTGAAGCTATGCTGTTGTAGAGTTGCTTATTTCTTAACTTCTTTTTGCTATGAAAAACATCCTGTCAATTCAAGGCTAACAACTGCGCTTGTAGGTTTTTAAAGCATTAAGTTGTACTTAAACACTAGTTTAACTAATACCTTTTTAATAGTGTCACTCTTTTACATGAAAGATATATGTTTCAATGCTCTTAAGTTTTAAAGGATGTATAGTCTCTAATATAATCTTTTCTAGAGAATGTCTCCAGAATATTTGAAAGGACTTTAATTCTGATATTAGGTGGAATGTTTATTATAGAAGTTTGATACATTTAGTCAACACTATAGTTTATGTACAATGTTTCCTTGTTGATTTTTTTATTACAATGTTTCTTTTCCTAATTTTCTACTCATTGTTGAAATTTGGGCACTGACTTCATCTGCTGCTATTACAGTGTAGTCTAGTCCCTTCATTCAAATTTATTAATTTAGTTGTACACACACACACACACTCCAGAGGTGAAGTGAATCTTGAAGGCAACATAAATTCCTGATTTTCTTCTATCCAATATACCATTTTTTTGTGATCGGATAATTCAATTTACATGTTTACATTTTTTATTGATCGGTAGATAAGAATAATTATTTTCCTTTGTAAACTGTTTTCTGGTTGTTTTGTTTATACTGTTTCTGCTGCTCCATTCCTCTGTGGTTTGCCTTATATTGTCTTCATTTCTATGATAGGTTTTTTCTTAGAGGTACTTATATGAAAATGGAATAGTTATAAAAGTTTATTTTAAGGTGATAGCAACACAACATTAATCACGTATGTAAACTCTGTACTTTCCACAGAACATTTTATGTTCTTAATATCAAAACTTACATTTTGTGATAAATCCTATTTTAAAAAATTTAGAGTTATGTTTATTTTCAAAATGAATTATACAGGTTTCTAATTTACAGAAAATATTATCTGAAAATATATTTTGAATACAATGATGTTATATTTAATATTCAGACATCCTAATGTTAATCACACTGTCTATAATTTTAAAAACTATACTTTTTTTCATTAAGAGAGAAGTAATAATTCTTATAATTGGTGTCCTGAGATGCTTATTGAAGTCTTGGAATTAAAATATATTTCCTTGCGGTTAAAGTTACTATTTACTTTAATCTATTATTTTAAAACTGAATAGTTGTAAATCGTATACATATTTTTCATTAAATGATGTCATAAAATTTGGAGCATGCCACGTAAAAAAGACAAAGTAATCCTAAATTATCCAAATAGAAAAAAATAAAGAAAATTATTTAATCATTATTGTTAAGTATAACCAATAAACATGGGTGGAAAAAACGACTGTACTTATTTTGGAAGAGTTTCTTCATTTGATAAAATAGGCAATTAAGGGCTACAATGTCCAGTTGTTTTCTTAATACATTTTGCACCCAGAAAGCAAGACACCACACAAGGAACAGAGGCCTGACCCATGTCTTCTTATTTTACCCATCAGAAAACAACTTGTGGAAGCTAGTTCTTTTCTTCCAACCATGGGGGTGCATGGGATTAAACTCTGTACTGATTGGTGGCAAGCACCTTAAACAACTTAGCCAGCTTGCAAACCCAATCCTTCCTATTCTTTATGATTAAATATCTAAGCCTATGAAATCCTTACTCATAATAAAAGTCTCCTTTAAAATCTTCTATGTTTATTTAGTTGTATGTAACAAAAAACCTTATATATGTCAGATATTATATTATTTTCTACTGATTAGGATTTTTGGAACTAATTGTGAAAATTCCAATGCTTATTGTTAAAAATATGTCACCTCTGAGCATTTGAATTTTATATTGACTTTTTTCTCAACAGATCCTTGGTATTCCCAATCAGTATTTCTTTGCATATTTTCAAATGGAAACGCATATTTGTATCTTCTACAGCTTAACAGTTAAGGAATTCCAGAACTGGAGAGATGTCTCAGTAGTTAAGAATGTTTGCTGCACTTCCAGAGAACCTAGGTTCAATACCTAGCACCCACATAGTAGCTCACAACTGTTGCTCTTGTTCTACGGTATCTGACGCCCTCTTGTGGTCTTTCTAGGTACTGCAGGCACATAGTGCACAGATACACATGGAGGCAAAATACCCGTACACATAAATAAAAATTAAAAGAATTCAGTGCTGTCTAGTATTTTTATCAGTACTTGAGATTAGTACTAGAAGCACTGAAGCACTGTGTTTTGCAACTACTCAGTCACTCACTAGGGTAGATGTTACTAAGCCTGTGGGAAATTAATATATATGGTGAGTCCCATTTCCTATGAAAGATTAAGGTTGACACAATGTTGTAATATTTCCTTGGATTAGACATCAAGACAGAGTTGTGTTTTCTATCTATATTGAATAATCACAGAAATCTTCATTAAATAAAAATTCAAAGTATTATAAACATTTAAAATAAATTTTATATTTTTTTTAGAAAATTATTTATATAAAAATATTTTAAATGAAAGAGAAAGCTTCTATATTGTGACAGTGACCACTTTTATTTATGAAAGCACCTTTTATTTAATAATATCATTCAAAATTAAAAAATGATGATGGGTATATGCTCACTTGTTAAGAGGGACATGAAAATTAAGGGTTTTTTTTTTGATATATTCTTTATTCTATTTCCATGGCGTTTATAAGAAATATATAATCAATCTACCTCTGTTTTTATTGAACTATGACCATTGTGGGTAACTAACTTCTGGGTAAATCAGCATTACACAGATATACTGCAATGTTCACGGTTTAAAGTTCAACACTTTGGAAATTATATAGGAATATCAAATTCAAAAGCTGCTGGTTGAGAGAAAAAAATCTTAATACTACATTATTTGACTCTGCAACACAGGCAGATTGGTTCAAAGTACAGCAGGGTTAAGAGAAATGATGTTAAAATTGATTGAAGACCATAGTATACATCTAAATCCTTGAGTGCCATGCATAAAGATCACCAACTTGCATTTACTGTTCTATTCCCATCCTTCCTGGAAGATAAACTACTTCAAAACTCAAGATTCAATAGGAATAGACTATTATTGCTGAGTTGCCACAAAGCCTTCCTGAGGCTGTGATCGGGACGATTGAGAATGGGATGCTGAAAAATGGGTGTGACCAGGGAATGGCTTGGCTGCTGGCCAAGATGAGTCATAATTTGATAACAGTACTAAACTTATGCTGAAGAATCTTTTAATACTTTAGGTGCTTTGTCTAAATCCCTCAGTTATGCTTCAGTGATTAAATTATTAAGAACCTCCGATTTAGCTGTTTCATATTTTAGATGGGAAGAAAGATGTTTTGAAATCATTCCATTATTCATGGTTTCTTGTTTTTCAAAATTAAACTTGGAGGGTGTTGAGATAATCCCTTTTTATTAGGATTCCAGAAACTGAGAATAGCCCCCAAAGCAGAATAACAGCATGAACGTATCGTTTTCAATGATAGTATCATAATGTATTAGCTCCTATTATTTTCTTAGCTAAGCTATACACAGTCAAATTCACTGTTAATCCAACAGTTTAAAAATGGTTACAGGATCCTACTAACCTCCAAACATGATACATTTGATTAAGTCAAAGTTCAAGGGAAGACTAGACATTAATTTAGAAAGAGGCCCCCAAGGTGACTGATAAACTGATGCATGATTAACGTTTATATCCCATGTTATCTAGAATATAAATAGCTTTTAAATAATATGATCGTTTTATATGCTAAGTCACTGTACATTATTGAGACTCAATATTATTTAAATAGGGTGAATAAGGTTTATGACTTAACATTCAGTCTCATAGATTCCTAGATCCAGGTAGTAATTCTACTCCCAGGGATAATGTCAATTTGCTTGAAGTTTCCACAGACTTATTTTTCAGATCTATACATGTGCTTATCTTCATTGACAGCTTAAATTCTAAGCCATTCAGAATAAGCATATGCTCCTCACTTGTGATTTAGGGATCTAAAGTTTAACAAAAGTTTATTTCCATAGACTGAATCATCATATGTACACACACACACGCACACACCTAACACAAAGACTAATGCTGAGTCTGGGTATTTAATAAAGAAAATTTTTATGTCAGTTTTAAAAGTCTGAAAGCATTGCACTGGCATGAGCTTTCGGGGGCAGGGGAAGTTCATATTCAACAGCATCACACTGAAGAATCAAAGATGAAAAGAGATGATACATGGTGAGAGATGACACAAAGCAAGAAGATAGTTTTGGTCTTCTATAACTTTTCACTCTTTAAAAAACTGACCTAGAGCAGGAGATTTAGTCTCCAGTGCTGAATAAAATTGGACATAATGAGAGACACTCTAGCCCAGCACTGTGAAGGTGGATGCAGGAGGATCAGAAATTCAAGGTCATTGCTACCTAAGTAGCAGTTTATGGTCAGAGATGTAGAAGAGACTCTACCTCAGAAACAAATCAAACTAAGCCAACAACAGAAAAGAGTGCATCCATATTTGTGAGACCTATTACATCCATTGAGTCCAGCACAAACCCCTTCACAAGGACATTTTTGACTCTGTGGCTCCCCTACTAGGTACCGGGTCTTAATGCTCCCATCACCTTTCAGAACTGTCAAAGTGGAGAACAGGTTTCTACCATAAAAATTTTGGGGAGATAAACTATATTTAATTAAAAATGCAGTACTATGTACATATGTGTACATACATACATTCATATATATATATATACACACACAAACACACAAACATAACTTGTAATAAACTTTTCTGAATAAGAGAGAAATGTCTTAACCTATCCTTGATATAAGAAGTTCACTCAAACAAAAAACCATGTTGTCCCATCTGCTCTGGTATTCATACTGTAACCTAAAAGGCTGCTAATAAAGGAAGTCAAAGCAGACAGAAGAAAAATCAGATAATAATATCATGGGAAATGATTTTACATTTACCTGGGGAATTGGGCAACATATTGCTCACAGAAATAACATTTTAAGTCAAGACATCAATGGTGACAAATGAGTATCTATCAGAGAGAACAGTATATATTCACATATAAGGGTAGCAGCTGTGGCTACGGATAATTTAAGATTATTTGATTTATTAAGAGTAAGGTGGAGGTACAGGAAAAACCATAGACTAGCTATCATATAGCAAATCATACATTATTTTGCATACCATGACAAGAAGTTTAGCCTTTTTATATCCACAGAGAAAAATGTAATATAAGTTGTATATTAAAATATTCATTCTCAGTGGGTATGCAGTATGCAAGGGGGTTGCTATAAACAGCTGAACAAATGAAGAGGCTGTATAAAATATAATGCTTGAATGAGTGACAGAATCAAAATAGTGTTGCTGAATAATAGAAGAGATTCTAGGGTTTTTTGCTATAAAATCAATCAAAGTGGTAGCTGACCATGCACTTTAGTATTTATTAATTTATTTAAAAGTGTGACCAATTTGGTAAATAGTGTTCTTCACCAAAATAAGGACTTTAGTAATAAAAGTAAAGCTTTAAAAGACAATTTCAGATGTCTAAATAATGGTGGGTTAGCAGGCAAAATTTTGACACTGAAAGTGAATATAGACATCTAACACAGCAATGGTCAATGGCCTAGATTTTGTTTATTAGATGCTCTGATACACTTGCTGATATTTAAACTATCTAACATGGTAATTTTTCTTTTGTCCAGTTTGATCACAATACAAATCTAAAGTTATTTGATGATTAGTATACTCTGAACATTGACCAAGCAGACAATATAATAGTCATAAATGGATGCAGATAGTGGCAGTTAAGTCCTAAGTGGTACTAACAGTTAAAGGGATCACCAAGGAAAATGGCCAACTAGAAGAAAATGGAAACAAGTGACATAAACTTCAACTGAGTATAGTCAATATAAAAGAAGAGAACATGCAAACCCAGAAAGAACACTCAAAGAGAATGAACACTGTAGGAATGTGCATAGTGTTTGTGGGATTCTATTAAGAGCACTTGGGATTAAGTTTACAGAGACATAGCAATTTCACTACATTAACATCAATTCTGTAACAAGTAGTGACGTAGCTTCAAAACACAAACTAAAACTGCCATTTTCATTATACCAAGAATTTATTCTAACTACAGTGCACGTAGAAAAAGAAATGATCTAACATAATCACAATGTGAACTCAAGAAACAAATTATAATGGATGGTAGCCAGTGTAGAAAGTCTCAGTATCAGAGATTTTTTTTTTCAAGAATGTGTGTGACAGGAAAATAAATACTGGTAGACAAATGCATTAAAGGATTTGAGGTGGCAGATACTTTCTGACATACAGGATGACAAAAGAGGTAAGAAATAAAAGACTGAGAACAAATCAAAGGAGACAGGAATGTGTTTCAATGAAAAATAGAGTTGAAAAGACTTTTCTGTGGAAAGAATTGAAAGTGACCAATTTGTTTCAAACAAACAAAGACTATATACTGAGGAAACCTGAAGATAGAGCTGATGTGGCAAGTTCCAAGTAAATATTTTAAAATGAATTCTTGTACCATTGCACTATACTTTATTCTCAAATATTACATTTTCCTCTTCTCTTACATGTATAAAGAGCAAGGATGATAATACACTGGAAAGACATTTACGGCTCTGACATTTGAAGCTCAAAAATTGAGTTTAATGATAAAAAATGCTTCAAAATCACCTCCTCTAAAAAGCTGTCATATTTTTGAGCTCAGAAGATGGAGTGAATAGTGTTCAGATACTCTTTGTTGTACTGGCTTTTTGTAAGCATAAATTTACCCAGTGGATAATGGACAGAATTTGTATTTCCTTCTCAAAGAAAACAATGAATCAGGTACAAGGGTCAAAGTTTACCACATGGAGTTACTCTCAATTCTTAACATCAAATTGCATGAAGAGTAGCTTTGGTCTTGATCTGAATACAATTTGTAATAGAAAGGAAAATAGGGTTATAGAGAAAAGTAATCTAAGAAACAGAAATTGATGGATACACAGCAGATAAGGAAAGGAATCAAGTTACAAAACCTAAATTTGACAAAATGAGAGTTTCCACAGAGAATATAGTAAAAAAAGATAACAGCATCACACAGTGAATACTTTCATCACTGGGATGAGAGTCATTTTACACTATACTTGGTTGGAATATGCCTGAGCTCACATTCTGGTAATTCCTGGAATCCAGTGGAAAATCAAACAGTCTCAGGAAATGTTTATTATTATATAGGAGATAAACAGGAAAGAATTATATTTTAAACTCATGTTATAGAATGATAGCAACAATATTAAAACAAAGCCAAATAAAAACTTATAGTGAGACTTGTAAATTAGGTAGAGTTTATTAAATACTAGCCCTCAGTTCATTAAAGAGACTTCAGCATGACCTTTAAAGTTCTCTTCTGTTGTCTTAGCTTCTCTAGCTAGTTTTGTTTCTGAAAGAATAAAATCAATTAATTATATATTATTTTCATCATTTTATATACCTTCTCTCTCAACAGAAGCACAGATTTGAACTTCTCTTTTCTATTGCCTACTTATTCTCATTTCTGCCTTAAGAATTCCCTTCCCATGCTGAGTCCTGCCTGCAGTCATCCTCAGTAACATGGCACTCCCTATTTTATAGCAGGGTAAATTCCAGACCTTATATACTCTTTAATCCCCAGGTAACAGAGATGCAATAAGCAAGATGGGGAGTCATTAGGCAAGGTGCATACACTCTCAGTTATAAAATGAGTAACTTTGAGGGATTTACTGTGGAGTAGGGTGATTATACTTACTGTTATGTGTACTTAAAATCTATTCTAGGAGCAGATGTTTAGTGTTCTCATGTTCCTTATAAAGATAACTACCTGAAATAACATATATGTGAATAATTTTATTATGCTAAAATTTTACAATGTCTACATGTATAAAATCATCACACTGAATACTCAGGAATATGTAATTTTCATTTCCCAATTATAAATCAATACAGCTATGGGAAAGAAGGAAAACTAATATATCTTCAAGAAGCTTACAGTCAAAAGGGAGGAGAAATGCAATTCAAGACAGTCTCAAAATTAAATTTAGGAAGAGATACACACTTGTGGACAAAAACTGAGTAATTCTTGTATGGCAGGTTGGGAATGTCTCCTTTGAATATCACATTTGAGGTTAGCCTTGACAATGAGTGAAGTATGGTGAAAAAAGCAAGTCTAGAAAATCTCAAGCAGAGTTGTATAAAATAACAGTTTGTTGTAAGAGATACTTTTATAATTAATCATCAAAGAAAAAAGATGGAAACTACCTAATTCAATGTGTTGATCAGGGAGGGAGGATTTTATGGCCTAAGAATCACTTTAAACTAAGATCCTGTAAAGTATAAAATTTTAAGATTATGTGGAAAACAATTGTGAAGGAATGATGTATTTTAAAATGTTCTAAAATCAAGTGTGTTATTTGAAAGGATTGCACAGTTACACTATATAGAACAGTAAGAGATAATAGATTAGATATTACTTGCATCATGTAAAATATAGTATATATATATATATATATATATATGATATATAACATAATATAATTATATCATTTAACAGAGAAATCTGGTAGTGTGAAGAGTGAAATATATCCAGGTACAGTGGAGCACAACAATTCTCTAAGTATTTGAGAACCTGATGCAGGAGTACTGCCAGTTCAAATTTATATAGTAAGATTCTATAAAAGGGAAAGGATGAAATGCAGCACCATCAATCACATCAGCACAGAATATGACTTCTATGAATATGAAAGATGATAGACATCCTAACACAAATATTACTATAATACTCGAGAAAAGGTGATGAAAGTTGTTCAGAGGTTTGCAGGATAAACTAAATCTATAGCAAAAAATTATGAATTATGAAGAACTTTGGAGGGAATAAAATCAATTGTATTTAGTGATACGTGTTTAAGAAAATTAAGATGAGAAATTGTGAAGAATCATTCTTGAATTTTTGTTACTAGATTAGTGAGGCTATAAGTATTGAAAAAGGGGTGTGGATAGGAAGGCTCACCTATTAACTGACAGAAGAAGAGCTGCTTAGTTTGAGACAGCTAAGTAAAAAAATGGGCAGACAGTTAAATATGCATTTAGGTTTTATCTGAGTTTTGGCAGCATAGACACTATTTGAGTCAAAATCTCTTTCCTAACTTGTATGTCTACTAAATGGTGTTATAATTATCAGAAAGCCAGGATGTATAAAATTGAACTCACAGCTCTTCTGAATGGTAAAACAATTTATATTTTAATAATTTCCATTTGCATCTGATGCAGAGCTTGCCAAGCCAAGAACATGAAAATTTGAGTTTTTACCTATAAATCTCATTCTTATGTCCAAGCGTTTTTATGGTGCTATTGTTCCCATATGCCACAAATATCCTAAGATCTGTCCACTTGGTCTCATTCTTTTCTAATAGAGTTTGGTGCTGCTCTTATCTAGTCTACTCTCTGCTATTTAATTACAGAAACCTCTTTAAATCTTAGACACAGCCCTAGTCCCTGCCTCTTTAACACATTTCAGTAATTTTCACCTCCTCTGCTGGATTACTTCTCTTGTTGCTGAAAAAGAATACCCAGACAAAAGCCACTCAAGGAAGGGTTTACTTTCACTCTTTTTTGAACATAAAGCCCATCATGATTAGGAAGCCATGATAAAAAGAAGTTTACATAGCTGTTCATTTGGCATCTTCAGATGGAAAGCAGAGGGAAGCAAATCCCAGCCCTCATTCAGTCCCTCACTCCAGTCTATAGAAGAGCAGTGCCTATTTTATGGTGCATTTTCCCATCTTAATTTAAACAATCTACACAACCCCTCACAGACACAGCTAGAGGTTAAGCTAATTCAAATAACTGCTCACAGATATACTTGGGCCTTGCTTTCTTAGGTGATTATAAATCCTGTGATGTCAACAATCAACAGGAACCATCACATCTTCCAATTAAACATGATCAATTCTCATAACATACTTTCAAAAGCACACAATTTTATTTTCATTCTCTTCCTGTAATTCTACTATGACATATCCTTTTTCATCTACTTCTAAGCCTAACTTAGTGCTTTAGACATCCTGGGGTTGAAGTTTTGTCTTTTAGTGTCTATTGTAATGCTAAGTGCAGACCCCCAAGACCCTGCCCCCAAGTTAATTCTTAAAGAATAAAGACTACAGCCAATAGCTAGACAGAAGAGAGTGGTGGGGTAAAGGTTTGGTGGGCTTGGGAGAAGCAGAAAGAAGCCTCCATGTGAGACAAGAAAAACATGCAGGAGAGGAGAAAGGAGAGCCACCATGGGTTAGCTGAGCCATAACAATATGGCCATGTGGGGTGACCAATTGGAGCTAAGAGCAGCCCAGATGAAACATAGTAAGTAATAACTTGGGTTATGGATAGGAAGGTAGATTATAGCAGCATGCAGGGTAGACAGTTGTCCAGCTATTTTGCTGCTTAAAGCATATCTAAAAATATAAAGGCTGTGTGTGTCTTTCATCCTGGAACACAAATGGTCTAAGGTGGGTAGAAACCCTGCAGTGGGATTTTTAATATTATTTTCTACATCTTGGCATTGCTTAGGAAGTGTCAGGCCTGATTTTGTCTCCAGTATATCTTTGCAGTGTTTCTTCTGTCTGAAATACATTACTTATTTGCCTACATATATCTGGCGGGCTTTCAGGTCTCACTTTCTAAGTTCTAAGTTTGCTGTAAGATGTACATTCTGTTCCCGTTACGACACTCCATACTGCTTTTATTGACTAGGGGTAGTTCATTAGTAGTGTTCTATTTGTTGGTATTCGTCACATGTACTTATTTAATTTCCCACTGTCTGCAAGCCCCAGAATCATGTTTCTCTTGATCAATATTGTACCTGATTTAAGCAATATACTTCTTGTCTAATATATTGACACATTAGGAAACAGTCATACTTAGAGAACTTCACCCATAAGTGTAACCATGTATTGGAAGTGACTTTTTATCACGCTGATGGTGACAGCTTTGTTGTTTTTCAGTACATATTTTATCTTTCCCACTAGTTCATAACTTAAAGTCTACTTGGTTAAAGTGGTAGTTAGATCTATAACTATATTCGGGGGAGTTATTTACCTGTGTAAATGTACAAACCATAAAGTTAAAAGAAAACCTAGATGTGATATTTAACACTATCATCTCTTGAATTGTGAACAATGATCTGATTCCATGTGATACAGAAGTGATTGGCTCTTTGTAGGTACACCTTAGTCCCTCCATAATTAAGTATATGAGACTCATTTTCATAAAACTAAAAACTATAACATTTAGTTTTCTACTTTTCATAGAGTTAGGCTACTAGGATAGGAAAATGTTTTCCAAAGTATGGCAAAATTTCCAGACTCAGTTTTACAATCATTACTAACCCTTTTAGCAAATGATTGTGAAACACTGACAGTAGTTTCGCAAATTATTGCAAGCCTTCTTTTTATTTCCAGCATGATTTGCTTTTACAATTTTTTATATATGTAAGGGATATTATTGGTTTTGAATAAGTATTAGGACTACCTAGGATTTTAACTATTCTCTCTATAGAGAAAGGTAAAATATAAATGTATCTCATGGTCTATGTCTATTAGGTATTAGTTCATCAGCAAGGCTTTATTTTAAAGAGACATCAAGAAATTTCAGTTTGTGGGCTAAGTCTGTTCCAACATTCAGTTTTATAATTAAAGATTTATTGGAACACAATCACATTTGCTCATTTAGAAACTCTCTCGGGTTGGTTTTGCACATCAGTAGTATAGTTAGTTCATTTTGGCTGTTTTCTTTTTCATCTAAAATTCTAGAATAATTATTATCAGGCTCTTCATATAATAAACTGAAAATTTCTGCTTTAAAACTTTCAGTTAGAATGATTTTTATTAATCAATATCTGAAATAGTGAATTTAAAAGGCATTACTCTATTCTTACACTATAAAATGAAGACATTTTTATTCACCTCAAGTTACATATTCCCTGCTTAAAAGGCATCACTTAATGGCAGTGTGCTGTTATTGGGGAAATCAATTCTTGAATTTCACTATTGTAGTTAAAAGAACAATGGAGTAGATATAGGAAGTAAAAATCTTCAGTTTTGAGTTTCCTCAAATTCAGTTTCTGCAATTGGAGTAAAATAATTTTTGTTCTTTAGAGGTACATTAAGGATCAAAACAGGCCATAGTAGGAATGTATAAAGAACTTAACATTTGCAATCATGCAGATCTTAGTATTTATTTTCATCTTGAGTTTCACTATCATCACAACATCTTTAAATTAATATTCATGTGTAGTAGGACCAATCTCATTCATTTAGTTATTCTGCTATCTTTACTTCATTCCTTGAGTTTGTCTATGTTAATATGACTTACTATGGACTGTAGCTTTTCTGTTGAGGTTGGTCTACTCATTTATTTCACTCAACCCACTTGTATGTACCAGCTATATTTATGACAGTAACTTTTACAGTACACTTCAACTTTAACCACATAGGGAAAGTAAATTTGAACCTAGATATAAGTTTCATTAGAACACTAGCTAGCAGAGATGAATAATAGCCTAGACCCTTTTCAAACTTTTAGAACACAGAAATCCTAAGAAGTAATGATTGGAAGGAACTAACTGGTTAAAGTTAGAGATAAAAGGCTAAGTAAGTGGGTTGGCAGGGACATAAGATATAAAACATCAGGGCTAACTTCCCATAATTCATAACTAACATTAAGTTTCTGGTCTGCGTTTTGATTGGAAGACATTCCAGCCAATACTCATTTCTATTTTGTTGTAGAGTTTTGCTATCCAATGGAGTCCACATATTTACCACAACTACTCAACAAAGAAAACACTAGGTATGTTTTAGAGTATCAGGTCTCAACATAGCACATACACACAAAAACCAGTTTACCAAAATGGTTTATGTAGTTCAACTGCTGTACTGACTGAACATGGACTAGCACAGAAAACAGGGAGAACAAATAGAACTAAATAGGAATACTGAGGGAGAAGCAGGCTTGTAAGCTCAAGGCTTTTACAGTCTCTGTGGCCTCTTAAATTCCAGAAGAGAAAGAATAAATACACAAAAAGAATGCATGACTTTTTATTTAAATCACTTTGATCCCCTAAGGTTGGTTGTAAGCTTTATGACATAAATCATCCAAAGATGCTTTAATTTTAAGATTTAGATGCTGTGGTAGAAAGAGGGATGAGGAAGAAAAAGTACTCTTGTCAAAGTCTGGAAAATTCACTCATCTAAACATGGATAATATTGTAGTAACTCTATATATTTAGGCTATGTTCAAAGATTATATGACCAAGACTCAGTGTATTTAACATAAAAATCAAAGACAGGCATAACTTTCAGGAGAGAAGAATTTAATGAATTCAGGGCCTTGCTGTGTGCTCTCATTAGCATCTAAGTCTCTTAGGAATAACAATTTAGACTCTGCTTTATTTTCCACATATGATAAACAAAGAAAAGTAGTATGGCATGTATGACATAAGGAGATTTAAGATTAAACAGAACAACACACAAAGAATATTTAGCCAATGTCTGCTGGAGAGTAAGACATTACTGCATACTAGCTCTAAGATAAATATTAGGTACATTTGGGTCAATGGAAAAACCAGGGAGATAATTGAAATGAAAGTAGGTATTATTTTTGAAAACAGTATGATCTGCCTATTTAATACTGGAATTGAATGAGCCAGCGGGAGTGTAGAGACCCTCTAACAGAGTTAAATATGAAGTGACAATGTTGTTTTGCCTGATTTACATGAGACCTTTGTTGGTAAAGCACAGTTTTATCAAAGTACTCAATATGAAGCATTTATTCATCCAGATAATAAACACAAATCCACACATTTAAATATTCCTCAGAGTCAGAGATCAAGATGAAAATCCATAGAATCATAGAGATTTGTGTCTATAAACTTGCTTATTATATTCACATTCAAAGAGCTTGGAAAGGGTAGTGTCAGCTTTTAAACCAGAATCTTTTCATTACTTCTCCATGTTGAGGTTGTAGCACACGCTGTGAGTGGCCTCTAGAGATTCCTCAAGCTGTATGCAGACAGCAAATTGAATTTGAATGCTTTATTAGACACATTTTCCTTTCAGCTAGTGGAAGTGAATGTCAATTGTACTGGAAACCATATATTTTTATCTATCTATCTATCTGTCTATTGAGCTATATGTCTCTCTCTATATATATATCTGTAAACTGGGTTCTGATCTTACCAAAAAAAAAAAAAACCAACCAACCAACCAACCAAACAAACAAACAAACAAAAAAGAACCTTAAATCAAACTGCACTATTCAATTCTGAGTCATGTTCTTATTTATCAAACATAAAGTATTGGGTTCCAAAAAGAATGGCACATTTTATCTTAAACAAATAAGAAGCAAGATGAAGAGTGCAATGTCTCTTTTGATCATACTTGTCTTAGTAAGCAAAATCATCCAAACCATAGTATTAAATTACATTGGTTAAGAAGATATATTTCCTCATTCTCATTACTAGAAGATAGAAAATCATCTTCTCTACTCTTAATCCACAGTGGACATTATAGAATGTTATTTATATCCCCTTTCCATAAATTTGTATGATAATAAAGAATAATCCTGAAAACATAGAAGCTGTAAAGAATTGAATTACATATTAGCATACCATTTGCTTCCTCCTTTTATAATGCTGGAAAGCATTTAGTCTTTTGAGGGCATGATAAATTCTTGTTGAAGCCTGACATGAGGTACCACCATTTTTACTCTTTTTTTTTAAATTGTAAGCAGGTCTATATCATAATTGGGCACTCGTATAGTTAATGTTATTTCAATGGAACTTTAATAGTATGATACTTATGTTGAATATATAATGAATCCACTTTGAGCTGGAAGTGTATTAAAATAAATATTTTCTTACAAATAATACAATTGAGAGGATAGGTTATATGGATTTTTAGAAGAAGATGGCAAACAAAGAGGTTCTCAAATTGGATATCAAGACACATTCATGAAAGTGAGTTAAGAATGCAATGGTTAGATGTAGTCTGGAGATTTGCACCAAAATCACAGAACATCCCCATTTGAAGAGTAATATATGTTTTTTTAAACTATATTTTAATTCTATATACGCGTGGGCCCCTGTGTGGGGGTGCATGCATATGAGTGCATGTGCCCACAAAGATCAGAAGGAGGTTCCGGACTCTGGAGTTGGAGTTGCAGGTGGTTCTGAACCACTCAATGTGGGTATTAGGAACTGAATCTGGATCCTATACAAGATCCCTATGTATTATTGTCTTAACAAAATAGGATATAGCATTGAGATTCTGAGGATGAAACTTTTTTTAAGAGGAAAAAGTGAAGTGAAATCTATTAGTACATTGGGAAGCACTAAAATCAAAGCTACAGGCTGGAGTTTTGCATTCAGAATAGACCACTAAACAGCTAGAAAATATGATTGTTTAATAAATCTAGTATTATAATCACATAGAGAGGCTGATTTAAATCTATAGTAAATTTACTTGTAAAGTTTTGGAGGACATAACCTGTAACATTTTTGTACGTGGTAATTATAGTTGCAGGAAAGGGGTATATTATATAGATTTTATAAGTGACTCAGTCATGAATTGGCCATTAATCATGAATAATGTCCAAAGCCCTTAACAGTAAAAGTAAATAGAAAACAGGGGGAGGAGATTACAGGCTTTAAAGTCTTTAGATGCAGCTATGTTATTGATAATCTGTGGAGACATGCCTGTTTTACACTATAAAAGAAAAAAGTTTGAAAAAACATACTTCAATGAATAATGTCTAAGTCAACAGTGAAGAAAAAAGTATTCTATTTTTACTCAATTAGAGAGCAACTGGAATTAAACAACATTGTAATATTGAATATAAGAAGTGGTATCACTGAATACCAAAACAAAGGAGAGAG
>NW_021604606.1:771254-793749 GCF_004785775.1 Grammomys surdaster | reverse complement strand
AAGAGAAGAGAAGAGAAGAGAAGAGAAGAGAAGAGAAGAGAAGAGAAGAGAAGAGAAGAGAAGAGAAGAGGAGAGAGAATGCTACGGCAAGCAGACATGCCTTTTAGTGGCTTCCTGAGATAGTTGTGCAGAAGAAATATCCTATCAGATATCATTCATACTATGTTTTTTTCTTATATCAAAATTTGATTTGTTACATCCACAGAGTAATTATAATAAGTAATAATGGATTTCATTTTGAAGGTTTTTTTTTTAAAATCCAGATGTTGACTTTTTATTTTGAACATGGGTATCCTAAAGAAAAGCTGTCTGGCAATTTTGTGCTACAGTGCTCTTTGCCATATTAACAAAATATAATTGAATTACATTTCTTCTTTATGAGTCAAACCAAAACAATGAGATTAGTTATTTTGTTCAGTGAAGTAAATCTAATCTCCCACACATATCTGGGGATCCTTTTTTTCCCTTTAATGAAAATGGATTTTTTTCTCATATAATATATTCTGATTATGGTTTTCCCTCCCTATACCACCTAGCTCCTCCCTACCTCCCCACTCTTTCTATCTCTCACTAGAAAACAATCCAGTCTATAGTTTTTAAACCCATAATTTAGCTACACATGTGCTAGGGCTTCCTTTTGGAATTGCCTTTCTTAGAGGGTAACATTATATTTTCTTTTAAAACTATTCAGTGAAATTTTAGACAACATGAGGAATTTGTGTTCAAGCCTTCAACCTTGAGCTGTTGAAGCTCTGGTCTTTTTTTGGAGAAAGTTAAATAGTTAGGAATGTTGAGGCAATTTTCCTGTAATCATTAGAAGAGTTGGGACTCCTCTTCCTCTGCCAGTTCACACCTAAAAGTACAGCCCTAATGGGGAGCTAGTAACTGAGCCTGAAGATTAAGAGGGGGAGAAAAGGGAAACTTTATAATCACAAAATTGATAATTACCATGTAAATACTGAGGCTTTCACAGTCTATCACTGTCTAGGATGCTAACAATGATATCTCTGTTGTGTCTTTTGTGTCTTTATAGTCAGTTAACCACAGAGCATTGTTGAAAAACCTGGCATGAGACCAGGATGCTCCACAAAGAAAATAGAATGATTTGCTTCTGATAAATGGGAACAATCCTGGGGACTGTCTCAGGAAGCCATGGTCACTTATCTTTATACAGTGTGATAGAACTCATTATATTTCAAAAAGCCTCACGTCTCTGATGTACTCAAACACAATTTTTAAATGAATTAATTAATGAAAAGACTGAATGCATTCTGTAGTTGCTCAAGGCTTGAAAGATCTTGAGTATGATCTACAACGACTCTGTTAAAATAATTCATTAAGGGCTGTATATGTAAAGTATAAAATTCTCCTCCTAGTGTATATATTTGGGGTTAGGGTTCAAAATTAGAATAGTGTATCTACAAAATCAACATCAATGTGGCCTTTAATATTTTCAGTATAGAAATCGTATTTTGTATGTAGTACTTGAGATAGAACCCAGAGCCTCACACATGCTTAGCATTATACCACTGAGCTCCCGTCTTCAACATGTAATCATAGGAAGAGCTAATGGATTTGACTCCATGGGCACTGATAATTTGCTTTATTTGAAGGGTTTATTCACAGCAGAATATAGGCTATTTTATATTTGATACTGTACTTTCAAGATTGCTTTTGAGTTCTGTTATCTCTAAAATTAACTACAGGAGGAATTGTTTTACTTGTGGTTAATCAACAACAAACCTCTATCAACTGGCTTTTTTTTAATGTGTCTTTATAAAATATTCAATTCATTTCATAGCACTTGTCCTGACATAGTTGCGTTAAATCTCCTCACTTGGAATATGGATGCTAGGAATGTTTTCTGAGAGATTTATTTTGAAAATGTGAAGTGGAGTGCTGTTGAACACGAGTGTTCTCAGGCCCAGCAGCTTGTGGATAAGAAACGATTCACAGTGACATTTACCACCAGATTTGCTGGCTCTTTGCTTCCATCTGCCACACAGGCCTTCAGACCAATGTTAAGTCCTGGCTGGCTGGCTAAAAATGTCCCTTAGCTTCTCCAAAGAAACTTCATACAAGTATAGTTACTCTCCTATTAAGTGTCTGCTAGGTACACAGAAACACTCTGCTGGATAACTATCACCTGCTTTATGTGCTTTCTACCCATTGAACTTTTAAGCTACAAAGCCCTTTATCAAATAAAGACAGAGACAGAAAGTGCTGGAAATATAAAGGAGTTGCTTTGTTAGTCACAACACTGAATTTCATCAGAACCCCCAAAGAGTTACACAAAGCAGTAAATGGAAAGATAAACTCTCACAAGCAACCAAGGCCTGATACATCACTGTTTAAACTGCATTCCTATGATCAGCAGCCAGTATTGGACTATCTTTTTAAACCTTTTAGAGATACTGCCTTTCCCTCAAACTTACTAGAACAAATCTCTCTCGTAGAAGTCTCATGTTCACTACTTTAGCAAGAAATTGATGTTTTCTTCTTGCATGCTGAAATTTAAAAACCACAGACATAGGGCACTGTGTATAAACTGAGACTTGTGTGTCTTTTGTTCTTTTCTCGTTGTGGTAGTTTATATATAAAGATGATTACCATCAAGCATCTTGTCCAAACAAGCATGTAACAACATAACTCTTATTTCAAGAGATTACACTACTCCTTCTGTGGACTAAGCCTTCAAGTTGCATTGACAAATAGAGACTAGTGGAAGTATTATGTAAATGTCAATGTCTAAGTATCATGAGTACTTCAAGCTTAGCATCACAGAATGAAGCTGTAGTCTGGCCTACCAGAGGGTGCAGGCTGTATGAAGAAATGAGGATCTCTAGTGAACAGCCACCTTTACAACATTTAATTAGAGATGTTTAGAATTTCTAGCTCACTGGATGCTGAATAATTGCATTCACACTAAGTGGAACAATCACAATAATCATCTGGCTGATAACAGGAAAAAAAAACGAGTCACAGAATCAAAAGCAAAATTGCTTTAGGCCACTAAGTTTTGGGGCATTATAAGAAATAATAGGTAACTGAGACACCCATATACTTAAGATCATCAAAATAAATCAAACAGTTTTCAGAGCATGACCACTTATCTTGTAAATTTGAACAATTTGTACAGCTCTGACAAGACCTCTGCATCATATTATATAATAGAAGTAAACAGCCACAGGGATGCTTGCTTTAGTGTTTTTTAAAAGGCCACTTTGAAAAACATAAAATCAATTCAAATAGAAAGCCACTTTGAACTCAAGCCTCCACTCATGTTAAAAGAAAAATATTCAACCAGGTGACAACTTCAATGATTATTCCAGGCTCAGCACTCCATTTCTAAGAAATTCAGAGAAAACTGATTTTAAGGTACAACAATACAGATCACTATTTACTCCTTAGAAATGTAAGGCTGTGTTTAATTAGCATTAACTGCTTGCTCTCTGCATCTATTTAGAATTCCCGTTGTGTTGTTGGACAGATAGATAGTGTAAGACACAGCAACAAAACAAACAATACTTGATATAATTGGACTAGGATCCCATCTCTCTTGTTTTGTAGCTGTGACACCTTAGTCTAGCAGTATTCTTTCTATGCCTTGGATTTCTTACCTTAAATAAAGTTGTGCCTAACCATATTTATTTTGCAATTATTTCAGGAATATCTATCAAAGTATAGAGGAAGCTATGCATATAAGAGAAGTCTTGGAATAATAATGTCTTAGAATAAAAGCAAGATGATTCTGACTTCATGTTGATTCCCTTCATTCAACATTTGTGTGTTTAATAGGCTGACCTTATGGCCAGTTTTCTGTCACTTTGCCAAAGGAAGTACCAATCTTCTTTTTGAGAAAATTCCTCTTCCACTTTTTCCACTTTGGTCCTCGAGCTGCCTACTCTTGCCAGTGGCTCAGTCCTGAGGACACTTCCCACTGGCAGCAATATAGTAGGAATAGTGGAGCAACACAAGGAGCCATAGACCTCATTGAGGGAGAAGAGAAATGGAGGAGGTACCTGATAAAATTAGCTTCTTTCAGAGTGCTTGCTCTTTGTGTAGCCTCTGCTGCAAGCTCACTGGCCATGGTGTTTATCACCTCACTCTCACTCCATTACCTTACTTGGTGTTGCAGCTGTGGGGTTTAGTTCTGCTTATTATCATTTTTGACCATACATATACAAGTCTCACTGTTATGCATCACCTTCTGATGTTCTCAGGACAGACAAGTTTACCTGGCTAGACTTCAGCCAATAATGCCCTTGTTACCACTCACTTCCCCACTTTCTGCCCTTCTCATTTTCTCTGTAACTAGGTTTCTCATATTCCAGTGTGTGCTAGAATCACCTGCAGAGTCCATTAATATTCATGTAAACTTGAAAGGGCTAAGGGTAGGCCTTGACTTTCTGTCATTCTTTTCCAGGCCAGTTGGCAGTAATCTGTAGACTATACCTTATGGCACTTATAATTGAGATAATGCATTTCCTTTTTATTGTTTTATCTTCTCTCTCTACTGCATTGACTGTGCTTCATAAAAGGATAGACTAACATATTTTTTGATTAATTTTCAGCACTCAGTCTGATGCCTAATGCATAGAAGCTGCTCCATGTAGAGCGATTAAATGGATTAATTATGTATGTACTTAAACAAAAATGAAGAATATATGTCCAGTTAGAAACACCACTTTACCATTCAGGAACACTGCATCTTAAATAGATTTCTGTTCCCTGACTTTGATTATTTCAGTAATATTCAGAGAACCTTATATGAGAGTGTAAACCCTTAAATTCCATTCCACAAGCTTATAAAATAAATCATTGGCATAACATTTCTTCACAGTATTACAGACTCTGACATTGAACACACCAATGACATCTAGACAACAAATATCAATAAAGGATTGCATATGGACAATGTGCATATGTGCTGAGAGAACTAAAAATTAGAGATCATGAAAGAAAATAAACTGACATAATTTATTCACTAAACCGAAAGAAAATAAACTGGCATAATTTATTCACTAAACCTTCATAAAGAAATTTCAGTTCACAATGATGACAAAAAACAAAACACAATCTTGCACATTTTTAAAGTCTCCATTGTCACTGAACTTTCACCTTGATGTCTGTGTTTAGATGCTAGGGATGTGGTACTTTGTTGGGTTTCCTTATCAAGAACCACCTTTAATTTTAGTTTAAAATTATACCTATGAATACTCTGCTTCTAGTATAGCAGAAATTCAAAGGAGAGGCCTTCTCCTAGAGATTCAGTGTCCTCCACAAAGCCATCCAGTTTTAGTGCCAAGGAGCAAGCTAAAGTATCAGTTTAAGACATTATGACTTCTCCTCTTTTGCCCTTTTTTCCTTGCAGTTAAATCTTCAGAAAATACAGCTTGTATTGCTCTCAGTATCCAAGGAACCCACTCAAAGACCTTTTGCATAATAAATAACATAAATGTTTACTCCTTTATGCAGAATCAGAAACCAATTTTCCTTTCACTAAGAGATAACCTCCCAGCCATGCTTTTGAACAAACAGCTAAAGCAAAAGAGAACACCTGGGATAAAATATACTTACAGGCTCCAGTAGTGCTCAGTCCAGGGGCACGGTCAGGCTGCTTTGTCCTCAGCTCCCTTAGTAAATGGTTTACAGCCTCCCACTCAGACCTCAGATCTTCTAACTTCCTCTTTAATAGAAAAGCATACATGTTACTGATTTTACAAACACTGTCAATATAACTTAGCTAATCATTTTAATATCATTTTCTGAGTATATTCTTTATGAAGAACATGAATAATGACAAGAAAAAAATTATTTCCAAACAGATATTTTTAAAATTTTTAATTTAAAATTTTAAAAGAAGGTCGTGGGAGATGATTCACTGGAAACAGGCAGTGCTTGCTGTGCAAAATGAGGACCTCAGTTAAGCTACCTGGTTAAATAGAAAAAACTGCATGTGGCAGCTTTCACCTGTGATCCTGGGTGTTCTGTGAAGACCTAGGGGGATCCTACAAGATCCTTGGCCATCATTCCAGCCAATCCATAAGCTTTAGCCTCAGTGAAAGACCCTGTTCCAAAATCTATGGTGGATAAGTGACAGAGAAGACAGCCAATATTGACCTTTGTCTTCCATGTGTGGACATATGAATGTGAGCATCCACACACAAGCAGGTAGGCACACACATATAATCACATACAAATACAAATGCACTGCGATTCTAAACTCTTTGTGCTTAGATTATTACAAATTTAAAGTCAGGTCTTGTGAGAATGCTTAGCATGTATAAACTGACTGTATATATACAGACATGCATGTGGGCATTTCAACTGCACAATTTTATCCTATGTCTCCCTCTATAAATGTATCCAATATATGTGAGGCCTAGAGATGATATTGAAATCTCAAAAATGCTTTGTTAATTGTAGCAAGAGCTACTGAACAAACTTAAATTGACATCCTTAAATATTTCCTTAGAATGGACTCAGCTCATATTTGATCCTTTATAATAGTTTTTGTTTCAATTGTTTATTTTGAATTGCAAATATTTGAATGATATCCTTAAATAATTATAAGAGACATCTCTTAACACTACTTTGGGGAAGTTTCTAGAAGTAGTCTAAGAGAATTTGGGTTAAAAAGGCAGTTCATAAGCCATTTGCAAATATTCCTAGTGTATAACCAGTGGTAAAAAGTAACTGTCAAAAATCATTTGAACTATTCTTACCAAAAATAGTTAAGAAAAATGAAAACCTCAGCTTTTCAAATATATTGTAAATAGGTATTGATGCTTGGTAATAAAGCTTTCAGTGATACCTTCGAGAATATGAAAAATAAATGTGGTTAGTAGCTAATATCCAGCTAGGCCATGATGATCCCAGTTAAACAGACAAACAGACAAAACAGACACACAGACACACAGACTAAAGTACTTCAAGAAAATGAGCTTGGTAGAGAAAAAGACATCCCATTACCAGATTTAGAAAGACAGGGGTATTATGCCATTACAAAAATGGCTAATATGCACTGCTGCTCCTTGAACAACAATATAATTTAGCCCTACTCAGTCCTTCTGAAATGCTACATTAACTTTGATGGTCGACTTGACTGCTTCTTGACAGCAGGCAATTAGAACATGGATTCCACATTCCTCATCCCCCTTAAAACTAAAAGTTGTTGAAAAATGGCACATGGTTCTTTTGAAGTGTTGTCTTCTCTGGTAATAAGCTAAATATTTTTAATTTTCACTACTGGTATATTCCTGGTATTTGCTAGTTGGGGAGATTTTTTGTTTGCATGTTCAAGTAGTACAACCTAGCCTGTGTTCTTAATAAGAAAGTACTCTAGCAAAGCTACACTCTCACCTGAGGGCTTTAGCAGAGTCATATGGGCATTCCCAACTGTACCATAAATAACATATAAATGCAAGTAATATGATTCTGTAATATTAATACAATATAAAGTGATTGATTAGATTATTTTGATTACATTTAATTTAATCTACTTTTTTTCATACAGGATCTCATGTAGTCATGGCTTGTCTGGAACTCATGAAATACTTGGGGACGAGATTGAGCCATTCCAAGTGCTGGCCTGAAGGCAAGTCTGGTTTTATGCACTATCTGGGGATCTTCATGCTTGAATGGCAAGCATGTTATCCATTAAGTCATATGCCCACATACCACATATTGTACAATTATAATATTTAAATAAACAACATTTTGATCAATATTGTATCACTCAACCTATTATGTCATATGTAAATCTTGAAACGTACATTTATGGTAGTTTATTAACCATTGTTAGGAAAAAATAAGCCTTCAAGAAGTCCTTTGGAATGTTGATAAGACATTGATATGTAGTAGAATAAATTTGTTGGTCTAAGGAAAAATAGCTTAATATAGTTATTAACACAAAACAGCTGAGGAAAAATAACTTCCTGGATGTGATTGACTATAATTAAAATGATTAATGATGCTATCACTTAGTAGGTTATATTTGAGGAAAGGATGTCCAGAGGTTTATATTTGCCTTCTTAATCATTTGCCCACAGCAACTATTTGAGTGAAAGGTTGTGATATAACCCTTTAGCCAGTTATATAAAACTTGTCACACCTTACTTTTAGTTTTTTTCATTAAAGTATATATTGAAGAGTAAGTTATATACATTATAAGGCTCACTTAAACAATATTCTTGATAATATAAAAAATTAGCAAGTCAGATTTGCCTTATCATATTTCAGCAAATAACTAGCGTTTAAAATCCCAAAAGTTCTTTTGGTTGTAAAAGAAGCAACATTAACATTTCAAATATATATACACATTTAAATGAAAATTAAGAGAAAGCTACACTTAAAATGAGTATGAGTACCAGAAACAAATGTCTAAATGCTTATGCACAGGAATGTTTAAAGGGATTGGAGAGAGGGTTCCGAAGTTAATCGCACTTGCTACTCATTCAGGGAAAGGTAGTTAGGTTCCTATTACACATAGTGAAGGTTCACAAATGCCTATAACTACAGTTCCAACAGCATCTAATGCTCTCTTCTGGCTCTGTGAACACCAGACACATATTTAATACAAATATATACATGGAAGTAAAATATGGATACACATGAAATAAAATAAATAGATGATTAAAAACAACAAATGGTGTATTTCTTTTACAGTTGTTGATATCTGTTGTCACTGACAAGTGTTATGTTTTCTTTAATAGGATCTGTCTATATAGAAAATACTGTCCTTGAACTTGCTTTGTAAGCACATGCTTGCCTTAAATTCTCAACCCTTCTTTCCCAACCTTCCAATGATATAAATCACCATACTACTTTGTTGTCTTTTAATTGTGAAAGAGGTGATGTTGGGATGATGTCTGTTCCTCTGAATGTAGAAAATATTAATCTCATCAAATCTTATTATGAAATGTATAGCTTTGCAAAATTGTGGTTTACTGAAGTTACTAATCTTCAAATATTTCTGAAGATGGGGAAATGATATGCACATAAAATAAAGCAGAAGTATTACCAGGAGGTAGAGGAGCATACATTGAAAAAGAGACAGAGAGTGGATAAGGGAATGGAGTGGGGCAGAATGAGTGAAGGCTGACTGAGTTTTCTAATCATACAATAGTAAAAAACAATTATGGTATCTTTATATCAGAGATTTATACTCCCTTTTTTAATATAATTTTTATCTCACAACATACTTTTATCTCGAAAGAAAATATGTATCAAGTTCAATATAATACTTGAAGTTCTAGATAGAGCAATACAACAACTAGAGAGGATCAAAGGATACAAATTGAAAAAGAAGAAATAATGTGGGACTGTGAATGGATAGCTTGGTTTCTGGTGGAGCACTGGCTAGAGATTGCTAGAGACCCACCCTGCAAGGGACGGTATACATTTTGCCACACTCCCTAACTCCAGCCTCCTGACACATGGCTGAAGACCTCCATTGATCCGTGCCTTTCAGTCACGTAGGGCAATACCCCTAGAACCCCTCCCAAAGAGAGGTTTGTGGCACCTTGCACAGGTAGAAAGTGTGACTACAGGCCTCAGAGCCTCATGAGATATCCATATTAATGAGATACTTAAAGGCCAGAGGGCATAGATAATTAAGCATTTCTCCCCAGACCCTCCTCCTTACAAAGAGTATTTAACCAAAGGCCCGCCCTGGGAGTACGAGGGGGACAACAACATCTACTTTCTGCCATGAAAACAAATCTTCTAAAATCAAGGACTTCCTTGTGTCTTTGGGGCCCTGCCACGGGGAACTGTGGAGAAGGTCTTTACTGAGCTGTTGCTTAATCTCTCACTAGAAGACTTCTCTATGTTCCCACCACAAAGGCCACCAACTCAAGCAAGCTAGTTGACCCAGCTAATTGAGTGTAGTAACAAAGAGTTTCTCACCCCGTGGGGGCACTGCCAGAGCTTCTCTCCCTCTAGTCCCTCCTGGCTGCAGGCCAGTCTAGCCTATATGCCCACTCCATCTCGGTTCTTCCGCGGCTCCCAGCAGCATCTAGGAGCCCAAAGACAAAGACCACTGGTCTCCCTGTCAGCCACTTCAGCCCAGAGACCCCTACTCAGGAGTTCTGCCCCCATGGGACTTCAGGCTGAGACTTCTCCACTCTTGAGCGGAGCCCTGCAGCTTCTCACAGCCCGGCATCTGCCCAGTGCTGTGTGGAGTGAACTCAGTCAAATATTTGCAATTCTGCCTCCCTGAGCCATGGCAGACACGTGGGAACCACAACATAGCTGAACAGGACCCACGTCCACGTGAGAGTTACTGCCCTGCAAATAGTATCACTACTTCCAGATCATATGATAGTATACATAAATAGCCCCCAAAATTCTACCTTAGAACTCCTGCAGCTAAAAAACACCTTCAGCAAAATGTCTGGATACAAAATTAATTCGAAGAAATCAGTAGCCCTCTGTTATACACATGATAAATGGCCTAAGAAAGTTGTTAGGAAAACAATACCCTTTAAAATAGTCATGATTAATTTAAAAAGAAAAGCCTTGGTGTAACTCTAATCAAACAAGTGAAAGATCTTTATGACAAGAACTTCAAGTCTCTGAAGAAAGAAATGGAAGAAGATATCAGAAGATAGAAAGATATCCCATGCTCATGGATAGGTAAGATTAACAAAGTGAAAATATTCATCTTAGGAAAAGTAATCCTCATATTCAATGATATTCCCATCAAAATTCCAACACAATTTTCATAGAACTTGAAGGACTAATTCTAAACTTCATATGTAAAAACAAAAAAATCCAGGATAGACAAAATAGTCCTGAACAATAAATGAATGTTGGGAGGAATTATGATCTCTGACCTCAAGCTGTACTACAGAGAAATAGTGATAAAATGCATGATATTGGTAGGTGGATCAATAGAATCAAATGAAAGACCCAGAAATAAACCCATACACATATGGACATTTGGTTTTTAATAAAGAAGCCAAAACCATGCAATGAAAAAAAGAACGCATCTTCAACAAATGGTTCTGGTCTAACTGGATGTCTGCATGTAGAAGAATGAAAATAGATCCATATTTATCCCTGTACAAAACTCAAAGTCTAAGTGGATCAAGGACCTCAACATAAAACCAGATACACTTAATCTTGTAGAAGAGAGAGTTGAAAATGGCCTTGAACAGACTGGTATAGGAGACAATTTCCTAAACAGAACATCAATGTCTCAGGCTCTAAAAACAACAATGGATAAATGTGACCTCACAAAAGTGAAAAACTTTGTAAGGTAAGGGACACTGTCAATAAGCCAAAATGACAGCCTGATGATTGGGAAAGGATCTTCACCAAGATAAACAGGAAAGAAGGTACAAGTGAGGATGCTTGAATCTCACTTAGAAGTGTAAATAAAATAGCCATAAGAAGCAGATCAAGGGAGGGACCTGAGTGTGAGGAGGATAGGGAAGAGTAAGGGGTGTGTGTTTAAGATCAGTATGAGGATAAATGGCTAATACCTAAAATTTACAAAGGATACAGGAAGTTATACACAAACAATGAAAATAATTCAATTAAAAATTAGGTACAAAGCTAAACTCAATTAAAATTGGTACACAGAGTTAAACAGAGAATTCTCAACAGAAGACTCTCAAATGGCAGGGAATACTTAGATGTTCAAAGTCCTTAGTAATCAAGGAAATCCATGTCAAAACAACTCTGAGATTCCATCTTATACCAATTAGAATGGCTAAGATAAAAAAACTCAAGGGATAGCACCTGCTTGCACGTATGTGGAGAAAGGGGAACACTACTCCATTGCTGGTAGGATTGAAAACTTGTACAACTTCTCTGGAAATCAATTTGGAAGTTTCTCAGAAAACTGGCATTAGTTCTACCTAAAGACCCTTGGCAGGTACTCAAAAGATGCTCTAACATATAACAAGGACATTTGCACATCTATGTTCATAACAGCTTTATTTGTAATATTCAGAAACTGGAAAAAATCTAGATTTCCTTTAACTGAAGAATGGATAAAAAAGTGTGGTACATCTACACAGTGGAATCCTATTCAGCTATTAAAAACAAAGATCCCGAATTTTCAGGAAAATGGATGAAACTTTAGAATATCATCTGAAGTAAGGTAACCCAGTCCCAAAAGGACATGCATGGTATGTACTCACTTATAAGTACATATTAGCCATAAAATACAGAATACTCATGCTATACTCCTCAGACCCAAAGAAGCTGAACAGGAAGAAAGGCACAAGGAATGCTTGAATCTCACTTAGAACTATGAATAAAATAGCCCTAAGACTCAGATTGAGGGAGGGATCTGGGTAACAGGAGGATGGAGAGGAACCCCAGTGGAGTGGTAGGGATACCAAATTTCCAACCCCAAATTTATCCTGTCTACAAAAAATGCAGGGACTGGGGATTGAGCAGAGATTGAGGGAAGGGACAACCAATAACTGGCCCAACTTGAGACCCATCCCATGGGCAACCTCCAATCTCAGATACTATTCATTATATTCTATTATACATGTAGACAAGAGTCTAGCATGGCTGTCCTATGAGAGGCTCCGCAATGCAGCTGAATCAATGGGATGTAGACAACCACAGCCAAACATTGGATAAAACTTGGGGTCTCTTATGAAAAAGTAAGGGGAAGGATTACATGTTCCAAAGGGGATAGGAACTCCACAAGAAGACCAACAGAGACAACTAACCTGTACCCATAGTGTTCTCTGAGACTGAATCACCAACCATAAAGCATTAAAGGGCTGGATCTAGGCCTCCCCGCACATATGTAGCAGATGGTCTTCATGTGAGTCCTGAACAAATGGAGAAGGGCTATCCAAAATAAAGTTGCCTGTCTGTGGGATATGTTTTTCTAACCTACTGCCTTGTCTGGCATCAGTGTGATAGCATGTGTCTAGCCCAGAAAAGACTTGATGCACAGGGTGCAGGGATACCTAGGAGGATCCATTCTCTCAGAGGCAAATAAGAAATGGTGATGGTGGGAAGGATTGTAGGAAGAGGGGACCAGGAAGTTGGACATGGAGCCAGACGATTCTTCTTTGGAAACAAAATGCAGAGGTGACAATAGAAAATTTCCTAAACAATGGAAATTCTCCAATATCCCCTTAGTGACAAAGTCTGCAAATGGTAGATAGATCTTGTATGGAAACAATTGAATATTTCATAAATATCCTTGAGGAATATAAATTTTCTTTGTAAAATAAAATTACATTTAAAAATAAAAACGATCATGTCTATTTGTGTATGTGCATGCACATATGTATGAGGATCCAAATGGAGGCCAATAAAGAGGGTCAGATAGGCTCCAGCTGGATTCAACAGCAGTTGTGAATCACTCAATGTGAATACTAGGAACCGGACTCAAGTTTTCTGGAAGAGAACCTAGCTTTCTTCAACCCTTTATTTTTCTTTTTAAGAATCACCTCTGTCTGCCTACTTTTTTATTTCCAAATATTCTCCTCCAAATGTAAGACCCCAAAATTGTCTTATACAAATGTATTCCAGACCAAGAAGCTGTTTCCTTTCCAATAAATGCACAGAATTAAGAAGAAGCTAGAGCAAGATAGTTTAAAATGTATCATATATTGGCTTGCTGCTGGTATTCATACTCACTTTAAATGTAGTTTTCTGTTAAATTTCATTAAATTTGTATGTGATTTTAGAAATGTCAATGTTACCTCATTTAAAGCTGAGAGAATTAATGGGATTTAAAATACTGTAATTATTTGCTGAAGTAATAAGACATGGCAAGTTTGATTTGTTGTTTTTTTCAACTATCAGAGATATTGCTTAAGCCAATATCTCTTACTCATCAATGTATACTTTAATGAGAAATTAAAAGTAAGGAGTGACAAATTTTAGATAATTGGCCACATGATTACATCACAACATTTTACACAGAATAATTGCTGCAGACAAATGGTCAAGAGGGCAAATATAAATCTCTGGACATCCTTTCTTCACATGGAACTACTAAACATTAGTATCATTAGTCATTTTCAATTATAGTCAATCACAAGGGATGGTTTCTTTCCCTAGCTACTTTGTAGTTAATAACTCTATTAAGCTGAATTTTTTCTTTATGACAACACATTTATCCTACTGCATATCATCATCTTATCAAGATTCTCACTAACTTGTTGAAGGCTTATTTTTTTGTAACAATAGTTAATACATCACAATCTTTCTGCTTTTGTGTGTTAGGTATTAAATTCTGAATGATAAAACTTTTTTTGTGAGATTTTAGTACTTTAGGATACTCCAAAACTGCAGGTAAGTTTCATGTTTTTTCTACAAAACAAGGTACAACTCATAGGTAGAAAATTTGCTTATCATGTACAGCACCCTGAGTGTTCCATCCCTGATATGACAAAACAAAACAAAGTATCATGTTGTGAGTCAACAACTTCTCTATGTCTGATAAGGCCAAATCAATCAAACATCTGACCCCTATCAACTTGATAGTTTGATTTCTCTAAGATCAGAGAACTTGTACACATATGTTTACTGATATTCCACCTCTTTCAAATGAACTATATATATGGGGAAGCAGGAAAAGTGGAAGGAAAAATGTCACTGACTTATAAGACAGCTTTAAGAGAAGTGGGAAAAATAAGACAAGTTATATGGCTTTGTTTTTGTTTGTTTGTTTGTTTGTTTTAATTTTCCATTTATTTCACTGAGGAAACATCAGAGTTGGGTGGAGTTCAGTTCACATGTCAAAGCAGCCTTGGGAATGAATGTATAAGTGGAAATGAGATTAAGTTAAGCATAACTGATTTGATTAATATATGTATGAGAAAAGCAAAACTTCCTACATTTTGAAGGAAGGATTTTTCTATGTTTTATGCAAAAGCAGGCAGTAAAGCAAAATTAAACACACTTTTGTGAACTATGAGAAAGGGTGTTCAGTTTCAGCTCATTGTCATTAAGGTTTTGAGGGTGAATCAAGAATAGATAGAAATGACTTATCCTTTAGTCCATTTGTTCATTTAGTGGTTCACTAGAATGAGGATCTCTGCAGTAATTACTCTTGGTATTTTATCAGTCTGGTAACTAACCTGTATACTTTTATCCAAAGCAAAATGAAATATGCTGTTTTCAGTACTGGCTCCATGTCTGCAGTCCAAACAACAAAAATATTTATTTTATTTTTAAAGGATCAAATGAAACCTCAAGTTGTATGCACATTATTTTTCTGTACTTTAGGATTAGAGATAACTTAATTATGAATGAGAGACTTTAATATTTCCAGAGAAAGTTGTGCCTTTTGCATCTGGTGTTTTGCCATTATATTCAAAATCCAACATTAAATTTACTTGATGAAAACTCCCACCTTCTGGTCAGAACTGGTGCCCTGAGCAGACCTTTAGCATCAGCTCTGCACCCAATCCCCCCAAACCCAGAGGAGGCTGGACTCCCAGGAGTTCTAACACACCTAGGAACATAGGATCATAGGATCACAGGATCTCAGAAGATTAGTCATACCAGTATTTCAGAATCCCAGATGCAGCCTGACCCCCAGGATCTCAGGATCACAGGATCACAGGATCACAGCCAGATTCAGATTTAAAATCACTTCTCATGAAGAGGATAGAGTACTTTAAGGATGACATAACTCTCTCAAAGAAATACAGGAGAACACAGGTAAACTGGCAGAAGTCTTTAAAGAAGACACAAAAATCTCTTAAAGAATTACAAAAAAACACAACCAAACAGGTGAAGGAATTGAACAAAACAATCCAGGATATAAAAATGGAAGTAGAAACAATAAAGAGATCATAAAAGGAGTCTACCCTGGAGATTGAAAACCTAGGAAAGAGATCAAGAGTCATAGATATACGAGATAGAAGAGAGAATCTCAGGTGCAGAAGATACAATAGAAAATATGGACACAATAGTCAAAGAAAATGAAAAATGAAAAAAAGCTCCTAACCCTAAACATCCTGGAAATTCAGAACACACTGAGAAGACCAAACCTAAGGATAATGGGTATAGATGAGAGTGAAGATTCCCAAATTAAAGGGCCAGTAAATATTTTCAACAAAATTGTAGAAGAAAACTTCCCTAACCTAAAGAAAATGATACCTATGAGCGTACAAGAAGTCTACTGAACTCCAAATAGAGTCGACCAGAAATTCCTCCTGTCACATAATATTCAAAACACCAAATGCACAAAACAAGGAAAGAATATTAAAAGCAGTAAGGGAAAAGGGTCAAGTGAATTATTAAAGCCGACCTGTTGTAATTACACCAGACTTCTCACCAGAAACTGTAAAAGCCAGAAGATCCTGAAAAGATGTCACATGGACCCTAAGAGAATACAAATGCCAGGCCAGGCTACTATACCCAGCAAAACTCTCAATCACAATAGACGGAGAAACCAAGATATTCCATGACACAAACAAATTTACACAATATCTTTCCACAAATCCAGCCCTACAAAAGGTAATAGAGGGAAAGCTCCAACACAAAGAAGGAAATTATACCCTAGAAAAAGCAAGAAAGTAATCTTTCAATAAACCCAAAAGAAGATAGCCACACAAACATAATTCCACCTTTAACATCAAAAATAACAGGAAGCAACAATCACTTTTCTTTAATATCTCTTAACATCAATGGACTGAATTCCCCCCCAAAAGATGTAGACTAACAGATACGTAAATAGAACCCAGTGTTTTGCTACATACAGGAAAAACACCTCAGTGACAAAGACAAATACTTCCTCAGAATAAAAGGCTGGAAAACAATGTTTGAAGAAAATAGTCCCAAGAAACAAGCTGGAGTAGCCATTCTAATATCGAATAAAATCGACTTTCAACCTACAGTTATCAAAAAAGATAATTAAGTACACTTCATATGTGTCAAAGGAAAAAATCAACCAAGATGAACTCTCAATTCTGAACATCTATGCTCGAAACATGAGGCCACCCACATTCATAAAAGAAACTTTACCAAAGCTCAAAGCACACATTGCTTCTCACACAATAATAGTGGGAGATTTCAACACCCCACTCTCAGAAATGGACAGATCATGAAAACAGAAACTAAACAGAGACACAGTGAAACTAAGAGAAGTTATGAACCAAATGGATTTAACATATCTATAGAACATTTCATCCTAAAAAAAAAAAAAGAATATACCTTCTTCTCAGCATCTGATGGTACCTTTTCCAAAATTGACCGTATAATTTGTCACAAAACAGGCCTCAACAAATAAAAAAAAATGCAATAATCCCATGCATCTTATCAGACCATCACACACTACGACTGGTCTTCAATAATGACAAAAATAATAGAAAGCTCACATACAAGTGGAAACTGAACAACACATTACTCAATTGTACCTTGGTCAGGGAACAAATAAAGAAAGAAATTAAAGACTTTTTAAAATTTAATGAAAACAAAGGCACATCTTTCCAAATATGGAGACAAAGTGTTGGACAGAAACTGAAGGAGGGGTTGTCTGGAGACTGTTCCACCTGGATATCCATCCCATGTGCAGTCACCAAAAGTCCACTCTGATGTGGATACCAGGAAGTACATGCTGACAGGAGTCTGACATAGCTGTCTCCTTAGAGGTCTGCCAGAGCTTAATCTGTACAGAGGTGGATGCTCACAGCTAACCATAGAACTGGGGTTCCCAATGGAAGAGTGAGAGAGAAGACTGAAGGAGCTGAAAGTGTTTGCTGCCCCATGGAGAGAGCAACAATACCAACCATCCAGAACTCCCAGGGTCTAAACCACCAGCCTGGGAGCACATAGGGAGGGACCCATGACTCCAGCTGTATATGCAGGGGATGATGGCATTGTCAGGCAAAGGTGGGAGAGGAGGCCCTTGGTCCAGTGAAGGCTGGATGCCCCAGAGTGGAGGAATTTGAGGGTGGGGAGTTGGGAGTGGGTCGGTGGGGGCACATCCTCACAGAAGCAGGAGGAGGGAGGATGGGACAGGAGGTTCTTGGGTAGGGGGCAAATGTGGAAAGGGAATCATATCTGAAATGTAAATAAAATGTCCAATAATTAAAAAAAAACACATTTTCCAGTATCTAAACCACCAGCCTGGGAACACACATGGATTGACCCATGGCTCCAGCTGCATATGTAGTTGAGAATGGCATTGTTGGGCATCAGTGGGAGAGGTGGGACTTGGTCCTTGGAAGGCTGGATGCCCCAGTGTGGGGAAATTCGAGGGCAGAGAAGCAGGAATGAGCATATGGTTGGGGACACATCCTCATAGAAGTTTGAGGAAGGAGGATTGAATAAGAGGTTTTGGGGGGCTTGGGAAAAGGGGATAACATCTGAACGGCAAATAAATAAAATATCCAATAAAAAAAACAGATAATGGAACGGGCTATTGTAGTCGAGCATTTGAGACTTTTGTCAACAATTTAATATTATCCATATTATTGTGATTCCTTATAATCCTCAAAGACAAGGTATCAGGGAAGTGGCCCATGGAACTTTAAAACAATATCTTCATAAAATAAAAAAGGGGAGGTACATCACTATATACCACAAATTTATTTAAATCGTGCTCTTTTTATTTTAATTTTTTTAAAAAATTGGATGCCAAGGAGCTTTCTCCTGAGTGTCTATGTCACCCTACATCTAGTCATACTTATGCCTAGGTAAAAAGTAAGGATCCACTTACTAGCATGTGGCATGATCCCAATCAGGTATGTAATATGGGGAAGAGGGCATGCTTTTGTTTTTTTCTGTAAGATGCTGAAGGAGAATGGTGGCAGCCAGAGTGACTGATGAGACATGGTGATGCTGGGACAAAGAATGATGCTGACCTGTGAGCTTGCTGAGTGCCCTGACAATGGTGACTGGGAAGCTGTATTAGACACATGTTGCTGACCTATATTTGCTTGCCTATATCCCAGATGGGACAAGCTGCCTTGCCTCAAGTTTTTAGACCGTGTGAAATAGAAAATCAAAAAGAGAAGCTATAATGACTCTTGTATTTTTCTTAAATATGACCAGTTATTCGGGCTCAATCATGGACTGGACTAGAAATCAATCCAATATTGGAAATAACAGTCTTCATTGGGAAGGCTGGTTCTGGACATATTCAGAGACATATTTGGAAGTTGTTGCAGTTCTCTATGATGTTATGTTAGCAAGAGATAAAATTGGGACAGGATCTAGATTTCAAATAAGTGTTAGTGTATGTGTTAAGACTCTTTTAATTGTCAAGTTAAAATTATTTTTATTTCTTCTACAATATTTATTGTAAGTTGGACGGATTGTACACTTTCTAATTGTATTAGTGTGTTGAAACCTGGCATGTCTGTTATGGTAGGCTATCAACCAGCTAATTTTTTATTGCCCTGCATATTACAGAACCTTTTTATTTTGAAAATATTTTGCAAGTACTGGAAGAAGTGAGTTAGGCTTTAAACAGAAGGGTAGTGGGCTTGATTATTGCTGGTATAACAGCTTTAATTATATTAATTGCTAGCATCACTGCTTCTGCAATTGCTTTGACACAAGAAGTTAAGACAGCTACTTTTGTAAATAATTTAGTAAAAAAAAATATTACTAAGGTTTCAAGTATACAAGAGGATTTAGATAGGCATTTGGAATGTAGGATTGATGCTCTTTATCTTATTCAAATTATGGGAGGAGGTTCAGTGTTTAAGAGTAAGTAGCTATCTCAAGTGTCATGCCAAACACCAATGGAGTTATGTTACTTCTAAAATTTACAATGATAGTCATTAAAATTAGGAAAAACTTTAAAGTCACTTTCAGGGTATTTTGCATAATTCTAACACCTCTCTGGATGTTTTAACTTTGCATAGTAAGCTTATGAATTTAAAGACTTCTGCTCTGCTGAGTGTTGATACAGTAGATGCTACTGATAAAATTATCAATGGCTTGAAGTCAGTATGTCCATTTTGGTCAAGCATCAAAAATGGCATATATAAATTGAGCATGTTAGCTCATTTTAGTTCTGGGAATATTTTTATTCCTGCCCATCGTGTGAAAGCTTGTCTTTAACAATATTAACATTTTGGCAGCCAAAGTACATGACTTGAAACTGAAAATGGACCCCCAGACAGACTTATTAATTTAACAGGCTGGCAAGCCAAGGATTTGAAAGATTCTGCACAGAGCCTTACCAACCTAAGACAGAACTGCATTGCTTTTGATAATGCATACTCCACGATGGGTAAGGGAGGCATTCCTGGCAGAATGATCTAAGACAGGCTCAGTCTTGTTTATTAAATAAAAAAGGGGAGATGTGGAGGGCTTTTGTGGCTGCTTGCCAAGAATCTTACATTGGCCAAGGACAAGGAAATGGGCTCCTTGGCAGGAATCTGATATTGGCCATTGACAAGGAAATGGGCTTCAGACAGGAAGCTGACATTAGGCTAGAAAAAAGAAGTAATTTCAGACAGGAATCTAAATATTAGGCTAGAACAAAGAAGTAAGTTCAGGTGGGAATCTAAATCTTAGGCTAAAACAAAGAAGTAGGCTTTAGACACGAAAATGACTTTAGGTTAGGACAGGGAAGTAGGCTCAGATATTTTGGTCATCTTGATAAGCCCTTAAAAATAGTGTTCACAGAAATGATCAAGGAACTTCATTGCCTTGTTTGTTCTTTTTACTATTTGTGTTTATTGTTTTGCTTGTTTTTTGACTATTTGCATCTATTGTAATGCTAGTTACTCAACTTAGAACTGATCTCAATACTTGCATGTAATTAAAATTGTATAAAAGCAAAAAGGAGTAGGGGGTATGGGATAGGAGATTTATGGGGGAGATGGGGAAAGGGGATAATATCTGAAATGTAAATAAATGAAATATCCAATAAAAATAACAACAAAAAAGAAAACTTCCAAGTAAACTGTGGGGAAAAGAAACAATTCTTTAGAACTAAACCTTGGCCCAAGTACATTGAAACTAAGCAATAACTTTTCAGTCAGATTCTAAGTTCTTATAATTTTATTTGCAAAGACAAACTGGTTTTGTATAATGAGGTTACTGATCTGCACTGTTTAAGAATGGTTTTGAACATGAGAATAAGCCTTCTTAAATCTCAGCCAGCAATATTAGCTGAGAAATCAAAACTGATCAATAAACAGCCACCATTACAGGCTCTCAGAAACCTTTATCATCGTGGAAGCTGTTAAAATTTTGGCCAGGTATGGAGAACAAGATAAACTCTACCTAACATTTATTTATCATTTATCACTGGCTTCTCAATTGTAAATGGAGGCCATTGAGTGGGAATTTGTTTGTTTGTAAAAGACCAGGCTTTCTATTTCTCTCCTCAGGTAAGATCCTATGAATAAATGTATCCTAGAGTTTAAAATGTACACATAGAAAATAAGGAAGTAGAAAACTTTCACCCAGGCCAGGTTTTTTACTGAAGAATGATGCAACTATATAACATTTCACTAAAAATTCCTGACCTAATAAAGTACTGATGCCCAGAAACAGGGTTTTCTCTTTCATAAGCAAAAGCAATAGAGCAAGAAAAGGTCCTAGACCATACTGTGATTCTTTACAGCTGCTGAAGACAACATGCTGCAATGGCTTTAGTTGAATTAAACCAAACAATATGATGAGTATCAGGGTGGGAAAGCAAAGTTATCAAGTCTCAAAGAATTTAATCTACCTTGAAGGTGGTACTACTTTTTGTATTGATGGTACCCCATCAGGACAGAAATAAATCCTTTAATGCAGTGACTTGTTATTAGACTTAAGATCCCTTTATGTAAATAGGATATGTTGATCCAGAGGAGAGCTTTAGTTCTATAACTATAGTATGGCCAATATTTCCTTACAAGTTATTTCAAAGATTCTAAACAGACAATGGCAATGGCAAGTGTACAATGGGGAAGCTTAGCCTATTATGAGGTAACAGATAATGCTAGAGGTTGCTTCATTACCTTCACTGGCTGAGTGCTTGGTTTTTCCTTATACAAATGATACCCTTTAGACAAAAGCCTTTCCACATCCGGTTGTTTAGCTTGAACTGTTACTTCAGTTTCCTGGGGAAAAGAATGCATACAGTGCAGATTAACTTCACAGTTAGCAATAAAATTACTAAATTTAAATATACCCTTAGAGACTCCACATGTATTGCAGATCAATTTCTGCATGGTTCACAGGGGCACAAAAATGTAATTTTTGATGCAGAGAAAATAAATACAGGTTGCTGTGAAGTACCCTAACATTAAAATAATCCAAAATCCTTTGAATTGTATCATGATAATATTGTGGATGAACAGAAATATTATACGTTTTTAAAGCAGCAAATCACAATGATGAAAGGTATAATTTATCAGTATAATTAACAGATTTAACATCAGTAACATAAATAATCTTAATATTTTCCATACCTTACAGACTCCTTATTTTATAGGTTTCTATTTTGAGCTACAGATCTAATAAATTTTCTCTCTTCTTGTCTCTCTCCCACTACACACACACACACACACACACACACACACACACACACACACACACA
>NW_021604606.1:726169-771244 GCF_004785775.1 Grammomys surdaster | reverse complement strand
ACACACACACACACACACACACACACACACACACACACACACACACAAACACACAATGTCTCTCTAGCTTTGAGTGTATATGTAAGACAAAGCAAATAATACTTTACATATCACTGTTGAAATTAAATGTCTTTCCAAAGAATAAACACTTACAACATAGTACCAACACTTATTATTTATTAAACAGTCAAATTAAACAGGCCTTTTGAGGAGTGATTAGATTTTTCTATTGTTTGCTTTTCCATTGCCCAGGGAAGACTAAAGCATGTCAGAAAAGAAAACACTCCTTTAGGTATATGAATATAAAGTGTTTTGTTACTGACTGCTGTCTAGCTCTCGTGGAAAGAACAAAAGCAATGTGCATAAATTGAAACAGAAGGAAGCAAAGTTAAATATTACAGAAGACTTTTTGGATGGAACACTGGATAAACTCTGAGATGGAGTATCGATTAATCATTGTCGTGCATCAGTCAGGGCTTGAACATCCTTTCTCAGAGCTGCTTTTGATTAACCCACATTCTTTCTTCCTTTTCCTATTCTGGTACCTCCAGGCATGGGAGTGTGTACATGTGGTCTAAATTTACTTTCCTCTATCCATTCTGTTCCCACCTGTTTGCCCTCAGTCCACAAGGGCGAGAACCTGTGAACCTAAATTACTCTAACCTGATCATGCACAGCAGGATGACTTGAAATATATGAGTGCTCAGCGCTTGCTCTCGAGAGCAACTATTTGCCTTGATATTATTAAAATATCTACAAGTGTGAGATAAGTGGGTGCTTTGGTCAAAAGTGTTCCTGGCATTAAGAGTTTTTGCTGTATATTAATAAAATAAGAAACTACCTACTTTACTTTCATAGAACAGCTAATCAGTGTTTTTAGTGACCACTGCCAGAAAGGTATTGTGCCTTCAACTATAGTACTTGGAATGACAATAATTCTTTGATAAAAGTAGAATAGTTCCCATCTCAGATCATCACATGACTCATTTATTTATAGGACCTGATTTCCTAATAGAATTCTGACAACTGCCCAATCTCCCTTAAGTGGCTCAACAGCAAAACATTTTGGTGTACTGATTGATCATACTTTGTAAAAATAATGAGAAAAACTAAATTATGCCAAAATAAAGAAAGAACATATGGTTAGCAAGGTCAAAGTACGTTAAAAGTAGAACTGTGGATTTTTCTTCTATACTTGTGTGATTTGTGTGTGGTGCCATGCATCACCAATATAAGTATATGTACTGTGAAAGAGCATTTCTGTTAAGAAGCTGTGTCTGCAAAGACTGATTAACTGATTAGAACTGCAGTGATGTGAAGAGAGTGCAAGGTTGCAGGTTAAGAGCCTAATTATCTCATGGTGTGCTACTTTTAGCCACCTAAATATCCATCCCTTGCTCACCTCTGTGTCAGAACTAACATCCTGTGACGAATAGATAAAAACTTTTTAGAATCTTTTAACTTAGCAGACCATGAGCTTCCAACAACTCCAAAGCTATACCATCTGATGCCTATAGGAGAGACTACCTTCTTGTTATATCGTGCTTACCAGATGTACCTATCAATGTATTTTAATATTGCATTGATGTGTGACTTTCTTTGTTCTGCTACTATAACACTTTATGAAACAGCTTCCATGTGGGAATATGGAACCTGAGATAACCTATTCAGCTCTGTGTTTCCTGGTCCATGGTTACTCAAATTTGGCTACACAATAAAGGTGTCTCATTCCCTTTGAATGGGGATCTGTGGTTTTTGCATCAACAGCGTCCTATCTAAATTACATGGGCATTTTACATTTGAAAGTAATTATATTGAACCACAGTCATGTTGCAGTTGTTACACTTGGTAGAGGAAAGGTAGTTCTTAATATGGGTTTGTCATTTTAATAAAGAACTAAACTTGCTGTAGATGGAGGACTAGAATTCCCACAAAACTAGCAACTTCTAATATACTCAAACCAGCACTCCTTTAGTTAAAAAGCAAAGAGACTAATCCTTTCTTTCAGACACTCTCATTTCTCTTTTTTTCCCACACATTAAGCAAAGAATAACAAGACCAACCTCAAATTCCATTGAAATGTATCCCTCAAGATACACAAAAGATAAAAATTGGTATTTGATACATTTAAAATAATCTTAATCTCATAATATTTATACAGTTTTGTACTGGATACCAAATTTCTTGTATTGTTCATACCAATAATAGTTTAATAAATAAAATATTACTTTAAATTAAATATTTAAAAACATTATTTGATTATAATCTGTTTAACAGGGGGTCTGTGACATTCTATTATGAATGGGAGAGGGACTCTGGGGCCCTGATCCTCCTCAAGGAGCTGTGAGACATTCATGATTTCTAGGTGAGGGAGAATAATAGTCTTCATTGCTACTGGAGGCACTAGTCAAACTTAGTGGGCCACAACATACATATGCACACATGCACACATAATACACACATACATAAAGAGACTTGTTGGAAGGGGTGTTGGATGTCAAGGGGAGAATATAGAGGTGGAGTATGTCAGAACATGGTCCAAGAGTGGAGTCATGTGAGATTTCTCAGTACTTGTGAGAGAATTCCAAGTAAATAAGACAAGAGTCTTGAGACCTCAGTTTCTTCAAAAACATGGAACTGTTCTTGAAATGTACTTTTGTGCCCCTCCCAGGTATAGTGAATAGAAATGAGTGTACTTTAATTAATCTTTACAACTGCTATTGTTATTTGTTCATATGTCTCTATGGAAAAAACATGGGTATTTTTTTGCCATGTGCAACTTGTTTGTATGATTATATACATCTTGAACTCATGAGAACTTTATACAAATGACCTTTCTTAATCATTAGGCTGCAGATTATCAGTTCTGAATAAAGTTGGCTATTGACGAAGACTTCAGTCTGCCTCATTTACTGACCTCATTGTCCACTGTCCCACTACATCTAGAGAAGTAAATAAGTGGTTTCTTGAATCAGGGACCTGAAGTCAGCTATGTAGTAAGAAAGACGTCCCTCACAGGAGTTGAGTGAGAATGTGGCATAAACCATGGAAGAATTTGCCCTATTTTGAGATTGTGCATGAGTTTTAAAAGAAAGTAGGAATACAAGTGTCAAAATCACAACTATCAAATTGCTTGCAGGTTGTTTGTGATTATAATCCCTGGTTTTCAGAAGATGAAAATTTAGATGAAAAGATATGGGGACAGAATTTAAAGGGATATTGAAAAGGGATATTGAATAAGGGAGAAAGATTCTTGTTCAATTTTGAGTCCCTTGGACATTAATTTGGACCATCATCAAAATGCTTAAGAAAGATGAGTATATTAATCATGAGGAAGAACTCTATAATTATTTAAATAAATATATACTAAATGATCAACCCTTAAAATTGGTAAAAAGAGGTCAATAACTATTTTCCCAGTCCAGGTAACAATGAAAGTAAAAACAGTGCCACCCATAACTATTCAGGTAAAAAATATGCTAGCTTCATTATTGGAGCCTCCTTTAAATACATGTCCTCCATTGCCTGAAGATGATCCTGAAGCATGGGATGAGGAATTTGGCATTCACTCTCATCTTGAATTCTCTCTACATTTTGATGAGGAGTTAGTAGTGCCTATGAAAAAGCTAACTTTACAACCTAGGCAAGCTAATTCCCAGCATGGAACATGAATGCATTGGGCATTCCACACCAGATTCATGAGCTGTGCTTCTTTTTATCCAACGAGCTAACCAATCTATTTAAAACTCTAAAATGAAAGATGGTGTTGGATAGTACTTGTTATTATCTTGAGAGGTAAGAAAAGATCTACAGCTATTTGAATCCAGACTAAAAGAGGCATTTCGGTATCATGTGGACCCTTCACTTCCTTTAAATTTACTTATTTTCCCCACTAACTTTTCTCCTAGACTTATTATAGCACAATAGGATAAACCCTTGAAATGGAATTATTTACAAAACAGAGGACAGAAAATACTGTCTATTTACTCTCCTCGCTCAATTTGTAAATTGAGAGATCACAAGACGTCAAAAATTATATGAATTTTGATCCCTGCTGTATTATATTACTTTTAACTAACAATCGGTTTTTAAGAGCATTACAGAACTCTATGGATTTTCAAACTTCATTTACAGATTACTATGGAAGGATAGGAAATCATAATTCAGCTGGCAAGCTATTGGATTTTCTCATATGAACTGAATTTGTGATTACAAAAAATTGTCCACCCTTATCCTATTTCACAGGCAGATCCTTATTTTGTTGATGGCTTATTTAGGTAAGAGTAAAGGAGAGATTCCTGGTCCTATACTCATCAATATATTAATACTTCATTTTCCTCAGCACAACAGGTGGAACTGTCTCTTTCGGTTCATTTATCACAGTTAATTCATGAACCCTTAAATATCATTTTAGATCCTACTTAAGCTGTAGGATAGTTTCCATCAATAGAGAGTAATTTCATTTTGTCTTCACATTCTGCTATCCTTCCATAACTACAAGAACTACAACATCTGGTAAAAACTCACACAAATCCTTTGTTTGTTACTCACAGTCACGACATCCTCTAACTTCCTTGGTTTTCTTGCAGAAGGAAATAAGCAATTTGATACATTAACCATCCTCATTTTTATGTCTCCTGATGAAATCTAGGACACAGTATGCCTCTGTCATCGCTAAAATATTATAGATTCCTTTTTGGCTCCTCAAGCCCAATGTCATCAAGAACAATGGCATAGGGCAAGGAGAAAGTGTAAGTCACCAGAAAGATAGCAAACCTCTAGCTAAAGGACAAATGAAGAATTATATGTCATCAGAAATCAAGTCTGTTCACTCGGGTCCAAATTAAAGACTTATGTACCAAGGAAGGAGTTAGTCTATGAAATAACTTTGTTTTTCTGGTGATGCTAGCTGCTTTAACCTGTGTAGTTATAGTGTGTGCCTCTGAACAAGTGTTATGTTCTCCATCCTCCTTTGTTTTCAACTTGTATATTGGATATATCCAACTACTGTTACCTTTAAAAATGACTCTATGTTCATAACTGGACTTTAATAGACTCATTCATTCATCTGAAAAAGTGGACTCTAATTTTTCCTTGGGATTTAAATTACTTCCTATTTGCATAGGGCATAATACAATTTTTATTTCTATTAAATGGAAAATACAGGCTTGCTTTGTACAAAACACCAGAACTATTAATTATATGGATCTGTTTCCAAGATCCAAGTTAATAAAAATTAACTGATAATACTAAACATAGTTTGTGATCCATGTTCTCAGTGGTAAACTATACACAATGCTTTCACTGTTAAAATATTATAATTTGCATGCTTGTAGGATAATCGAACATCACATAGCAATTAGATTTATCTACAATATCTCAAATCAAAACAACTCTGCATATCCCACTATCAACAAGTAGAATGGGGAGGAGAACAATGTCAGAACATGGTCCAAGAATGGAGTCATAAGAGGAGTATTCTGAATGCTTGTGAAAATACTCCAAGAAAATAAGACACATTATTTTGTGACCCCAGTTTCTTCAAAAACATGGAATTTTTCTTAAAATGTGCTTTTCTGCTTTTCCTAGGTATAGCTAATTAGAGCAAGGTTACTTTAGATTGTTCATTACAACTGGATATTTTTATGTTTATATGCCTCTACGGAAAAACATGTTTTTGCCATAAGCAGCTCGTTCTTGTGATTATACACAAATTAAATTCATGAGAACTTTATACAAATGATCTTTCTTAACACTTAGGGTATAGATTGTCTGATGTTCTGAACAAAGCATTTTTTTTATTGTATGATACTCTAGTCTACCTTATTTATTGGCTCCATTCTTACAAGTCCTACAGCATTTTGGAAACAGAGTGGTTATATCAAATTCTTTATGATTGTATGAAATTGTCAGAGAACAATTTTTTTAAAAAAATCTGAGTCCCTTGGAACATTGGAAATAGGGGATGTATTCAACTAAGATATCTGGTATACTTGTATTGACAGTTTCAAAGAAAGATAAATTGAATCATGATACTAAAATATTTCCTGAAACTATATCAAGTATGAATTTAAGATACCTTTCATTACTTTAATATTATTTGGTTATTTACTTGTTAATAGTAACAATCGTTTAACACTTTGGAACTTTCTTTTTTTTTTACCATTTTTTTTCTGAGGCAGGGTTTCTCTGTGTAGCTCTGGCTGTCCTAGATCTCACTCTGTAGACCAGGCTGGCCTCGAACTCAGAAATCAGCCTGCCTCTGCCTCCCAAATGCTGGGATTAAAGGCATGCACCACCACCGCCCGGTACTTTGGAACTTTCTTTTCTTCTATTTACTCTTATTGAAAAAATCATACAGTGTGTTCTGTTTATGGTTTCTTCTCCTCTTACTCTTCCCAAATACTCCATATCTCCACACATATCCTACTGCATGATCTATATTTTCCTCTCAAATGAAATCTGGAATAAATTCGTACCTTCAAAAATGATCATAAATTATGAAAAATCATACCAAAAATTTTAGTTTATAGTCAAATTATTAACATCCTTTCTCTACTTCATATATTTTTTACTATAACTACAGAATTAGAAGGATAATAATGAATAGGAGCGACTATTTATATGAAGCAGAGATAGATACATATTACTGAATTTTATATTATAAGGAATTGTATGAATAATATGCATATTTTTGAAGGCAATAGTATGTTTAACATTTAAAAAATTATTGCTCTTAAAATTCAATTTTAAATCTATAAGGCATTAATTTGACTCATCAATAGGTTTGATCTTCCTTTTTTCTTTTTCTTTTTTTGTAAATTTATCATTTAATCTTTTTTTTAACAATCCAGACTTTATCCCCCACCTGCTTCACCCTTAGACTGCTCCATATCCTATACCTCCTTCCTCCATTTCCAAGAGGATGTCCCTCCACCAACTCCACTAGACCTCCCCACTCCCTGGGGCTCCAAGTCTCTCAAGCGTTAGGTGCATCTTCTCTTCAAAAATTGGAAATGCATGTTTTAATTGGTGAAGTTTTCATTGGCAAATAAACAGAAATCCAGCAAGGCCTACATCATTGTAGCCCACTTGTAACTTTGAGTTCCGTGCAGGAATTTGTTAGACAGAGGAAAAGATGACATACAAAATCAAACACCCAGGTTTTGCAACTATAGGAAGAGAAAGAACACAGTCCTTCTATTTCCACAGAATACTTTTTGTTCATCAGTTCAACCACAGATTTAAAATATTTTTAAAGCAAGTATATTGAACATACTCAGATTATTTTCTTGCTCTCCTTTTCTAAGCAATATAATTCAACTGTTTACAATAGCAGTTGTATTATACTTGATACTATAAAGAATCAAGAGATGACTGTATACGGGAGGATGTGGTTAGGTTACATGCAATCACTATAGAATTTTATAAAAGGAACGTTCACACACACATGGAGTTTAGTGCCCTGAAATCAATCTCTTTCAGATGATGCAAAGGGACAAATTTACTTTCTCTTTCCAGGTCACCAAAATAATTCCTGATTTAGTCTTGTAGTGGATGGACATTTAGTCACAGCATTTCCTTCTTTACACATTTCCAATGCCATTGTGTCCACTGTCTAGGATTGCCTTCTGTCATCACTACTGTCACCTCTTCACATTTCCATGAAATAGCAAAGTACTGAAATGCCTGGAGAACATTGGTCATGGTTTTCTAGAAAGGAAGCTATGAGTGAAAAAAATCACATATAGATCTCAGTTCTTTATGGCCTTTTCCTTGGCACATTTTTGGAGTAGAAATATAATTATATACACTTTTGATAAACCACTTTAAAGAGAGGATGTTGCATAATTTCTATAGGGTATCTTACTCTATTTATTTATAGTGTGCATTTATTAGTAAAAAATGGTCAGTTATTTAGGAAAATTTATTATTGCTTGAAGAATCAAATATATATATATATATAATCAAATTTACTTACATATCATTTAGTATATTTCTTAAGTGACTTTGTGAAAAATATACAAGAAGCTGATAATAATCTTGAAATGGTGAATAATAGATTAAGTAAATAAAATTCTGATATACTTTCATGTAAAATAATACTTGCTATGCAAAAGCTGAGCAAGCAAACTGATGAATAAAAAATTTCAGGGAAGGAATTACTAACCATAAACAAATTTGAAGAAGCCATATCATAATCTACTATTTTATACACTTCATATACATCACATACATGTGTACATAGACACACCCATACCCACACCTGTATGCATGCATGCACATGCTTAAATCTAGTTACATTATCACAAAGAATAATATTTCTCCCAGAAGCCAAAGAATTAGAAAAAAATTCAGAGCTAGATAGGCAATACTTCAGCTCAATTTTTTAATCACCAGAGGTCCCAGAGACTCCAGTCACAAACATTAAAGGACAGTGTCATTTCTATTTGTTGTCCACTAGAACTCGTAGTTAAGACCCTATGCTGAAGCTGGGAGCAGTGACACGTTACCTTATACCCAGCACTTCTGGGACAGAGGCAGAACACTGAATTTTAGGTCAGCATGCCTAGAAACTTGTTCCCTCCTAGATTTTATAGTATCAGAACATGCTGTGCAGGATGCATGGGGAGAACCTCATCAGCAACCTTGTCTCTGTGAGCTTTTCATGCTGGAAGAATGACTGAAAGGATTAATGTGCAATATATCACAGGCTAAAGAGCTAATAGGTTTTAGGAATAAACATTGCTATTATTTTGCCACATGAACATAGTAACAAACTTTGTTCTAAAATATCTCTGTACACATAGGTTAGTATAGCAGCTTAGTCCTCATCACAAAGGTTCAAAGGTTTTTTTTTTGTGCATGGATAGTGGTTCATACAAAAACTCACAACTGGGCAAAGGGAAGAGAATAAATGCTTATAGAATTATTAGCCTTAAATAGGATATTTATCTTATAAGATCCATCTAACGCTTCAGGAAAAAAGGAAGAATGCATGGAAAATTTGTGAGAAATGGAAGTTGGGGAAGAATGACATGACTAGACTTTTGCCTTCATAATTCACCAGAGCTACAGATTCATGTACAAGATCTGCAAAAGATCAAGACATCAATATCCCAGCAATGATCCGGGAGGGGATCAAAACCCTGATCCTTAACTGAAAAGCTATCTAGTTTATGGCAGCTAAAAGGAATATCAGTTTTCTTTAGGGGTATGGTTCCTGGTTGGTTGAACATACACCAACCTCACTGTGTGTGTGTATGTGTATGTATGTATACATACTCACAAATGCCTGTGCATAAATAATATGCACAGAGGGTAGGGAGACAGACAGAGGGCGAGACAGACACACAGAGACAGACCGATAGAGTCTCTCTATATAGTATTGGCTGTCCAGGAACTCACCAAGTAGACAACATAGATCCACCTTCCTCTGTCCCCTGAATGCTGGGAGGACTACAATTAAAAGCTTGCATAACAACTTGCTGTGATAGTTCATTTTTAAAAATTTTTATTGGATATTTTATTTATTTACAATACAGATGTCATCCCCTTTCCCCATTTCCCCTCCCTAGAGTATCCTATCCCACCCCCTCCTCCCTTTTGCTTTCATACTATTTAATTACATGCATGTATTAAGGTCAGTTCTAGATTGAGGGTCTAGAAATACAATAGATGCAAATAGTCAAGCAAAAAGCAAGACAATGAACACAAATAGTCAAAGAACAAGCAAGGCATTAAACCCAATTATGTGAACACTCCCATGATCACTGTTTCTAAGGGCTTATCAGGATGACCAAAGTATCTGAGCCTACTTCTCTGTCTTAGCCCAAAGTCATTTTCATGTCTAAAGCCTACTTCCTTGTTCTAGCTTAAAATTTAAATTTCTGTCTGAAATTACTTCTTTGTTCTAGCCTAAGATTTAGATTCCTACCTGAAATCACTTCTTTGTTCTAGCCTAATGTCAGATTCCTGCCTGAAGCCTACTTCCTTGTCCTTAACCAATGCCATATTCCTGTCAAATAGCTCATTTCCTTGTCCTTGGCCCATGTCAGATTCTTGCCAAGCAACTCCAAAAGGCTCTCTGATTCTCCCTGTTTTTTATTTCATTAACAAGACTTAGCCTGTCTTAGGTTGGTCTGACAAGAATGCCTTCCTTACCCGTCATGGAATGTGCATCATCAAAAGCAATGCATTTCTGTCTTAGGTTGGTAAGGCTCTATGCAGAATCTTACTCATTCTTAGCTTGCCAGCCTGTTAAGTAAATAACTCTGCCTGGGAGTCCATTTTCAGATTCAAGCCATGTACTTTGATTGCTAACATGACAAGCTTTAACACTATGGGTAGGAATAAAAGTATTCCCAGGACAAAAAGAGCTAGCATGATCAAGCTATATATGCCATTCTTGAAGTTTGACTAAAGTGATAGTTAATTTATTCTACTCTCCTTTAATGCTAATAATTCCTGCAATGATTCATATTGAAAACAAAAAATTCTCTTTAAACAGCAAAGAGTATAAATTTCTTTAAAATATGTGTGGGTGTACTGCATATACATCTTTGTGTACCATGCGTTTTCAGTGGCTAAAGAGGGTAGATGAGAGCATAAAATTGCCTTGGATTGGAGTTGCAGATGGTTTTTAGTTTCCAGGTTAAATTTCAGAGTGCTGGGATTCTAACATGGATCCTCTGGAAGAATAGCCAGCCATGGTCTTAACTTCTGTGTCATCTTTTCATGACCAGGGAATATATTCCTACATAGACTTCAAAATTGTCGAAGGACAGAGGCACCTAAAAAATGTTCAACATCTTTAGTCATCAGGAAATGGAAATCAAAATGAACTTGTGATTCCACCAGTTAGCATGGCTAACATCAAAAGCTCTGGTGACAGAAGATGCTAGGGAAGATGTGTAGAAAAAGAAACACTCCTCCATTGTTGATGGGACTTCAAGCTGGTACAACCACTTTAGAAATCAATTTTTTGGTTCCTCAGAAAATTGGAGATAGAACCAACTATACTATTCCTGGGCATATATCCAAAACATTCCACACCATATCATAAAGACAAATGTTCCCCTATGTTCATAGCAGCCTTATTTATGAGAAGCTGGAAAGAACCCAGATGTCCCTCAACAGAAGAATGGATACAGAAAATGTGGCATATATGCATAATGGAATACTACTTAGCTATTAAGAACAAGTACATGAGGAATTTTGCAGGCAAATGGATGGAACTAGAAACTATAGACCCTTAGTGAGGTAACCCAGATCCAAAAGGACATATAGGGTGTGTATTCACTGTTAAGTGAATATTAGCCAAAAAGTTCAGAATATCCATGATACAACTCACAGACCATAGGAAGCTTAACAAGAAGGAAGGCCCAAGTGTGGATGCTTCAATCCCACTTGGAAGGGGGAACAGGAGGCAGAGGATAAAAGAGACCTGGATGTTAGAGGGGAGGGAGAAGAAAGAAGGGCGGGATCAGGTTTGGGGGAGACAGGAGAGAAACCTAGAAGACCAGGAAAATGAATATAAATATGCAGCAATGTTGGGTGGTAGACAGGGGGAATCCATAGAAAGTCCCAGACACCAGGGATGTGAGAGGCTCCTAGGACCCAATGGGGAGGACATTGACAGAAATTCCCAACAGTGGGGATATAGAACTTGAAGAGACTACCTCTAGTAGATATACATGGTCCCCAGTTGAGGGACGGGCCTATCCACCCATCTCAAAGTTTTTGACCCAAAATTGTTCCTATCTAAAGTAAATGCAAAGACAAAAAGTAGAGCAGATACTGAAGAAAAGGCAAACCAGAAATCACCCCAATTTGGGATCCATCCAATGTGTATACACCAAGCCCCAATACTATTGCTGATGTCAAGATGTGCTTGCAGACAGGAGCCTTGGATGGCTGTCCTCTGAGAGGCTCTGCCAGCACCTGTCCAAATGAGATGCAGATTCTTACAGCCAACCATTGGACTGAGTCTGGAGACCTTTATGGAAGAGTTAGGGGAAGGACTGAAGGAGCTGAAGGGGGTTGCAACCCTATGGGAAGAACAACTCTATCAACTAACCAGAACCCCCAGAGCTCCTAGGGACTAAGCTACCAACCAACGAGAATGCATGGGCAGGTCTGTGGCCCTCACTACATATGTAGGAGAGGACTGCCTTGTCTGGCCTCAGTGGGAGGGAGTGCACTTGGTCCTATGGAGGTTTGATGTCCCAGAGAAGGGGGATGCTAGAGGGGAGAGGTCAGAGTGGGTGGGTGGTTGGGGAGTATCTTATAGGCAAAGTGGAGGGGGGATTGTGTGGGGTGTTCATAGAGGGGGAACCAGGAAGAGGGACAATATTTGAAATGTAAATGAATAAAATAATTAATAAAAAAGAAAGTGATAAACATGCTCCAAGTGTTCTTCTTTGTGAAACTGTGATTTCTCAACCTTTGATTCTGTCAGAAGTGGGTATGAGTAAATCTGTTTTGTTTTTTTTTTTTTCAGAAATGACATAACTTTAAATTGTGATTTAAGAGAATGACATGAAGGCCACAGCTAAACTGGAAACAGCTAATTATTGTGGCCAGGTTCTGTCAGTAGAAAGTGTTCAACTTTAAAGAGCATTCAGACACAGTCTTTACAGAATTTCAACACCAACAAAAACCTCATCTGTAATGATAGAACATTTACATCAGTGTTTTCTTTCCTTTAATTCCTGATGTCCTTTGTAATGCAAAATCATGCAGTAGGAGTTTAAAAGATTGTGGTCCAAGTACTTTACTTTCATCAAAGTATTTGAAATTTGCTACAATTTCAGGTATAATATTAAGGCGGTAATTTGCATTATCAGTTAATAAGGAAAAACCTTTAATTAATGTTCCCAAGAAAATAGACTCCAGCATGATCTATTTTTACATTCGGTTTACACAGATTTTAGCAAATGACCTCACTACAATTGTGCAGTTGATCATCTAACAGTGAAGCAAAGGTTAGTGATTCTAAAAATGGGCATAGAAAATCTATGGAGTGGCACTAGGAAGTGTGATAAAAATAAATGGAAATTTACTTGTATATGAAAATATTTATTGAATCTTATTTTGTACTTTGACTTATATTTATTTCTTCTGAGGAACAATGTACGTTTGTACAAGCTGAGTTTTTTTTCATCTAAAACATGGTATATGTCTCCATTTAAAAAAACTATCTTAAACATTAAATTTGTACAGAATATGTATACACTAAAATAGAAATTTGGTGCTACTGATTGTAGTACAACAGTGAGAAATATTGCCTTGCTAACTTTTCTGTTTTTTTCAGTGTACTTAAGCCATTACTTTTTAACTAATGGCCAACCTCTTAACATTTGAATATATACATATAAATAATGACTATAAAGCTCAAGCATACTTACAGGAAATTTAAACAGCCTGTCACCTTTTTAAAGCTTTTCCTTGTTCATTTTACAAACATTTATTAAGTGTTTATAGTGTTACAGTGTTGGCCTAGGAACTAGAAACACAAGAAAACAAATATAAATACATATTTCAAATTTCTCGGTCAATAAAAGTAAAAAAGGAAAAAAAAACATTAGCAAAGTGCAACGTGTAATGGAGCACAGAACAGTAACTGATCAATTCTGTATTTCATGAAGAAAAGAGTCAGGGCAGAAAGTCTGAGAAATGGCTTTCCTGAGTCCTAGTTCATGTATCTGTTTTGCAAGCAAATGTATGATAGAGTGAATTCTAAGGTAGAATGTGTTCCATAATCAGTAAGCTGATGCCAGGAAAAGGGGAGGAAATCATGCAGAAATAGAGGGGAAGAGCCCAAAGGAGCAAGAAACTGCGGTGCAGTCACCATACATTGCATATTCTGGATTTCAAGGCTAGAGGACTGTGAGTTTCAGACTCTGTGGACTTATATAGTGAATTGTTGTATAATCAATGAAAATCTCATGAATGTAAATGCTGTCATCAGTTTGAGTTCATTATTCATTTATTCTTTTAATATGGCTCACCTCACTGAACATTAGTTTGGACAAGTGTCCTATTTTGATCAATGTGCTGTGAATAGAAACTTGTATATTTTATTCTGAGCTAGACCTTTAAAGACAGCTCAAACTGTGTAGGTTACTTTTACTTTTCACCATATATATTATTTTAAATTAATTGGTCATTTTATTTATTTACATTTTAAATGTTGTCTTTCCTCCTCAAATCCCCCATCCTATCCTCCCTCCCCTTTGCCTCCAAAAGGGCAGAGATTATACAACAAAATGTCTTCAGTCAAAAAAATTCCTAAACAAATCAACATGAGTTAAGAAATCAAAAAAATATATATAAATGTTGAGTAAGATTTCTGTCTACTCCAGGGCATTGAGATATGGTTTCCAACTGTTTTTATGAGTTTTATGTTGATGTGTATGTGTGTGTGTGTGTGTGTGTGTGTGTGTATGTGTGTGTGTGTGTATGTGTGTGTGTCTGTGTGTGTCTGTGTGTGTCTGTGTGTGTCTGTGTGTGTGCCTGTGTCTGTTTTTCTCTGTGTTTGGATGTGTGTTGTGATTTTTTTCTTTCTTATTTGCTTCCGTTTTGTTTGATTGATTGTCTTCTAAAGAAAAGAGAAGGAAAGCATGGAGTTGTATTAGGGGGAAGGATCTTGTCAGAATTGAGGAAGGGGAATCCATGATTCAAACATATTATATTAAAATATTTACATAGAATACCATTCAAAAGAATCTTTAAGCTTTAATCCCTAAAGATATCTTAACCTGATTCTTAGATAACATAGAACAAGCCTCCAGCTGATCTGAAACAAATAGGTTAAAAATCAATAAAGGGGCTTTGCAACATGCCACTAAAATTTGGGGATTGTTTTTTACAGTAGCAAAAGTTGAAAACTACAGCATTGTAATAAACTAAATTAATTAACCAATTATATGAATTCCTAGATAGAAACAGCAAAGTATACTTCTATAATATATGTGTCTTGATCATAGATATTGGCTAGACTATCTATCATTCTACATACAAACTATTTGCTAAAAAGAGTACTAGGAAAAAATAAAATGGAATCAATATTGTGTAAGAGCTTGACTTCTCTGGCCTATGTTGTCAGGCAAACTTTGACAAATGAAAGTTGATGGATGGAAAAACACAATGTTGTATAGTGGAGTTTCTTTTTCTTTCCACTCATGCTGCATGACTATTCTTTTATTTATTTACAATTAGGTTTCCTGGACCATTGCAACACAGCTGTCTTTCACTCTAAGTACATGCTGTCAAGTATGTGCCAACTGATTGACGAAGAATGACAGATTCTCTCTTTTCATTTAGGAGTAATCAGGGGCACCCCACCAAAGGGAGGATTTTCTTTCCAATTTAGAGATTCATAGATTTCCAAAATAATCCGTTAAAATATACAAAGTATAATGCAGTATTGATTTTTAAAGTGCTAAGTGCTGTGAAGCTAAGAAGACAAAATTTACTAAGCTATATAGTTAAGAAAGTTAAGACAATGAAAGAATCAACATAGGAATCTACTCATAGGACATTCACACTGTAAAGATTTCTCAGTTCCATCCATGTATATTTGTTTGTGAGTGCACATGCAGCTGTATATATGCAAGCAAGTGTGTGTGTGTGTGTGTGTGTGTGTGTGTGTGTATGTCTAACTGTGGAGGTTAAAAGAGGGCTTCAGATCTCCTAGAATTGTAGTAACAGGTGGCTTAAGGTAGCTATTTTTAGCAATCAAATATTAGAGCTGAGTATTTTGTTTTCTTATTCCTATTAGGTATATAGACACTGTCAAAATATTTTTTTTGAGTGAAGGATTCTACAAATATTTTAAAAGATTCATTTATTTTCTTATATTTTTCATGCATATGAGTGTTTGCCTGTCTTTATGTATACACATCATGTGTGTGCCTGGTTCCTAGTGAAGACAGAGGAGAGCCTCAGTCCTTCTGGAACTGGAGATACAGATGGTTGTGAGCTGCCACATGGGTACCTGGAACTAAACCTGAGTCCCCTGCAAGAACATCAATTGTTCTTAACTACTAAGACATCACTGCAGCCTAAGACAATTGTTCACATATTTATATATTATTTATAATATATATATATATATATATATAATCTTTTGTAAAGCCAGATCCATAAATACTTTAAATTTGAGATGTTTCTTATTTAAATCCATATATCATCAATGTAGAATTAAACAATAGATGATTAAGTGAACATTTGCCACTAAAATTTTATTTATAGGTGGAAGGTTGAATTTGAACCACGTATTTTGAAATTCCTCTTTTATTTCCTTCTTATTTTACTTTATGCCCGAGTGTACATATGTGTACCATGTATGTGCAATTACCTGAAGAGGTCAGATGAAATAATGAATGACCTAGAAGTGGAGGTATAGATGGTTGTGAACTGCTATTCGTGTGCCAGGTACTGAACCCAGGTCCACTGCAAGAATAGTTAAATGTTGATCGATCGTCACTGAGCAATCTCTCTTGCCTCATGAACCTCAATCTCAATATATTATAGGGCAGTTGAAGTGACAAGACTAGGGATAACTCCATCTTTTGATTGTCCTTACACACAGCCATTTGAATTTTTTTCAAGATTCTAGCTGTATTCTGCCTAAACAGCCAACACAATTGGGGTAGAAAATGCATCTAAGGGCTTTTATTGTTTACATAAATGACTCATATTGGTAAGTCACAAGAGTGTTATGATATATGAAGAATGACTCTCAAGTGAACAACCTCCAGATGACTTGTCTGTTCTCCAAGTTCAGTAATTCCTGTAACTGAATAAGTCTTTTTATATATACTTTCAAGTTTCTTTCTATGATATAAAACATTAGCTATATGATACATGAGGTTTCCTATGCGAACATTGTCCCATAACATTTATGAATCACCCTCCTTTGTACCTGAACAGCCATGTGAGAACATCCATTTATTAAAAAGGAAGTTGATCTTGGATGAGGCTAGATGCTGCACAAACTACTTCACATCTGAATAACACTGCAGAAAGATGTGTGAAGCTGGCTGCCAAGATAACAGATGGTCCTATCTCAAATTAGATTTGATTCTGAATAGGATCAGTGGTAGTTTTTGTAGTTGTACCAAAGCAAGGAAAACTTACTGGTATACTTTACAACAATCACTCCTCAGTCCTACATTTTATTTCTGATTATAAGGCACATTGTATAAATGGTAACTTGTCATGATCTAACTGACAGAACTCTGTTCTTAGTGACAAATAAAATAATGATGCATACTCTAATCAGTAGTATGTTAGTGAAAATTGGAAAAAGACTAAGGTCTTGATATTTAATTAGGATCATATGATTGAACATATGCAAAGTTAATATTAACTGCCTTAATTTGTTGAAATCTTACTAAGTACAAATGCTTCACTATATACTTAACATAAATCATTTAAATTAATAAGAGTCAATCTTTACTACAGAGACTTTCAGGATATGTTAGCATCATTACTTCTTTATAAAACCTAGAGTGATAAAAGTTTAGAAATCTTGCCTATGATACAAGCTAAGAAATGGAGGATCAGAGTTGTGAACACAAGGTTATCTCAAATAAATAATGCATATGGAGTCACTATTCAGAAGCTTCTGTGAACTTGGCACTCAATTTTAGTTAAGGAGGCACTACTTTCTCTTATAGGATAGTTTGCAACATTTCTAGTTATATTCACAAGATGCTGGAAGGACATTTCCCTTCTTCATGTGTAAAAAAGAAAATGGCAAATCTAACACTCTTTCATGATAAAATTTCTGAAGATATTGGGGATAAAAGTGACATACTTAAACACATTAAGAGTAATTTATAACAAGTGTATAATCAGCATCAAATCAATAAAGAGAATCTCAAAGCAATTCCACTAAAATCAAGAATAAGACAAGGTTGTCAACTCTTTTTTTTAAAAAAAATTATTCAATATATTACTTGAAGTTTCAGGTAGAGTAATAAGACAACTAACAGAAATCAAGGGAATACAAATTAGAAATGAAGAAGTCAAAGTGTCTTTGTTTGAATATAATCTGATAGTATACATATGTGACCATAAAAACTTTACTAGAGAAATCATACATTTGACAAACACATTCAGCAAAGTGGCTAGATACAAAATATGCTGAAAAGGAAATCGGATGTCCACCTATGTACCAATGACAGACAGACCTTTTCAAGGAAACAATATCCTTTACAATTGTCTCAAATAATTTAATATAACTTAGGTTAGCTCTAACTAACCAAGTAAAATACTTACATGACAAAAATCTACAAGGATTTGGAGACAAAAACTAAAGAAGATATAGACAGTGAAAGATCTCCCATGCTCATGGAATGGTAGAATTTATATAGTGAAAATGGACATCCTACCACAGGCAATCTGTAAATTCAATGTAATCTCCATCTAAATTCCAATCCCACACAATTTTTACAGACCTTTAAAGAGTAATATTTAAAATTAATATGGAAAAACAAACAAACAAACAAACAACAAACAAGAATAAGATAACCAAAACAATTCTGAACAACAAAAGACCTGCAGGAGGTCCCACCATTCCTGATTTCAAGTTATACTACAGTTATAGTAATGAAAACTTCATGATATTGGCTTAAAAAAGACAGGTAGATCGATGGAACTGAATTGAAGTTCCAGACAAAATATGCACAACAATGGACACCTGATTTTTAATAATGAAACCAGAAAGTCACAATGAAAATTAGGAAGTATGTTTTTCAAAAAATGCTCAAAGGGACTGAAGTAGCAATCACAAAGCCTGCCTGCATGGGTATGCACATGCTCCTCTTAATATATGTTATGTCTGTTAGCTTAGTGTTTTGTGGAATTCTTAATGGTGGGAGAAGGTATATCTCTTGACTCTTTTGCCTGATCTTTTGACTCTTTTCCTCCCATTGAATTGTCTTGTTCTGTCTTGAAATGAGGAATCTTGCCTTGTTTTATTGTAATTTTTTGGTTCTATTTTGTTGTTTTCTCTTGGATCTTTGTTCTTTTCTGAAATGAAAAGGAAATAGATCTGGAGCAGAGGGGAGATTCAGGTATACTCAGAAGAATGGATTGAGGAGGAAAACTGTGATTGAGATTTATTGTATCAGAGAAGAATCTATTTTCAATAATGAGAAAAAATTGCCCTGAAATTTCCTATTTCTTCTGGAGAAAACAATCTTTCTTGATTGAAAACCACTTCTTTATTGAACACATAAACAAACAAACAAAAGGCTTTCTAACTGTTCATGTGTTTATACTTTATGTTTTCATATGTTTTAATATGAATTCCTTCCATTTCCTTTTCTTGTTTACAATGTGTGTAGTGTCATTTATTTACATAGTCTTTCCAATATAATTTATTAATATTGGTATCATAGTCATAAAACTGATTTAATCTGGTAGAACTTTAACCACAGTAGAATATTTTCAGTTTTTGAGTATGTTTTCAATATTTTAAACACATTATGGGTTAGTGCTTTTTGGTTTCTATAGAGTAAAGATCTGCATATAACAGAAAGTAACTCTGACATATCTCTGAAACATTTTCCAATATTTATGTTGTTTCAAACCAAAATAGCATATCTGTATGCAATCCAGAACTTCTGTTGTGACCATGTGGCAGATGGACATAGTTCTTGAAATATTTTTACAGAAAATATTCATTGCACATATAACTTTTATTTAACATCAGAAACCCCATAAAAGCATTAAGTAGAGATTAGTGTTATTTTTATTAAAAGCAGAGAAAGGAGCAATTGAGGTCTCACTTCATGACTATTTCAATTTCCTGATAGAGAAGTTTTCTTTTTTGGTATTAGGTTTTATACTCAAATTATAGTCATTGTCTAAAACAACTTTTTAAGTTCATCTGTAACTTGAAAAAACAAACTATCAAATAAATAAAAGAATTTAAGTTGTATATTTAAAAATCACTACAAAGTCATTGAGATTTTATCTTGACATTCTTTCCTTAAATATTTATAGAGAATAAAGCAAAGATAAATGATTCTGAAATTCAGGAGAGGAACATATAATAGAATTAGTCTTCTTCTTTGATAAACTCAATGTATAGCTTTCATCTTAAATCCCATTTAACATACCGTCTGCAATTTGTACACTCATAATTGTTACTATTTCTGTGTCTTTGGCTAATGCATCACTTTTCATGGGCTTCCTGAAAAGTTGATAATAACATTCTGGATAAAAAGTTGTAGAGCTGTTTGTTTAGATGCCTATGATTAGAATTCTGTTAAAATCCAATGCAAATTTACTATTCAATAAAGGAGTGTAAATGAGATTCTGGTCTACAACTTTACCTGCAAATGTAGAGGATTGTCCATGTCAGCTCCAGAACCCCACAGCCCTATCTGAATCCCAGAAAGACTATTCTAGCCAAGAAAACAGGTAAAATCCTTTCCCCAGTCTCCATTCCTGCTGGGACCCAATAGAGCCCAGCTGATGTGGGGCTCTATCCTGCACTGTTTGAGCCCCATCTCCTTCCCTATCCACACCTCCACCTGAATTCTCTATTTGATTAGCTTGTCTGCCACACACCACAAAACTCTGCCTGTCTCCCAGGATGCCTGCTCAAACCAGGGGGACAGAGGGCCTTCTCTAACTCGAGAGACAGCTCTGCCTGCCTCTCGGGAGTTTTTAACTAGAAACATACATTTCCACCTGCCTCCTGCATCAATCATAACAGCTAACATTAGAGACAGCCAGATTGCAAGAGGAAAGCACAAGAACATAAGTAACAGAAGCCAAGGCACCATCAGAACCCTGCTCTCCCACTACAGCAAACCCTGGATATCATAAGACAGATTAAGAGCAATAAATCCCAGCTCATGAAGATGATAGCAACTTTTAAAGAAGACATAAGTAATTCTGTTGAAGATAACACAAAAACACAGAAAACTTGATAAAAGCCCTGAAAGAGGATAAAGAAATAAGTTTCAAGAAATAGGGGGAAATATGATTAAACATATGAAAGAAATGAATAAAATGGTCCAAGACCTAAAAATGGAAATAGAAACAATAAAGCAATCACAAGCAGACATAATCATGGATATGGAAAACCTAGGAAAAAGAAAAGGAACTGTAGACACAAGCATCACCAACAGAATACAAGAGATAGAAGAGAGAATTGTAGACATAGAAGAAATGCCAAATGTACAAAATTTCTAACCTAAAACCTCCAGGAAATTTGGGACACAATGAAAAGACCAAATCTAAGAATAATAGGAATCGAAGAGAGTGAAGATTTAGAGTTCAAAGGGCCAGAAAACATCTTCAACAAAATTATGGAAGAAAACTTCCCTAACCTAAAGAAAGAGATGGCCATAAATGTACAAGAAACTTATGGAGCACCAAACAGATGGGTCAGAAAAGAAAATACTTCCACATAATAATCAAAACACTAAATGTACAGAACAAAGAAAGAATATTTAAAGCAGTAAGGGAAAAAGGCCAAGTAACATAAATTCAGACCTATCAAAATTAGACTTGACTTCCTAACAGACTCTAAAAGTCAGAAGATTCTGGACAGATGTCTTGTACACCCTAGGAGTCCAAAGATGCAAGCCCAGAATCCTATACCCAGCAAAAAAAAATCAGTCACCATAGATGGAGAAACCAAGATTTTCCATGACAAAACCAAATTTAAACAATATCTTTCTACTATTCCAGGACTATGGAGGATACTAGAAGGGAAACTCCAACACAAGAACACAAAAGAAATTAATCATCTCATGACAAATCCAAAAGAAGAGTCTCTGTTTCTCTCTGTCTCTGACTCTCTCTTTCCCTCCCCCTTTCTCATTCTCTCTTTCCCTCCCCCCTTTCTCTCTCTCTCTCTCATAAACACACACACACTACCACTTCCAAAAACATAATAACAGGAACTAACAATTATTAGTCATTAATATTTGTTCCAAATTTTATTTGTTCCTAATTTTATGGTATCCTAAATTCTTTATTATCTATTTATAAGAAAGATCAATGCTTCTATTCATAACTGATTTATTATACAAACTAAAGAAAATTAAAATCATGTCTTAAAAATATTAGTTCAGTTTGTAATGGCAAACATGTTATAATGTCCAAACTATATCTATTTAATTTGTATTGCACCATAGTAGTATGCTTACATGTATGCCTGTATAACTATCTATTTGAGTTAACTCTTCAATTATGTAAATAACTAATACTTATTACTATGCTAATACTAGAGGTAAATTGTGGAAAGTTTATCATGCACTATTTATTTTCTATCCCTTTTCACATTCTTCATCAACTGCTTTAAAAATAGTATTGGTCATGAATATAGATTATTTTTTACATGTTAGCTATAAAAGTTACTGTAAAAAATCTTGGATATTAAAAATGCACATACATGGTTCTGAAGTTTATTTGAGCAACAGAAGAATTCTAGCAGGATCCTACATATTCTTGTGTGTAGTATCTTATGAATGTTTAATAAAATTATTATTTTCATCAATATCAGTTTAGTAACCACTTTATTACAAAATCAATTATTATGAGTTCATTTTGAGCTGCTTAATATTAAAATAAAAACTTTTACTAAACTATGTCTTTAATAAATTCTTAAGCTTAGTACATATTTTTTTCCTTTCTTTTCTTTTTATTGGATGTTTTAATTACATTTCATATGTTGTCCCCTTACCCCATCCCCCACCCACACAGGAACCCCCTATCTCCTCAACCTCTCCTCCTTCTTCTCTGCAGATGTAACCCCTGCCTACCCCCTCCACTCCCACCTCCCCACCCTCAAAATTCCCACCCCCTGGGGCATCCAGCCCTCAGGAAGTCAAGGATCTCTTCTTCCACCTATGCCCAGCAGGGCTCTTCACTCTTATGTATTCAGCTGAAGCCCTGGATCCCTCCCTAAGTGCTCCCAGGCTGGTGGTTTAGACCCTGGGAGCTGTGGTTGGTTGGTATTGTTGCTCTCCTCATGGGGCCACAAACCCTTTCAGCTCCAATGGCCTTCACTCTAACTCCTCCATTGGGAACCCCATTATCAGTTCAATGGCTAGTTGTGAGCATCTGCCTCTGAATATGTCAGACCCTTGAAGACCTCTGAGGAGACATCCATATCAGGCTCTTATCAGCATGCACTTCCTGACTTCCACATAAGCATCTACCTTTGGTGACTGCACATGGGATGGATACTCAGGTGGAATGGTCTTCAGATGGCCCCCCCTTCAGTTTCTGTCCCTCACTTTGTCTCCATATTTGCTCCCTTGAGTATTTTGTTGCTCTTTCTAACAAGGACCGAATCACTCCCACTTGGTCTTCCTTCTTCATGAGCTTCATGTGGCCTGTGAGTTGCATCTTGGGCATTTCAAGGTTCTGGGCTAATATCCAACAATCAGTGAGTGAATACCATGTGTGTACTTTTGGGATTGGCTTACTTCACTCAGGATGATAATTTCTAGTTCCATCCATTTACCTAGGAAACTCTCAAATCCATTGTTTTTAATAGCTGAGTAATACTCCATTGTGTAAATATACCACATTTTTTGATCCAGCTATACCACTCCTAGGCATATACCCAGAAGATGCTCGAACATATAACAAGGACATATGCTCAACTATGTTCATAGCAGCCTTATTTATAATAGCCAGGAGCTGGAAAGAATCCAGATGTCCTTCAACTGAGGAATGGATTCAAAAAATGTGGTATATTTACACAATGGAGTAGTACATGTTTAATACTCATTATTTCTAGAAGAGGTATTGGAACAGTCAAAATTTGAATGTTGTTGTAGAAGTTTTAAACATAGGAACTCTATTTGTATGTATTTTGTTTCAAACCATAAACAAGTTCAATGTGTTTAGAATGTTTCACAAATTAAAGAGTTAACTTATTCTTTCCAAATTATGTATGCCCATGTATTTGGTATTCTCTAAAATATGGTATTTCTAAATATTATATTTTGATGTATAAAATATTCTATATAGTATTAGATATAGACCCAAAGTGCAAATTCATAAGCCTACCATTGTGACTACAACCACACAAAGACAAGCAGAAAGAAATGTATCTATATGAAAATAGTTGCTATTTGGCAATTTAGAAGTATGGGGAATATTAATGTGAATTTTAAGTTATGTATACCTTTCAAGAGCAGTCACATCAGCTGATTTTGCCTAATAGTGCTAGAAGTACTTACAATACATAGCAAAGAATTGTATTTATTAATTAGGTTCATGATATATTCTTACTTTTAATGAGCTAAAATTAATAAAAGAACGATTTATTTTATATTTATCTACATCTCAGTGTATAGAATTATATGTTTATGCAGAAATAGAAAAGCATTATGACATTATATGCTTTTCTTTGTTTTTTTTTTGTTTTTGGGGAAAAAAATCTAAGAATTTGTGCTCATTTGGCATACAGCTTTCCAACCAACTTTATTACTAATTCTTTTCTTTTAAAACACAAGAACTTGCTATGTAGCTCATATGACCCTGGAACTTGTTATGCTCCTACCTCAGTCTCATAATCATTTATGCTAGAGACATTCTCCAACAGGTCTGCATTTTCTATGTGCAATTTCTAAAGGAACACGTTCAAAATTTAAAATGCAGACTTGATTCATTGTTAAGAGTCACATGACTTGTGATATATTTACATATTGATAAAATATAAACTTACTCTGAATTTCAATATATTTAACAGTCTAAAATTCTTTTTCAAGATCTTACAATTTTATGTTATATTTAAATTAAACTTTACTTTTAATTTTTGGTAAATTTTTTATATTCTCAAATGTGGGTGGAGGCTAAATTTAGAATAATTTCTTAATAAGAAAGCCAAATATTAAAATATTACTTTAAAGTATTTCTTAATGTACTTTATTATAAACCCATCTTTAAATAAGTATATAGCATACATATTTAAATGTTTATATGTATACATATATGGGCTTTTCTGCCTTTCAAGTCACAGAGAATATGTATGAATATAACTACTTTGCTTTTGGTTTTCCCTCAGAGCACATGCATATTTTTCCTGTAAACACCAAGCCCACCCCTCATCTCTTATGAAATAAAAATATAATGTTAGGTTTTATGTAGTTGTAACTTCTTGGCAGACATTCCTACCATAATGACAGTCATGCCTGAGTTCAGAAGAATTATAATTATAAATTTAGAATTTTAAATGTTCCTTAGTTATAATTTCCAGATTTAAGGATTTTTTTTTTTACAACCAATACAGTTTAGAGAGCAATGAACATCATTTCCTGAAAGAAATACAGTTTCATAGGTACTAGGTCAACAAGGAAGACACTACATAGAAAAGAGAATCATAGGAAAGTAAAAGCACCCTCATGGGGCTCTTTTGTCCCATATAAACTGAAATTTCTCTCACTTATCAATTAGGGTGGCATCCTGTAGAGGAGCAGGAGAGTAAAAAGGAATCAGAAAATAAAGATTATTTATCTAAGAGGTATTGCTTCACACAGTGAGACTGGGTAAATTGGCATTCCAGATGAGAGCTTTTCCCTCTCTGCCTAATGAGGAAGAGAATTGTGGGGTTCACAGAGACATAATGGAGATCATACATACTGTGTATGAATACCCCACCAAGATATACTACATAACTACTCTGCATACATAGTATAGTTATGGCTATTTTTCTACTTAAAAATCCATAATGGGTTGCCTGGAGAGATGGCTCAGCAGGTAAGAGCACTGACTGCTCTCCAGTGGTCCTGATTTCAATTCCAAGCAATCACATGTTGGCTCACAATAATCTGCCATGGGATCTGATGCTCTCTTCTGGTATATCTGAATAGAGCTGATCGACAATGTACTCACATACATAAAATAAACAAACAAACATTTAAAAATCTATAATGGAGCTTATTATTATCCTAGTTTCATTTCTAAGATAAAGGCAATGGCCTAAAACAATATGGGAAAGAAAGGATTTATTTGGTGTATGTGTTCTAATAAGAGCCCATCATGGGAGTAAGTCAGCAGAAACCCAAAGCAGAAACCTGGACACAGGAACTGAAGTAGAGGCTACAGAGGAATGTTGCTTACTGATTTGCTCCTCATGGCCCTCTCAGCCTAACTTCTTATATGACGATGACCATCTGCACAGGGTTAGCACCATCCACAGTGGGCTAGGCCCTCCCACATCAGCCATTACTCAAGAAATGCCCCCTACAGCCTGGTCTTATAGAGACATTTTCTTAAGTGATGTTTCTTCTTGATCCTAGCATGTGTCAAAGTGACACACACAAAAACAATCCTTAGACTAGCAATATTAGTGAAATACATTTTACAATATTCTTATGTTATTCAACTACTTTGAACTTTGAGAAGTATATTCCTATGCAGCACATATTGATGGGGGGATGGATAAATGTTGTCTCCAAATTCCATTTTATCTCCATATACATGTCATGTACATTTCAGTTTAGCAGCTTTATAAATAAGCCACTTTGTGAATAAAACTTTCTCAGAAAATTTTGACAGTGTTTGAATCTTTAAAAATATAGTCATAAATGTTGTGTAGTATGGAATATTGTAATTTGCAAGTGGACAGATAGCATTTCTGAGTGTATATGAACTCTTTGTTACTGTTATATGCAAATACTCATTGTTACCATTTCTTAACTCAAAACCTTCATATTTAATTTCAGTTTTTTTCTACCCTGTATTTTCTCTCCCTATCAAAGCCGCTCCTTTGGCGATATGGTAGCAAACCAGGTGATCCATTCATTCATTTACACGAAAAGTTTCTGAAAACTCTTGAAAATGTTCTAATTTTCCTCTTTTATGTATATTCATAAAGGGACACTAGCTGTGTTTGGGGCAGAGATTTTTGTAATTTCCATTTTATTATTGCTTCCGATGTTCTCACATTAACTTCCTACAATGTATCATTACCTACAATTACTTTTAATGGAGCAGTTAAAGATCACTAAAAAGATAAAATTCTAGTGTTCAGTAAAAGTATGGTATGAAGAAAGTTAAAATAGTTTCTGGGTGACAAAATGACTTTAAGCTATATCTAGAGCAAAATAATGTTATAGGAGAGGCAAAGACTTTTTTGGAAGAAAATTGTTTAATATTGGTGAGGGAAAATTAAAACTGGGACCTTTAATTCTATTGAGTTTATTTCTTGTATGTCAAGAGGAATAATATTCTGACTGCAAAGAACAGAGCAAATAATACTGACAGCGAAGTAGTGCCCAAGAGGAGTAAAGAGATTACAGGGCCCCAATCTGCTCAAAATTAACTCTCAAGATTTAGATAAATTACATCTTAGGGTACTAATAAAACTAGCCAGCCAAATGGCAAGCCACTATGAGTGTACCTGAAGACTAAAATTAAGTAGTTTGTGGTTTTATAAGAAAAAATAAGATGTGAAAATAAAATAGAAACTTTCTAAATAACAATTTTAGACATGGATGGAAAAAAACAGCAAAGAGAAGCAGAGAGCTTGTGGTTCCTAAATTGTCAGAAAGTTGCAGTCAGCTGCAAAAGGGCAACAACCTTGTCATCATCACACACTGCAAAATAGGTTTAAAAAAGAAATCAACATGTAAAACTGTAATTGGGCTATAATTTTTCATCAAAGTGAATATCTTACTAAGATTATTTGTTATGAAGGATAAGGACGATTTGTACTTCATTTTAAAATTGATCTTGATGGTTTCAGATTACAATCTTAAAAGCTAGAATCAATTTGCCATTTAAAACATTTGCTGTGGAGAAGAGCCATGGTTCTACTTTAAGTCATAAAGTGCATTTGTTTATTTTTTTTGAAATAGATGGGTAACCAATAGTGAAACCCAGAAAGAAACTAGTTAAGAGTGTGTACACTGGGAAGAAAAAATGATTTGGAGACTTGAAAAGAAACACCCTCAATCAAAGAAGAAAATAAGCTAAAAAGATAGTGAGTTGGTGTCATCCTCCTTGAATAAAGAATGTTGATGACATGTAGCAAAGCTACAGGCACCATATAGAATGTCTTCTTGCTACTGATAGAAGTTCCTTGAAGAGCCACTATATCAGAGTTCAGTCTCTGAGGTTCTTATGGCATCCTTTTAGAACACTTACTATACAACATGGCATATGTGTTAGTATCGATTATACTTCATACTTGGAGTCTATTTATCCATTATACTTAGACTCTAAGCAACTTGAGAGTGAATAGCTCCTTAATGTAAGACAGAATAATCAATCAACATATGGCTTGTTAACTGAATAGAAATTTCATTAGTATACTTAGAGGGGTTCACTGGGGACTGGTGTGACCAAATTTCATATGTGTTTAAATAATACGTATAAAATGTTGGAATATATACTTGTTGACAATATAAAAATATAGCAAGTAGATAGGAAATAAAGGAACAATAAATTTATAATTAGTTGAAGATTCTACCCAAAGCAAGTTTATGTTAAAATAGAAGGAGGTTTTATGATATGTGATATAGTGCTCATAGTCTTTGGGATTCAGTCTATTGGAGATGTTTTTCTGACACAGACAAAATTATAGAAGAGGTATATCTAATTATATTATATATACTTATAAAATCTGAATCTAAAAAGAGAACTTTTGATATTCTAATTAGACTTAATTATCTACATATAATTTAATTATATTGATTAACATACTCTGATTTATTAATATTTAATGGAGTCTATTACATTATAAGAAAATGAAAACCCAATTCTTCCCTCTCTTTACACCTATTATCAAGTAGATTGACAAATATACTATAGGAGGAGGCAGAACAATCAGAATGTAGTTAGAAAAGGACACATATAGAACTTTTTCCCAGAAAGACAACTTCACATTCTATAAATGAACCCCAAATTAGGCACAACGTGACAGGTTATTTCCTGATGTTGCCTTTCCTTAAAAAAGAATGAGGCAATGGGGTTGGACACCTCACTCCTTTAATAGCAGCAGAGACAAAGGGATCTCTGTGAGACTGAGACTAGTTTGGTCTACATAGTGAGTTCCAGGCTGACAAAAGCTACATAATGTGACCCTGTCTCAAAACTAAACAAGGAACAACAAAATGTATCTTGAAATGGCACACATAGATCTTAATTAAGGTTGGGGAACATCAATTAATACACTTGAGGACAGAGTTTACAAACACTTTTACATCTAATTCTACTAAATAAATAATAAGACAAGATAGGAGAATTGTCACATCAATAATGAAGAACATTCTATATGATAAAGTATTCCATGTAAGGAACAATGGTTATGCATGTATTTCAGGAATGAGTGCAGTGAATTCAGTGACTGTAGTAAGATGAAATTGATCATGTTTTAGCATTGTAACAAGTGTCAAACCAGGGATCAAGTTGTCACCTTTTTCTTCCCGTACAAGAATGTCAACCTAAAGAACAATTTTCAGACTGGTGTATTTCCCTGGAGTTATGTAAAGACTATCTTAGTGTAGTCCTTACATTATATTATATGAGGGCAGGAATGTTATGAGTGTATCCACTTTCCAGATTCTTACCTCCTTTAAGAGTTTTGACATGCTCCATTACAATGATAAATTTGTTTGTCATTTAAATCCCCCCCCAGCAACATTTGGCCTATGAGAGTTCTTCCCACTCCCAAGAACAACTCTTTGGAATTTACCAATGGTCATTGCTTCTGAGACATATTCATTAAAAAACTAAAAGTATAACTCCAAACACTGTTAATTCAAATCCGTTTTGAATCAAGAACCATCAAATTACCAAACATTTCCTCATTTCATTAATAACTTTGTTTCTGAGAAAACCTCTCCTGACTATGTTTGATATTTATTAGTCATAAACTTAGCATTTCTAGTTATTTCCATTCATGAATGTTAATGGTAATTGCAAATACAAATCAATTTAATGGATCTAAAATATATTGAGAGAGTTTTACTGTCACAAGAAATTGTTTCTAAAAGTTGAAGTTCACATAGATATATTTGTCATACAAAAGTGTGACAGAGTGGTTAATAAAAGATGTTATAGCATAAATACATACTGTATTAGGATATAATTTTTGAGGGAAGTGAAAGTGTGATTTAAAGAAGAAGCAAAATATAAAATTTCTATTTATAAAAGATAAGTTTGTTCATTCATTTTTAAGTTGATGATGGTATATAATATATTATTATGGTGCTTGGATTACATTGGATACATTCAGAGGAATAAACCATTACATTTTATTTTAATTTATTTATAGTTTTTATTTTTTGAGAATTTCATACATGAGTATGCTGTATTTACACCATTTCTGCCCTTCTTTATCTTCTACTATTCTTTCCTCTTCTGCTCCCTCTTAGATTCTTCTATAAACACACACACACACAGACACACATGTATGTGCACGTGCACATACACATGCACCCACATGCGCGTGCGCGCGCGCACACACACACACACACACATACACACACACAAAATGTGTCTGTTCTTGTGATATACACCCACCAAAAGCAATTTCATGGAGGAAAACATTTACTTGGTTTACAAGCTACACAAGTTCATTATCAATGGAACTCAGGGCAATAGCTTGAGGAAGGAACCTGGAGGCAAGAACTGAAGCAGAGCTACTGAAGAATACTACCTATTGGATTGTTGCTAGGCTCAATTCCAGCCACCATTCTTCTACTTCCCAGAAACTTCTGGCATGGAGTAGTGCAGCTGACAGTGGGCTTGACCTTCCCACATCAGTCACTAATCAATAAAATGCCCCATAAACTTGCCTACTTTTCAATCTGATGAAGGCATTTTCTATATTGAGGTTCCCTCTTCCCATAAACATCAAACTTGTGTCAAGTTGAAAAAACAAGCACAACATACATAGAAAATACAATAGACATAGACAACACCTTTTAAACATCAATTTTAAAATTCCAGGGGTTGAAATATGTAGGGAGTGAAGTGTAAGCTTTTGATAATGTTATATGATTCAAAGCAACATGCTGTTTTGTTGAGGCAAGATCCATGGGGGAACACATGATGTTTGGAGAGAGTATAAGTAAGACTCAATGGACAATGATGGTGTTCTTTTATAGCTAGCTTTGCAACACTTTGGTGGCCTTGTGTCTTGGCTGATCTTCCTTTCATTGAGGGAGGCACTGCAGAGAACTTCTCCTGGTGTCCTGTCTGGTTCTGTTCCTTCTAGCTGACTCATGCAAATTGAGTGGAGGTCTGGTAGTTTCTGCTGGATCATGTCACTACTGCTGATTTGTGTTTGGTATTGTGACAGTACTAAATTGGACTGCTGGTATCCTGACAATGAAGATTAAGATCATACTCAAAACTACTTCTAAATAGATCCACATCCCCTTGTCCTATTTATCACCTTGTCTTTTCTATCTTTGGATGGTGGGCTAGTAGGTGGTTCAAAATATTTGAAAAAGTTTATTAAGAGTAGGTTTTAAAAGTCTAAGCCTATAGAGAAATATTCTATTTTATAAACTAATTTTAGAAGCTACTTTGCATGTAAGAGGTTTTTATGGAGCCCTCTTCTTGGGATTAACAGGATATACTGAAATTTTTATAAGACACAAACAAATAGAGTAGATTTCTCTTGGTCAACCAAGCGCTAATACAAAATATATTTGCATGACCTATTTCAAGAATTCTTCCCCAAAGAAACAGCAATTTACAGTCTTTAGAAGTTCATTGTTTTAAAGACTAATTGAGTTGGAAAATGGGTATCCTCTTCTGGCTCTCTCCTATTGTCTGTTGGTGGATTTGTTTTCTGGCAGTAATGTTCCTGCTTTTGGGTTGGAGATATGGGAGTTGAGGTGGAAGATCAGGATCTTTAGTTTCATGTACATATCTATGACAGAGACTTCAGGCTCTTGCTGAGTTCAATTGAAGTTGTGTACTATGTAGTATCCAGGGGAAAAAGGGAACATCTAACTTTCATAACTTTATTTCCACAGTGGTGTATATTAGTATATAAAATATAAAGTCTAGCTATGCTTCAAGGTTTATGCTTCCATGTAGATTGGGATATTGACTATATCTCAGTCAGGTACTTCAAGGATTGGACAAAAAATGTTTCATCCTTGCATGATGTTTGCAAGGAATCTGGGCTGCACAAGGTGTAGTTGTCCTTCTTTTGTTTTGGGTTTGTTTTGCCCTTTCCTACACTGATGAGACCCATCTATGAATTGACTTTTCTTAGCAGGGATTCTACAAGCTCTGGATCTCAGCCTGGTTTCTTCAGCACTTGATTCAAAGGCATAAAGTGACAGGTTCATGTTATAGCATAAACAAATTGGGTATTATATACCTTCAGAGGGTTTCTGGATATACCAAGACAGCTGATGCCTGGCCTCATACACTTATCCAAATATTATAGCCTCTGTGAAATTATGCATGTGACTGAAAGAAAATATTAAAAATTTCCTCCAGAAATACTGGGAAATCAATTTAATTGTCATATCAAAGAGGCAATATCACCTGTATTCATGAAATTTCTTGCTCTGTGCTTTATTTCTTTTTTTTTCTTTTTTCGTCCCCTCATTTTTTTTCTCTCTCTCATTCTCTATGTCATAAGGAGACTTGTCCTTGGAGTTTACCTACATTAGTCATTACTGCTAGAGCAGAACAATATAGTGGTGAGCAAATGTTTTGTAATGGTTACAATCTTCTCCACCAGAAAACATACTGGAAGACAGACTGTTAAAAAGTGGAAGGTTATTAATTATGACTCCACAATGCAGCTTCCAAGATGCTTCTATTCATGAGTAGGTGTATCTCTAAAGTTTACTTAGAGTGTACACACCTGTTTTGGGGTCACCAATGTCCCTATATGTAAGTCCTCATTTGTGCTCTGTAATCAAACTGAATAAACTCTCAAAGTTAGATTTTGCATTGGCTTTCATATGTATCTGGGGTTAATGCACTTTCACTTCCTTTGCGCAGGAAAAGTCAATACTTCAGTGTTTGAAGATGATGGTGTGTGAAAGTTTACTGATAAAGTGGTACTTGATTGTCTCAGAAAATTAGTCACTAACTGTAAACAAATAAAAGTAAATAATGCATAAATAAAAATGTTAGATATGAAAAGGACAATAGGAATAAACCTTGTACATAAAATATGACACCTACAAGGTGTAGTTTGTGAAGGAAAAATAATTTTGCCTCAAAGTAAAACATCTGGTCCTTCGAGATTGAGGAAGGAATATATAGTACCAATCTCAGTAGACTTAGGTTCATAGAATAGGAATCTTGTGTTATATAGTCAATGCTTGCTATGGACTTACTTGTAAGCTCCTTAATAGTGTGTTTTAGCTCAAACAGAATCCTAATGAGAAATTAGTTGAAAAGTTTTTTTTTAAATTACAAAATATTCTTGTATCACAATCTGTTCTTTATAAATTAAAAAAAAAGCTAAGCTTGGTCACACAGGTGTGTAATTCCTGCTGCCTGACAAATACAAGGTAAACCTGAACAACTTAGTGAGGCTCTATTATGATACAAATATTAAGTGAGGCTTAGATATACAGCTCTGTGGTAGATAGTTGCCCTCATATGCATATTGTGTTAGGTTCAATCTACTACAAAATCCTGTGTGTATTCATGGTATACAGCAGGATTTCCTGTATCTCCTTTGTTGGTATATCTTTAGTTTCATAAACTAGCTTTACAAAGTTGCTCACGGGGAGCCCAGGCTTCCCTAGAACGAAATAGAGACTGACATACTGCTGTACCCTCAGTTTCTTCTTTACCATAAATCTCATTTCTTGTTTTTGAAAAACATTTCATCCAGCCATCCTTCTATTATGCAGCCCTTTTCTGCCTATTAAAAATACAATATACTCTTTTCTGACTCGGGAATATCTGCTCTGAGGACCCTCTTGACTCATCATTTGAAGGATAATCATCAGGGAAATTAGTGCCCTGATGTTCAAGTTTGTTGAAAGACAGGAATTGACTTTAAAACACACAACTGGGAAACACAGATGGCCTAAATACTTTCAGTTGTCACCTGTTGAAACCCTCATGTATTTTTCTACTAACTCATCTTGTACTTAGAAGGCTCCATTTATTTTTGTTTGTTTATTTTGTGGTGTTTGGTTTGGGTGTGTTTGGGTTTTTTTTTGTTTGTTGGTTGGTTGTTTGATTTTCTTTTTGAGACAGGCTCTCAGGTTACCTATGCTGGCCTCAAACTCACTATATAGTTGATAATGGTTTTGAAATCTAATGTCTTCTCTGTCTACCTCCTCAAATCTGGAATTACTAGCATTGGCCTGGTTTATGCAGTGCTTCATGTGTGCAAGACAAGACAGCTGAGCCACATCTCAACCATCTCTTGTCTTGTTTGAATAGAATTGTGTTCGTTTTCTTACTGCCATTGCACAAATGCCAAAATAAAGTCTCTCTTACCTGTTAAATCATCCACTATTATCTTTCCCTGACAATACTCACTGCTATATGAATGCATGATTCAGTTATTTAGTTACTGTAGTGGTCAGCTATTAGAATTCTGTTATATATCTGTGAATTTGACATTATAGACATTGGAATTTCTAACATGGTTAGGAAGAGCCAGCATGTTGGGTTTATTTATAGACCACAGAAGAAAAGCCATTCTTGAGCAAGGAAACAGCGCCTCTGTCATCAATATGGAAATAGCCCATTTAGTAAGCTTTAACTGAGAGAATTAAGTATTTCCTGTACCTGCTATTTCAATAAAAAGTTTAGAAAGCAGTAGTTAGACTATTATATGTCAGATAAACAGTCTACTTCCAGCTCATTATTGAGAGCTTTCATTAAAGATTAAAAGCATAAGACCCTTTATAGAAATTCTAAACTGGTCCCTGGATCTTAGCATTCAATTATCATTTGTGAAATTTGAAATCAACATAGTTTATGTCTAAATTGAGAGTACATTTGAAAATCAAAATTCAAAGGCATGCCTTCTAGTGGGCTGACTGATGGGAGAGGGCTGTGATTATGCCTCATTTTCACCCTCTACATCACGATCTCATTGATTATGTTTCTCAGCTTGCTAAGGGTTCTGCGAGGTGATTTTCAAGATGAATATTGCTATTTGCAGGATTTCCTGAATAGGAATATTTCGGGAGTAAATTGCACAAACCAAGTGATGTGCAGTCAATTTTCACACCAGCATAAACAATGTATTAGAACAGAGCCCTTAAGGATTTTCTTTTCTTTTCTCTTCTTTTCTTTTCTTTTCTTTTTTCTTTTCTTTTCTTTTTTCTTTTCTTTTCTTTACTTTCCCTTCCCTCCCCTCCCCCCTCCCCTCTCCTCCCCTCTTCTTTTCTTTTCTTTTCTTTTCTTTTCTTTTCTTTTCTTTTCTTTTCTTTTCTTTTCTTTTCTTAAACTTGGGTGTCATTGCATCCAAAAGAATGAAATGCCAGGCAGGCAATGCTGAAAGAAGCTCATGTAGGACATCAAATATTCTTTTTTTCCCTTAACAGGTGCTCAGATTTGACCAGATAAAATTAATGACCTGAATGGCAGGCTGCCAGGCCCTTTGCTCCTGAGATTACCATGATCACCATACAACGAAAAAGAAAGATTCTTTAAATGAAGGAAATGGAGCCAGGATGTAGCTAGGTTCCTTTATATCTACTTTCTTTGCAATGACTTACAAGTGAGATTTTTTAAAAATGCAGTTTAATTGCCTGTATTAAAAAGTTGGCATGTTCTCCAAACCATTTAAAAGCCTTATTTTATTTTTTTTATTTTGAGTAAAGTGCAGCAAAGAATAACTCATTTTATCATTTTTAATTTTGAAAGCAAATATTTGATTTATTTAAGCAGAGGAATATATAGCAAGTCTAAAGACTGGAATCCATAATTAAAGCAAAAAGATAAAAAAAAGTGTAATCTTAGTAAATCATTTACTAGAGAGTAGAGACAGAAGGTAGACAGAGAAGGGTAAAGAATTAGTTATTACTAACATTGGTAACTATTTCTTGATTACAAGCCAAGGATTTTGGGATTATTGGAAGAAGCCCTCCAGTTAGCAGACACATGTTCAAATGTCCTCTTTTGTTGAAATACAGATGGAAGCAGAAGAAAGGGCATTAAGTAATATTTTTTTCAATCTACACAGCAAAGGTGAAAAAAAAAACAAAACGAAAGAAAAGAACAAAAAACCCCACAAAACTTACAATGTGTAAGGAACATACCAGAGTTTTCTGCACAGCAAGAAGCAGTTATTTCATCCCTCAGTGATTTAAACTAAGCTGTAGGAAGCAAATAGCACGACATCAAAACACTGCACAGCAGTGAAAGAAGTGACATGTGGCTTTGATAATGAAGTTCATTAACACAGAAAAGAGTGCCTTGGCTGAAGACTGTAAGACCTATTTGTCAGAAACCTGTGTGCTGTTGATAAACAACAACTGATGTGACTTTTCAGTATTTGAGACTGAACTGGGGACAGGAAGGGATGGCAGAGACCAGACTAAAGTCACTTATGTCAATTCAACAGGATGTATTTGTGTCATGAGTTTTTGTTTTCTTTTTTGTACATAGATTACATGGGCAAAGATAGGGCACATCATTATCTACTTTATTATTTTTTTTCTGCTAAGACACACGTTGATGAACCGACTTTTACCTATGTGTTACAAAAATTACAAAACCAAACATGCTTCCTAGTTGAGAGGGAAGATATTGTGTCTTTTCTGATTTGTCATATGAAATCAATGACTTAAAGAAAATACTAAATCCAACGTAATTGGTGATCTGGCTCAATTTGTGGTACACTTGGCTCAAGTATCTGTACTTTCTTACTGTGGTGGTTTTTTGAGTAATGAAGCAACCAGAATTGATAACATGCATCACTGACAATGACATGAGTGTCAACCATGTCTGTGGATGCTGTGTACTAGAACAAAATCATACAGGGAGAGGCTTCTCTGAATTGAAGATGTGCTTTGTCTAGTCACCCCTTGTGACCATGCATGCATGACTCAGTGTAGGATGACTCAAGCATCAGAAGCCATGCCTTAGTGTCAGGATCTCCAATATATTATTGATGTACAGGCTGTGTTGTTACTTGTCTTTATATATACTTTAACGTTAACTCAATTTGTTACTGGGTAAAGGTCATTGTTACTCATGAGTTTGAGTGTCAGCTTGAATTATGGGCTGTGGCAGTGAATGAGCAGGCTACGTTTTGTACTAGGGAAATGATGTTTACCTGTGACTTACAAAGTACCATGTGTTCTCAGGGCACAGCTAACAGAGTGGTTGATAAAAACATCAGAGAAGCAAGGTAAAAGGTAAACATTGCACTTTGCAAATATAACTCAATTTAGCTAGAACAAACCTTTCCACCACCTTGTTACTTTTTTCTTTTCTTTTTTTTTAATTCCATCTTTAATGCAAAACTTTCTCAAATGCCTAGGATGAGAACTTTAGATAATAATCAGTTGTATATAAGACATCTATAAATATATATGTGTAAGTGCAGTTAAAGCAGAGATAGAACATGGACTATACTAACAAACAGGATGTGAAAGTTATAGTGACCATTTTAATAAAGATGTCTAGTAAATTCTGAGAAAAGTAGGAAATGCTAGCGAAATAATCATGACAATACCACCAATGGTAATGTTAAAACAACTCTTTACTTGACAAAAGTTTGGAGTCTTCTGAGACTTCTCTAGCCCTATTTTTATGCTTTCTGATACAAAACAAAATCCTACTAAATTATTTTACTAAGGATCAACTCCAAATTAAATTGTTCCTTCTCTAGTATCCAGGTACCTTCTGCTCATCATTCTGGCCTGTCTTCAGGAAGATCCCTATTCATTTAACCAGAATCTTTTCTTAACAGTTGCTTCCACTAACCCTGTTCCTGTTCAAATAATTCCTATTTTCCATTTGGAATTTACACATGCTCCCTGTCTCAACTTATATTCTACAAACTCAGTTTTAGAGATTGCTGTATTTATTGTGATGACTTGAACAATGTTTTCCTCATCCTTTAAGGAGTGATGAAATTCAAAGTAATCAACAAGAAATTCAATCCAGTCATTGAATCATCTGGCCAGAAATGAAAATATAAGCAAGAGATACCCACCTTCAGGTCAAATGGTCCTGGTTGACTTGGTTGGTTATAAATTTCCAACTGGTTCCTAATAGGATAGAGCCACAGGAGCAGGTGATCTAGCTGCTCTTCAAGCTGCCAAAAATCTTTTACATAAACCTCAAGTTCTCCTTGTTTTTCAGGTAAAGCTCTGGAGACCTGAAAGGGGAAAAAGATAAATAATTCTCATGAAATATATTAAAAATAGCAAAAGTATTTAAAAAGAGATATTCTAGCAATTTGCTGGTCTGTATGTTCAACAATATGTTACAGGTTACATATATGCCATGTTCAAATGTAATTAACATAATAGGAATCACTGAATAATACTCAAAACACTATATATAGTATAGATACTAATGACTTTTTGGAAGTATACAATATACACGTAAGCCAGGTGTGTTGCCTCACATTTATGATACCAAAATATGTTCGACTGAGGCAGGTGAATCGCCATGTGAAGGAAGCTAACCTGGTATACAGGGCAAGTTCAAGGGTAGCCAGAGGTATACAATGAGACTCAGTATCAAAACACACACACACACACACACACACACACGCACACGCACACGCACACGCACACGCACACGCACACACACACATAAAAATAAATAGCTTACTTACACTTACTCAGATGCATACTTCAATTAGTTGATGTCAAGGGACACATTCCTAATATAAACTCTCATTTGCTAAGTGTGTATGCCAAGAACAGAGCCTTTGCAGTATTACAGACATGCCTCAAATTATTGAGGATTAGTACTATGTATATAACTTAGTCTTCCCCCATGTAAGTGTAATTTATACTAGCAGAATATAATGAAATTAAAGCCAAAGAAAAGTATATTTTTTTTGGTGTAGCAATAATTTTTTCTCCTATATTTGCCTTTAGTTTGTATTTAATGAAAATTATGCAGAGAAATAATTTACTTACAAGGAAAATTATAAGCATTTTGTGATCTGTAGTTTGTGAGGCATAATTAAATAAGTGAAGCAGACATTGAGGAACATGACATTTGGTTGAGAGAAAATTAACACAATAACTACTGGCTATTTTTATGAAGGGCTTAGTATATACTAAGCACCATGGTTGGAAGTCTCAAATTCATTGTTGCTTTTAATCTCCCATGACCACTTCATATTGCTCCTGTTAGCATCTAAATTTTAATCACAGATAACATTGGACTTGGCAGATGCCAAGTAATGTTGGAAGCGATATGCTATAGGGTAAAACACTGTTGGAGCTAATATTAGTTACTTAGATTTAAAGCCTGGTTTGTGCTTTTGTGTAAATCCTAGTCCAGTTTTCCCCAACTTGCAATGCCTCTTTCATAACATGGAGATAGTGCAGATACACTGTTGATCTAAGAACTAAATAAAGTAATCCTTAAAAATTGCTTAGAACAATTCTCTGTATAACAATGAAAGACAATACAACAGTTAAATATTAGTAACAGTTGTTCAAACTCTTGGGCAAACAGAAAGCCAGGATTAACAATAGAGAAGCTATTTTCTTCATAATATCAAAAATTAAAACTAATATAAATGAATAGTATCAGTTTATAATGGTAACCCATGTAATATTTTGACATTCCTCTTATAGTACAAATGTGGTATTACAGTGTAAATTACTAACTGTATCATGATCATTGAGAAAATGTTATCATATTATGAGTAATGTAGAACATACTAGGGAAAGAACATAGGTAAATTTATTATTGTCCTAGTGTCTATTGCAATAGATAAATATGTTAGTAGATTAAGCAATGCTACTTGCTTTATAACTATTTATAAATTGTAAAGGACTCACAAGGAGCACTATTATAATCTTGTAGTTGAACCTCAACAGATGTGATGAACACATCGGTTGAGCACATCTGTCTGAACACAGACACATTAAACAATTAACTATTCTGTGTTGGGGAGAAATGCTATACAAGGTCATACTACATGCAAATTATGTGTATGGAAACAGAATGCAAATTACTTTATATACAAACCATGTAAAATGTATGTGACTACTTGAACAAAGAGTTAACATCCTACTCTGAAACAGGCAATACTGAGAGATTGAAATTAGGCTCCATATTAAGATGAAGAAGCTCTTAGGATCTGGCCTGATCCATGGCAATATCAATAGAAGATATTGGGCCTGGATTTGTTTTATTCAACTCCACCTAGACTGATGGAGCAGAGAGTTGAAACAAAGACCTCAAGTTTATTTGGTCTAAATGGTGTACAAGACTGATGGATAACTTTACAGAATGTATCTTGATCAAATAATAAATTAAGAAGAGAAAATAAGTAAAATTTAACAATTCAGAATCTGTGATCAAAATATCACAGTTCTATGTAACAATGTCATCGTGTGACCAGTTTTCTTTTTCTTTGACAAAGATTTTGGTGTCTCCACATAGAAAATGATCATGGATTTTGTTAGTTTAGATTTTTAACAAAGTATTAAAGGACAAAGAAGGAAAGAGTGATAGAAATGGATGCAACAGCTTTTGTGGAAATTGTTCTCCACACCTTGATCTTCACTCTTGGCAGCCATTCCTTCTGGGGTAAGGAGACAGAAGCTTTCAGTTCAGGCTTAAATCACAGTGCTTTTCCTGCTTTTCCTGACTTATAGCTTGTTATAGAGCCACATAATCTTTGTTTTAAATGACTTAGGTCTATGTTCATAGGTTCACACCCATAGTTCTGAGTTTTATGTGCATTCCTGTGCATATACGTATATGTGCAGGAAAGAGATTATACTAGAATAGTAAATCTGTACTTGAGATGCATTATTGAATAAAGCATTTTGCATATTTTTCTATCATTTAAATTAAATGTTTTATTTCTATTGAATGGCTTGCTACTCACAAAGACATGCTCCAAGCATTTTAAAGCTTAAACTAGCATCATCTGAGAGCCTGCAGATGCTGAAGTAGCTGGAGATAATCTCCATTGTATTTTCCTAATCTCTCTAAAACAGAAGTATGGAGTTGTTTTTATCTGATCACAAAATATTTCATATTTTATGCAAGTACCACATGTAAAATCATTGTTTGTTAGATTGTTTTTTCAAGAAATATCTTTATTTGGTCAATTTTCTTTTGGTTTGTTTGCCTTTTATTTGTTCATTTTCAGAAGCTCTTTTTTTAATTAATTAATTTTAAATTCACTTTATGTCCTGATCATAGCCTCCTTCTTCCTCTCTTTCCAGTCCACGCTCACAAATCCCTCTTCACATTGGTCCTCTACTTCTCTACCATACATAATTTCCAAAATTCATATAATATTGAATTAAGATTATTGATTTTGTTCTCATCTTTATAGCACATTTCTCCATAGTTATAAATGTGGAATAAGTCCTGAAAGAAATAGTACAAAGAAGAAGATTTGACCTAATTTCAAGTAATGGCATGGAAGTTTTGCCAAGAGTAAGATTTCAGCCTAATTATGTGGTTTTAGGTATGTCCTTCTAGACCTTTACTTTCTACCATCATAATGTTTACTTCTGAGTATTGGAAAAGTTATGCACATGACCTCCCTTTCTGAATTTTTATTTCTGGAGGAGATATGTTCCTACACTTTATAGACCTTCATCAAATACTTGCCGAACTAACAGAAATTTCCAAGTTTCATAATAATTTGTTAATTTATTCTGTCCTGGAAATATGTCTAGAGAAGTTAATTATGTATGAATGTATAGTGATTGGTATCAAAGTTATAAATATATACAAAGCTACAAAATTATAAATCTTTATATATCAAGTTATAGATCTTTAATTAATAGATAAGCATGATAAAGCATAACATCAGAATTTTCAACATGATCAAGAAAGCCATAAGCAATGTCAAAGGAGAAAGGATAAGCTGTGAAAAAATATTGGAGACTCACATCTCAGTTAAGAGTTCAATTTGCCTAGCACATAAAAGAACTTCTTCATCCCAAGAAGACCCACAGAGACAAATAACTTGGGACCATGGGGGCTCACAGAGCCTGGACTACCAACCAGGGACCATGGAGGATCTGGTCTTAGATTCCATACAGGGTTGTAGCAAATCACAGCAAATTGTGGCAATATTTTTCTGTTTTTAAATCATTAATTTTGATATCTAATATTTCACATACTAGATTCACATTTTTACACAGTCTAATACTATACTTCTCATGTATGTTCCCTGTGGTGAATGGAAACAAATACATTCAGTTATCTTATATCATACGTGTCTACCCGATTCTTGACATACTTTCAAACAAGATTAATTTTCTTGTTCTCTGTTTTTCTGATTGCTAATTCCAAACACTTGTAAGTTTTAATATTAAGGTAAACAGAGGCATCCGTCTTAGAAATAAATAAATAAATAAATAAATAAATAAATAAAACCTCATACTTTACACAAAATAGACAGGAAAGCTAAAATTTTGTCTATAGAAAGATAGATCAGAACGAGAAGAAGTATTATAGAAAATGGAACATAGCTGTTATCTTGAAACCAAAGCTAGTAAGCAAAAATTAGATGGGAACATCTGGAGTATCTATTAGCAAACAAAAGATCTGAGTATATTGTATAGAAAGATTATCCAGTGAAAGAAACAGGAAACTGGATCAACTGGAAAATGATTAAAAAACATAAATAAGCAACAAAAAGGACAAACTCCAAATACTACACAATCAATGAAATGCAAACTAAAGCAACAATGTCACTCTATTAATTATGTAATATACTGACTTCTGGGAAAAGATTTATCAAATGTCCCTGCCCCAAATGAGTAACCTTATGTTATTTGTTTAAGTATATATTCTCATAGTCTATAAAATAACTTAATAGTTCACACAAAAAAGGAAGATTTTTTTTTACCCTGAAAAGCATGAACAGTCCTGAGAGCTTAAGAAAACCAACCAAAAGAAATAGAGGAATATGCTTTTTCATGGACTATACAGTCTAATTTTGTAACAAATTAATTTTCTTCAAATAATGTATAAACTCAATCTGAGAACAATAAAAATTGTGGGTTCAAGTTTTATACAGAAATTAGGAAGGTATTTTTAATATATAGATTACAAATACCATATATTCAAGGAAATTTTGATAATAAACACATTTTTAAAAATTTTGCAACCAGGTGTCACCTTTGCTATAATTACATGTGTGGTATTCTTGATGTAACAAGTAGACAATATTATGATAGCAGTGTCACATCAGTCAAACCAAGAGAACAAGACATTTTAAATAAAAAGTTCCAGGTTAATTTATAACGTGAATCATATATATATATATATATATATATATATATATATATGATACACACATATGTAATTTTGTATATGCTTTGTAGAACTTGATGGAACAGAGAAGTTAATCATATATTTCTAAAACCAAAAGTGTTTTCAAGATAAGTTACTGATGATTACATAAAATTTTAAAAGTCATTAGTCATATAGGGTTAAGATAGATAAATCAAATTTTACTCATCAAAAAATCTATTAAGAAATCAAGTACAGGTAAGGGTAAGAATATTGAACAAAGACCTTGAATTAAAATAAATTTAAATCTGTAATGAAAGCACAAATTAATTTTAAAGGTTGTTACTATAACTTCATAAAGTTCATTCTATGTAGAATGGTAATAATTATCAGAAAATTAAAGATATACAGACTCTTGATATAGAACAAGTCTCTCTCTCTCTCTCTCTCTGCTGTCTCTCTCTCTCTCTCTCTCTCTCTCTCTCTCTCTCTCTCTCTCTCTCTCTGTGTGTGTGTGTGTGTGTGTGTGTGTGTGTGTGTGTGTGTGTGTGTATGTAGACCAAAAGGCAAAGGACAACCTTGGGTGTTATTAATTGGGGACAACTCATCTTAGTTCTTTTCTTTGTGAAGATATGGTATCTCCCTGGCCTGAATTTCACCTAGTAGGCTGATCAGAATTTTCCAGAGATGGACTTGTGTCTACCTTGCCTGTATAGCACTTTACTATCAGAAAAAAATCCAAAAACTTCTGTTTTTGGAGTGGAACTTCTTAAGACATATGAATTAAAAAGTATGTGAAACAATTTTGATAGGACAGTATGTTTACAAAAATATCAAACAAGAGGCTATCCTAAGGGAAGCTGAAAAGCACACTATCCCACCTGGAAACTCCTTAAAATGGGAATTAAACAACTCAAAATAGTTTCTGGAAAAAACCTAAAACTGACTAGATTCAGTAAGACTATATCAACAGTAAAGCCTGCTGAGAGATACTCTTAGATGAACCAAGGTAAAAGGAAGACTTTCAGGAAAACCAAAGTCTTGAGGAATCATTGACCAGCTGAGCAGGTTGGTAGAAGCAAAAAGCAGCTGAAAATCCAGAAAGAGTCAGAGACCCATTGATGTGCCCAGGAGAGGCACAGACCAACTGATCCACCTGGAAAGGACATTCTCTAACCTCTTGAGCTACCTGAGATTGTGCAATTTGCTCCAGGTTTTGAAATTTTGTGAGCTGTCACCCATGCTATTGGGCTTCTGTAAAGTAGCTGTGTTTGAGTCAAATATGCTCCTCTAAGTTGCCATTTACCTATTTTTCTCTAAGCAACTCTAATAAAACTCATTGGTTCACTATGTTGGACTTTGGTGCTATCTGTCGTTTGTTTTCTACCTGGGATGATGACAATATATCAAGTGTTATGACAAACCTGCACTACTACCCTTGACATATTTTACTAATGCTATGGGGATTGAACTCAGATCCTCACTTTACTGCCTGAGTTATCTCCCCAGCTCCAGAATTGAAATTCTCATATATTGGAAAGTTGAATTAGAGAATCACATTGAAGCTTTTTTCAGTAATTCCAATGACAGTCTTATACAAAACAGGCACAAACACATGCACACACACACACACAAACACACACACATACACACACCACACCACACTCACACAAACACATACATGCACACATATACACACACCACACCACACAC
>NW_021604606.1:638603-726159 GCF_004785775.1 Grammomys surdaster | reverse complement strand
ACATACATGCACACATATACACACACCACACCACACACACATACACATAGACACACACACACACAAACACACACACAGAGAAAGAGAGAGAGAGAGAGAGAGAGAGAGAGAGAGAGAGAGAGAGAGAGAAAGAGAAAGGATAGTGCCCTTCTACTCACAAGGATATTCAAATATCAGCAAAAGTGACATGCTATAATATTTACATTAATACTATAGTAGAATAAGTAGACAAACTATAATGCATTAAATACCACAGAAATAACATAACAAATATTGTGAGAAGGTATTCTGAGAGAGCAAAACACAAGGTCATATATACTAGATGATGCCCCTGATATTAATTTCAGAGGCAGAACAAATCTTTGTGTGTTTGGGGCTAGAATGCTGCTTATACGTGTAGAGTATGGTGCCTAGAGAAGAGGTAGTAGTTGGAAAGGTGCTCAAGAGAAGAATTCTTAATATAATCTATTTTTTCTAGTTTTACCTGATTTACAAAATGGAGGGCTGTTTGATGCGATGGCTTACTCAAAATTATTGATTGAACAGTAGTTTCACAGGATGCATCAAATTCCATAAGCTTATTTTATGATTTGTGCAAATCTTATAGATGTTGATTTAAACAATTAAATGAAATAATTCACAATCTTTAACAGTATTCATTCTCTTCAGTACAAAAATCCCACTTGTAGATAGAATCACATGACAAATATCAATAATTTTATCATTTACACTACTGCAAGATGAAACTTAAATTCCCTCAGAAAAATAAGTGACACATAATAGAATGTTGCAGTCATTTAATGAATAACATTGAATCATCCTATTAAATATTATTTACATATGTTAATATAAGCTATATATCACATATAAATTTTACCCTATGTTTTTTCAATTATATTTATAATAACAATTTCTATGCATAGGAAAGGACCAGAACAGATATTTCTTAATGAACAAGTATCAAATGGTATTTTTAAGAGAAATGCCTAAGATCACTAATCTTTAGGTAAATGCAGAATGAAATCACTATGAGAGATTGCCTCAAGCTTATTAATGCTGGAAAGGATGTGTAGAAAAAGAAAACCTATTAATATACCAGTGTGAATGTAGATTAGTGTACCCATTAGAAAACCTTTAAGGAGGTTTCTTAAAAGATTGTGACAACAATATATGCTACTAGACATATATTCAAAGGAAGTGGAATTATGTCAAGGAAAGACTGTATTCTCATGTTCATTGTGGGGCTATTCATAATAGGTAAGACATGAAAACAACCTAGGTGCCCATCAACTTATGAATGTATAAAGAATGCATTGCACATATAAACAATGAGACATTTTTAGCAATAAAAAGAATGATCCTTAGCATTTTTGGCAATGTTGATGGGACTACAAGTCACTGTCCTATGTTCCATAAGCCAGGTAAATATAGTCAATTACTAAAGGTCAAGTAATACATCAAGGCAGACTTTAAGAGTTACAACAGACTTCTCACCAGAGACTATATAAGCGAAAAGATCCTGGGCAGATGTCATACAGACCCTAAGAGAACATAAATGCCAGCCCAGGCTAATATATCAAGCAAAACTCTCAAACCAGTATATTCCATGACAAAAAACAAATTTACAAAATATCTTTCCACAAAGCCAACCCTACAAATGATAATAAATGGAAAATTCCAACTCAAGAAGGGAAACTACACCGTAGAAAAAGCAAGAATGTAGTATTACTTCAACAAACTCAAAAGAAGATAGCGACACAAACATAACTCTATCTCTAATAACAAAGATATTAGGAAGTAACAATCACTTTTCCTTAATATATCTTATCATCAATGGATTCAATCCTCCAATAAAAAGACATAGACTAATGGACAGAATATGTAAACAAGGCCCAGCCTTTTGCTGCATAATGGAAATTCACCTCCATGACAAAAACAAACACTACCTCAGAGTAAAGGGATGGAAAAAGTTTTTCCAAGCAAATCGTCCCAAGAAACAAGCTGGAGTAGCCATTCTAATATCAAATAAAAATGACTTTCAACCGAAAATTATCAAAACTGATAAGGAAGGACACTTCATACTCATCAAGGGAAAAATCAACCAAGATGAACTCTCAATTCTGAACATCTATGCTCCAAATGCAAGGGCACCCACATTCACAAAAGAAACTTAACTAAAACTCAAAACACACATTGCACCTCCCACAATAACAGTGGGAGACTTCAACACCCCACTCTCAGCAATGGACAGATCATGGAAACAGAAACTAAACAGAGACACAATGATTCTACCTATATGTTCAATACTCACAGGAATTGAAATCATATAGAGTGCTAAATTACTGTAAGCATGCACACTTGTACACACACACACACACACACACACACACGAACACACACAAACACATACACACATGTTGAAAGAGTTAGGGTAAAGAAGTAGTTACCTAAATCTAGAACAAGGAGAGGAATAGGGAGAAGTTAATTGACAACTACTATATCACAGTAAGAGAAGAATAAGGAGCTGTAATGTGATGAAAAGTTACTGAAGATAGCAACACATTAGTGAAGTTTTCAGAAAGCTAGAAGAAAGGGTTTTGAAAGACTTTACTGTCAGATACTTGAAAAATTTGACAGGTGGAAATGTTTAGCTGGATTTAATCATAGCTGTCTGATAAATGTATACAATTTTTGCTTTATCTATCAGTTATAATAAGCAAAATTTAAAAATTAAAAAGCAGAACTAATGTATCATTTTTGTGCCATAACATTCAGTTTGAAATGGGATTCCCCAGAAGAGCTGGACTATTTTTAGCTTTACACCTGAAATGCTGAACCCTGATTTGAGGAATAGAGTTGTAGGACAGTATGATCTGATTCGTTTATTAGGGTAGGAAAAATGTGCTGCATTTGTGGATGCTAGACCAACTCTAATATTGTCTCTGTAATCAATTTGTTGGATATTTACTTAGTAATAATGTTTGCTCTAATCATTACCCTGTATACTACCTATAAATATTTCAAATGCTTACTTGTTTGATGGTCACATGGCTATATTTAAACCTATAATATCAGCATCTCTCCACTCTGGATAAAGAAAATACTAGTGGTGTATTCTGAAGGCATCTTAGGCATACTATGTCTCTATCCCAAACAAAGCTTTCAAAATTCAGTACTGTCAACTAAATAATTCATCCAGTCTATTATATTTTGCAGCAAAATGCAAATAATATGAAATATTTCAAGATGCCACTTAACTTCACATAATTCAGAACCTCATTATTTGGAAGCATGGTCTGCGGACAAAGTTCAGTGAGTAAAGTGCTAGCTACATATCTTAGGTTATTATTGCTGTATGAAATACCATGGCCAAAGAAGAGAGGGAGTCATCTATTTGGCTTATTCATCCATATTACTCTATCAGTGAAGAGAGTCAGGACAGGAATTCAAGCAGGGCAAACTTGGGGGCAGGAGTTGATGCAGAGACCAGGGAGGCATGCAGCTTACTGGCTTGCTCCTTAGGTTTTCTCAGCCTGGTCTCTTATGGAGCCCAGGATCATCTGATCACAACAGGTGGGGCCTTCCCACATTATTTTCTAACTTAGATAATGCCCTACATTCTTGTCTACAGCACAATACATGGAGATGTTTTCATAATTGACATTCCCTCCTCTCGGATGATTTTAGATTCTCTTCCAGAAAGAGGCTGGGGCAGGTAAATCTGTTCCACTTGACTAGCCAAGTAAAACTAACAAAGCTCTGATTTTTGTCATGGTAAAGAACAATACTTGATGTTGACCTCTTGCTTCGGGACAAATACATTTACATCCACACTCAAACATGTACATGTATGCAATAAAATAACGTAAAACAAAACAAAAGAATAAATTAAAGAAACTATAGAAGTAGACATAGGAAAAATACATTATATCATTAAAAGACTATGACTGGTGAGATGGCTCAATGAACTAATCTGATAAACAAGAATGAGGAGTATTTTTAGATATTTTGAACCCATTTAAAGTAAGTAGTAGTAGAACAAATCTATAATTATTTTGTTTCTACAATGAGAAAGATGACAGAGAGAGAAGGGTCTACTGAAGCCTGTGGGCCATGGAGTGCCACTATGTGTGCAGAGGTAATAATAAGATACTCAGTCTCGTGGGGGAGAGCAACAATACCAACTAAACAGAGCTCACAGGGTCTAAACTTCCAGCCTGGGAGCACACATGGAGAGTCCCATGGCTATAGGAGAGGGTGGCCTTATCCTGCATCAGAGGGAGAGGAGGTCCTGGGTCCTGTGAAGGCTGGATGCCCCAGTGTGGTTGAATTCGAGGGTGGGAGGATGGAGGGGGTGGTTGGGTGGGGGCACACCCTGATAGAAAGAGAAGGATTGGGGAAGGGATAGGGAGATTCTGGGGAGGGGGGAGATGGGAAAAGAGGATAACATCTGAAAGGTATATAAATAAAATATCCAACTTAAAAAAAAGATACTCAGTCTCAAAACAGAATACAAGGACTGACACCTGAAGTTGTCCATTAACATACACATGCACATCACACAGACACACAGACACATACACCATAGACATACACACACACCACAAACAGACAAACATACCTCACACACACAGATGTGCACACATACCACACATACATACAGACAACCCCCATGCAGACATCACACCACACACACACACAAGACACACACACACTAAACACAGATACTCATATACACACACTCACCACACACACATCACCACATACAAACACACACACCACACACATACACACATGCACACATACACAACATATATACATTGCAAACCTATCACACATACCACATACACCCCCACCACATAACACAGACATACACACCCACCCACGACACATACCATACACATACACTCAAACCACCACACATACCACATTCACTCCCATCATATAACACAAATACATAGACACACACATCCTACACAAGACAAACAACACACACACACATCACATACCACACACACACACATATCACAGATATACACACATATCATACACATATACACACAGTAACCATACACACACATCACACTTACACACACACCACACACATACACACACATTGCCAGATAATAAAATCTGTTAAAAGAAAAACTGTTACTATACTGAAAAATGAATTTTCTCTCTCTCCCTTCATCAGAATGGAACCAACTTGCTACAATTGTATGAGCTGTTTTGGTTTTTTCAATAAACATCAAGATTGAAAAGCATTTTGTAACCAATTGTTTCATCTACATAACTAATATTAATATTTTCTCTGTATAATATTGTGTAGTGTTGCAAATTGATGAACTATGGTTTTTCATATCACAAAATAAAATGCACATTGTATTACCCGGTAAAGGAAACTTAACCTAACAAATGAGAAAATTGATGTCCCTGGGAGTTTTAATCTTATTGATGACTCACAGAATAATGTGACAGAAAGTAGTGACTCCTGCAAATGTTGATGCTTAAGTGGGTATTTATTGTTTTTTTTTTTTTTTGAGAACATGAGGAGGGGTTAGCACTTCCATGAGGAAAGCTAATGTTTAATGAGGTGTGTGGAAAATATGAAAAAAAAAAAACCAAATGAATGGGGATGGAGATTACTACTGGCCAGAAAAGAGAGACCTTGAAATACGGCTTGTAAAGAGACTTGAATATTTGATTTTGATTTGTTTGGAGGGGAAAATGAAAAATTGTTGCAGAATTTAGAGTTAAGGCAATTTTGCATTCTGCCTAGAATCTTGCTGTCGGCCCATTTTAACAAGAGACTAGGGCAAGGGACACTGAACTACTGTTCTTTGGTCAAATCCAACTGCTACATGTGTTTCTATAGTTTTAGAGTTAAAAATGGTTTTCATTTTGCAACTAATACAAAAATGACAGATGATAGATGAATATTTTATGAAACTAAAATTTTTGATTATAAATTTTTATTTTTATTATAAATATTTATTGAGACTCAGCTATGAACTTTTGCTTTCTAGTTGCTAAGTGTTGGATTTGAACACTGTAAAAATGCAGGACACAGTAGCGGCAATAGAAATGCAATAGAAATATTATGGCCAGCAAAGCCTAAAACATTTGCTCTCTATACCTTCGCAGAGAAGTGTAGCTGGCTATTGTTCTAGATGTTCAAGGAATTACACCATCACTGTAAGCTCATTTTTAATTGTTGTTTGCTTATTGTAGAGTTCTTCAATGAGGCAGTAACTAGGAATGACTGCAAGGATTCAAAATATGGAAAAACTCGTAGTTTGTAATTGTATGTTTTATGTATGTATGCACAGGTTCACACACATGTGTATATGCCTGTGAAATGCATTTTTATGCAAGCACAAGTGGTGGCCAGAGCCCAATATTTGTGTCTTCTTCCACTATTCCTCACCTTATTTTTGATAAAGGAGCTAACTAATTTGGCTCCACAGTTTAGCTACTTATCTTTAGGGATCTTAGAGTCTCCAGCTTCCAGTACCAGGACAGCAATGCAACCACATCAGCATGTTACATGGGTGCCAGAACTCATGTTCCGGTCCCCAAGTTTTGCCTTGTGATTCTTCACCCAGGCCCCTCCTCCATTCCCTATTTTTTCTTCAATGTGTAGTCTATCCCAATTCATCTTTCCTGGGTCAACTCACTTAACTTGGAAAACAGATTAAACAACACATTGAAAAGGATTTTTTTTAATGGACAACACACTGGTGTCTATTACTAAAGAAGTTCATGGTCACAATAGTAGTGATACCCACACTCACCCTGCAGGTACAAAAAAAAAATCTATAAGATCTAAATTTTTTATTTAAAATGACATAGTACTTACATATACTTATGTACATTTTCCTCCATGATTGTACTAGTTTAGTACAGATACAATTTAGTTTATTTTCTTTATGCTTGAGAATTTGGTACACATATACAATGAAATATGATCATATCAATCTCACTCATTTTCCTCATTCAACTAGCCCCATATTCCTTGAACATGCTCCCTTCGATCTTATTGTCTCTTTTTTATAATCCAATGTTCTAGTGTGTTTTAAATTGTGATAAATACCATGACCAAAGGAAATTTGCAGAGGAAATGGTTTATTTCAGCTTTATGGCATGCAGTTCATCATGAAGGTAAGATAGGGAAGGAACTCAAGCAGGAACCTGGAGGGAGAAGCTGAAGCAAACATCCGGGAGGAATGTGGCTTACTGGCTCACTTTCCATGGCTTGCTTAGCATGCTTTCTTATACAACACAGGACTATATGTCTGTGTTGTATATGTAAGTCTCACCAGGGTTGAAACAACTCCCTGAGGGCCGGGTCCTTCTACATCAACTATTAAATTTTAAAAATGCCCATGGACATGCTTATAGACAAATTGGATGGAGGAAATATCCTAAATGAGATCTCATCTTCTCAGATGACTCTAGTGTGTATCAGTTTGACAAAAATTAGCAAGCATGCCCAGTAAGTGCAGTTATTGTTGCCCATCTGGGTATGAGTATGAAGCCATTCAGAGGTGCAAAGGAAGCCTATCCATGCCCACACCTTCAAAAAAGAATGATTTTTGCTTCCCTAACATCACCACGAAAAAATAAAATGAGAAGAAAAAAGAAAGAGATAGAAAGAGAGAGAGAGAGAGAGAGAGAGAGAGAGAGAGAGAGAGAACATTAATAATCATTGGCAATCTCTAGTATTAATGGTCCTAAATCCCCAATTTAAAAAAAAAACACAGAGTAACAGAATGGATGTGAAAATAGGATTCAAACTTCAGCTGCATCCAAGAAACCAGCATAAAAGGTTGGAAAAAGATATTCCAAGCAAATAGACACAAGAAACAAGTTGTTCTAGTCATTGTAATATCTAACAAAATAGAGTTCAAACTAAATAAAAAGGGGGTAGGGAGAGGTCACTTCATATTCATAAAAACAAAAATCTACCATGATGATCTTTCAATTCTTAGCATTATTGCTAATCTTTGTAAAAAAAAAAAAAAGAAAAAAAAACACTACAAAAGTTTAAATTACACACTGACTCAATACCCTACTCTCACTGATGGACAGGTAATCCAGCCAAAGACTAAACAGAAAAAAACTGGAGCTAACAGACATTACGAACCAAATGGACCTAAAAGATATCTACAGAACATTTCACCAAAACGCAAAAGAATACACCTTCTTCTCAGCCATTCATAGAACTTTTCCCAAATTTGACCTCATACTCAGTTACAAAGCTTGTCTCAACAGATCCAAAGGGAAAAAAAAAGAAGAAAAAAAAAAGCCCCTCTATCCTATCAGATCACTATGAATACAAGCTGTATTTCAACAAAAAGAAAAACAACAGGAAGCCTGCAAACTTCTATAAACTGAACAACTCTCTACTGAGTGACTACTGAGTGAAAGCAGAAATAAAATAAAAAATTAAACTATCTAAAATTCAATGAAAATGAATACACACCATATTCAATCTTATAGAACAAAATGAAAGCAGTGCTAAGTAGAAAGTTCATAGCACTGGGTGCCTACGTTAAAAAATAGAGTGATGGGCATGAGAGATGGCTCAGAGGTGAAGAGCACTTCCAGAGGTCCTGATTACAATTCCCAGCAACCACATGGTAGCTCAAAACCCTCTGTAATGGAATCTGATGCCCTCTTCTGGTGTGTCTGAAAACAGCTACAGTATATACAGTATATATTATATAGAGTGATCTCACACTAGCAACTTAACAGCACAACTGACAGCTCTAAATAAAAAGAAGTAATCACACTCAATAGGAGAGGGCAGCAAGAAGCATTCAAACAGATGAATGACATCATTAAAACAGAAAGAGAAAAATTCAAAGAATCAACAAACCCAAGAGCTGGTTCTTTTGAGAAAATGAACAAGATAGACAAACCCTTAGCCAAACTAACCTAAGGACACAGAGAAAGTGTCCTAATAAATAAAATCAGAAATAACAAGGGAGACATAACAACAGACACTGAAGAAATTAAAAAAAAATTCATTAGGCCTTACTTCAAAAGCCTGTACAATACAAACTTGGAAAATCTAAAAGAAATGGAAAATTTCCTAGATAAATACCACTTATCAAAGTTAAATCAAGAATAGATGTATAATTTAAATAGACATAGAACCCATAGTGAAACAGAAGCAGTCATTAAAAAAAAATGTTTTAAAAACCTCTCAATTAAAAATGTTTAAAGAATTCTACCAGACATTCAAAGAGTTAATGTCAATACTTTTCAAATTTTTTGACAAAATAGAAACAGAAGGAACATTGTCCCCATCACATTGATACACAAAACCCACAAAGTTTCAACACAGGAACAGAATTGGGGAACAATTGTCCTTATGAACCTAGATACAAAAATAGTCAATACTCACACACTGAATCCTAAAACTCATGAAAAACACCCTCAAGCATGATCAAGTAAAAGTCTCTTTATTTGTAGATGATTTGATGGTATATATAAATAATGCTAAAAACTTCACTAGGAAAATCCTACAGCTGATAAACTCTTTCATGAATGTGGCCTGATACAAAAGAAACTAAAGAGAAAAAAAACTCAGTAGCCCTTGTATGTACAAATGACTAAGGACTAAGGGAAAAAATTAAGGAAACAACATCCTTTATAATAGACACAAATAATATAAAATTTCTTGGTGTAGCTTTAATAAATCAAGTGAAGGACCTGTATAATAAGAACTTCTAGCCTGTGATGAAAGAAACCTTAGAAGTCATCAGTAGATGGAAAGACACTCGGGATGCTCATGGATCAGTAAGATCAACATAGTAAAAATATCCATCCAGCCAAAAATCAATCTACAGATTTAAAGAAAGCAACCATCTTCTAAACTCCAACATAATTCTTTACAAACCATGAGAAAACAATAGTAAACTTCATATGGAAAAGCAAAAAACCCACGATAGCAAAAACAATTCTGAATTTTCAGAGGTATCACTGTCCCTCATTTCAAGCTGTGCTACAGAGCTATAGTAGACAAACATTAGGTGGATAGAGAGTCCAAATTGTAGAGCTCCATCAAGCCACTCCCCTTGGAGCTTAGGGAACCCCACAGAAGAGATGGAGGAATAATTGTAGTAGCCAGATGGGAAGAAGACACCAGGAGAACATGGCCCACAGAATCAACAAAGTTGGGCTCATAGGGGCTCAAAGAGATTGAAAGGGCAATACTGGAACTTGCATGGATCTCCACTGGGTCCTGTGCATATGTTTTGGGTTTTAGCTTGTTGTTTTATTTATTTTTTTTTGAGACTTCTAACAGTGGAAATTAGAACTCTGAATCTTTCAGTTGTTCTTGGGACATTTGATCCCTACCAGGTTGCCCCCATGCAGCCTTGATATTAGGTATATGCCTAGTCTTATTGTATCATGTTATGTTTTGTTTGATTGATACCCTTTAGAAACAGAGGAGCTTAACTGCGGAAGAGGGTGAGGAACTTTGAGGAGTAGAGAAAATAGAAACTTTGCTCTGGATATAGTGTATAGGAGAAGAATCAAACAAAATATAGTGAGTTTTCACATTGATATGAAATCCATTTCTTCATAAAACCACTAAACAAATTTCAAAACATATTTTAAGCAAGCCACACCGAGCATCCAACATCATCTAATGTCAGAAGAAGTCTTATGTGTACTAATTCCATCTTCTTAATGTTAATCTCTTACAATTATGCTCAGTAATGCTTTCAGGCTAATGCCTCTGAGATCTGTTCTTTGGAAATATTCTTCAGGATACTGGGCACACTATTGTTTTGTTTGGCCATCTTGAATTTTCTAATAATTCTGTCACTTAGAGTGTTACTTGAGATTCTTAGTTATGACTGGGATGTGAAATAATATCTTTACCAAAAATAGCATTAAAGAGGTTTTTCATACCAATATACTGAAGTTTGTATTTATTCTATGGGGATAAAACAATAGTAAATTGAATTAATAAAGAAAATAAAGGATAGACATAGAGATGAAGCTCTTTAATCTCAGCACTAAAGATTGCAAAAAGGGCTAATCTCTGTGATTTGTAGGCCAGCCTTGTCTATAGAACAAGTTCCAGACTAACCAAGACTACATAGTGAAATCCTATATCAACGCAACAGAGATTTTTTTGTGAGACTAGAAGGAACACAGAGTTTGAATAAAATATCTAGATCATAACCAGAGTACAGTTTGCTTTCCAAAGTCCTCATCTATAGCAGCCACTTGAAGACTGACCTCCTCTCTTCCATGTCTTGTAGAGATGGAGGTTCTCTATCCACCTTACCAACATCTCTCTTCAAAGATGTCTATATTTTCTTGAATGTATCCTTTTAATGTTTAGTATTACTACTTTCAATTTCTTGTATTATATTGTATTCTTGCAATAACTTAATCTAAGACCTTACCGTTGTGTATTATCTGCTGATCAAAGATAAACAACCTTTGATTTGGTTTGATGCTCCCTATAATTCTTCATAAAACTTAAGGTCTTTTTTCTATAAGTACACATCAATAGGGGAAGACTGAAAATCTTTTTAAGGCATTGTGGAAGTAATTTTGAAATTTCAAGGTTTGTCATTCATATATAAACACAACTTGATAGTATATTCTTTAATCCAATAAAATGCTAATAATTTATATGACAAAACCAATAATTAGTTGTGGAAATGAAAAAGGCCTTTTGTGAACTAACATTATTAATCATTAAATTTTAATGGACCATGATAAGAGACTAAATTATCTTTTGATATCTTACATATAAAAGGATGTTAAAAGAAATAAAATCAGAAATTGAAATAAGCTTTTCATAGTACAACATGCATCATAGTATTTTGGAGATCATTAACTATTAAGAACATTCTCATTTTATAAAATTTGTGATGTATTGGGTTTGTTATTCAAATAATTCTTCATTTGCCAACTTTTCCTTTATTTCTGTAAGTCACCATACATACTCATACTTAATTTTAAGTATATTCTCTTATTCAAAGAAGACTGCTAAATGTGGATGTACTTCTGCTCATCCTTTATAATGATCAAGTATAGAAACCTATTTTTATTCAGCATTCTAAAGTAACCATGCTTGTTTAGGAATAACTAACTGGTATGTCTCCATTTATTTATTTATTTATTTATTTATTTATTTATTTATTAGTGTCTGTATGGTTGTGCAAGCACACTTGTATTTGTGCATATACGTAGGCCCGGACACAACTTGCTTGTATAACCAGGCTTGTAGAGCTAATGTTTTTCCCACTGAATCATCATACTGGTCCCATGTCTTCTTTTTAAGACTTGGTTATTCCCATGGTTGCAAAAATACTATTTTATTTGTGTTTCAAAATTACTTTTTACACTAAAATTATTGGTTCATTTGTGTTTTACATATAACATTAAAAAGTATTTTACTGAATCTCTAAGAAAACATTTAATTAATTAATTAATTTTTAAGTTTATTATTTTTCTTGCATAAAGAACAACTGCTTAAATAACTCAGGAGCTTGCTTTTTACCTGATTTTATTTAAGTGTCATAATTAGTCACGAGACAATATATGTAAAGTAACAATTTAGAAGCTGATATAAAACAATAGAGAATAACAGGAGTTTAATTTTTATGCATCATTTCTTCAGGAAAACACATCACGAGGGGAAATAGCTTTGAAGAAGTTCACTGAGGGTTGCCATTTAGTTAATTAACTTAACCATTTTCATTAGCAGACACAATATTGACTTTAGAATAATGTCTCCTTAATTTCTCTCAGGCAATGAATATTCATGAGACACCATCAAAGGTAAAGTAAATATAAAGATACTATTAGGTAAGAAATAAAAATTAGAAACTGGAACTAAGTCAGAACAATACGAAGAGTTCATTCATAATCTTATATTTGTTTGCAGCATGTTGTTCTATACTAAGATATGACCTTGGCATTGGCACATTACTTTTGCTGCTTAGCACAGGATTTATAATAAACTCAGTTTTATAAGAATACATTACTAAATTGGTTAGAGAAGACTAAAACAATGCATAAACCCAGTGAACTGAATATAATTTTCTGCTTCAATTGACAAGCTAGTCTTTTGAAACACAGAATCCCTTTTTTAACCTCTTTTGGCATATTCACTTTACATGCCTTTATATTAGAATAACTAAAATCAGCAGGGTAGTATTGATTTTTGAGGGAGAAATCTCATTACTAAGAATGAAATAAAGTGAAGTTCATCATAACAAGTCATAAACACATATGTGATAAAATTGAAATAATAGCATAAAAATCAAAGGTACATAGTAGGGTTATTTACTGTGATATTTGATTGTGACTTTGTTGTCTCCAGGAGTTAAAAAGATATAAAGCTTATCAAGTAATTTTAATGAATTTGAAATATGTCAAATAACATTTCATAGAGTAAAGACAGTTTCTGAACCAAAACATTCTTAAGCAGCTCATAAAGCAAAACCAAATAAGCAGGGATGTATGCATGTATGTATATGTATATATCTCTAAGCCCTATAGCAGCAAACTTCATTAAGTAAGTCTGCAACAGTCTCAACACCAAATTCTCAGTTGTACAGTTAAAATTTGGAAAGAGATACCTAGAACAATGCAGTTCAATGCAGTTAGTTATATATCTGCAGGTATATAGTTTCTCTCTCTCTCTCTCTCTCTCTCTGTGTGTGTGTGTGTGTGTGTGCATAATTCAATGTCCATTAGTAGTGATTAAATTGCACTGTAACTGTTTTAACAGTTTGTACCTAATTTCAATTGCATTTCATATCAAATTTACCGTCTAAAACTAGAGTCAAGTGTAGCATAGTAAAACAAAAAAGTTAAGCGTTGATAGGCCTTGATTTAATGATCTGATTTACCACTAACATGCTATGTGATCTCTGAGGTATAAGATAATTTCTGTAAGGCCATATACTCTTATAGACTAGAATTCATAATTTTCAGACTATCTGTATTTTATAGCTCTCTCCATCTTGTGTCATATTCATTCTAGAGTCTCATTTTTTTTTGCATTATATTGAAACTGACATCCACTCTCTCAATTTGCATTCCCCTTTAGCAGAGGGTTTGTTCAGGTCATTATCACCTGGACTGTTAGAGAAAAAAAAAAGAATCTTAAACTGTTTTTTAGATCTCCAGTCACTATTAGAAATAGATCAACCTTGGCATTGTCTCCTGATTCAAAGTTCTAAAACACAACTCAGTTCCTGAAAGAGTCTTTCTTTTCAAAGGGAATTTTTCAGAAGAGTTTTTGAATGTGAATACAGGAAAACTGTCAAATAATCTACTTCCATGTAGAGATTCTAGTGCACTCCCCCAGGATGACTTAGAACATACTTGTCAGAATCAAAGCTTTCCTTAAGAAAATATTTGTTGCTGAGCTTGGGATGCTTAGCCTAGTGGTAGACCACTTGCCTAACGTGTGTGAGGTCCTGTATCTCATGTCAAGCACTACAAAGTAAATAAAAGCATGAGATGTGGAACATTAGATATCACTTAACTACCTTTAATATATTTATAATAGAAGCAGCTGAGTGCATCATTTTAATGGAACAGAGTTGTGGTTAACAATTATTATTGATACCCACTGGTTTCAACTAGAAGATACAGAACCGATGCAGATGTACACAGCCAAACATCGGATTGAGTGCAGGGACCTCAATGGAGAAGTTAGGACAAGGACAGTAGGAGCTGAAGGGGTTTGTAAACCCATAAGAAGAAAAAAATATCAACTAACCAGATCCCCCAGAGCTCGCAGGGACTAAACCACTAGCCAAAGTTTACACATGGAGGGTCCCATGGCTCCAGCTGCATATGTAGCAGAGGATGGCCTTAGTGGGCATCACTGGGAGGGGAGCCCTTTGGTCCTGTGGAGGCTCAATGATACAGGGTAGGGGAATGCTAGGACGCTGAGACAGGAGTGGATGGACAGGTGGGGGAACACTCTCATAGAGGCAGGGGGAGGGGATGGGGGCTTGTGGAGGGGAAACTGGGAAGGGGGATAACATTTGAAATATAAATAAATAAAATAACCAATAATGAAAAAAGAATCTTTCACTTAGTAGTTAAAAGATTGTAAAGCCTCTGTCCTATCATGTCTTTCCAGTTTTGAATACTCACCTTTTTGGTTTGGGAGCAATATTGCCAAAATATTTTATTTATAATCTTTCTTCTTGTAATTGTGCATTTTCTATTGATTGTTTAAAGTCAGACTTCAGAATGGAACAATGACTATGTAAGACCTCCTTTGCCACTGTGGTACAAAGAAAAATTTTGCTTTGTTCTAGTATTTTTTTTATAAATAACTATCTGTCCTTAGAAATCTTGTTTAAATCTACCCTCTGTAGCAATCTTATTTTTCCACGTGATTTTCTACCTATAATTTAGTGTTGTGTGAGGGCTTTCCATTACTGTTTTCTGTCTCTCTGAAATTTCTATTTCTATACAATCCTTTATTATTATCTGGTCTGCAATAAACATGTGTTCTTATTAATGTGTCATCTTAATTAAAATGTTCTTTATTGTATTAACAACAATATTTGCAAATATTCACCTAAATTTAAGCATTTAACTTTACACCTCCTTGATGTTTTTCTAGTTTATTTATTTATCTACATGATGACAAATAAAAATTGTAAATATGAACTACATAACAGCATTTCAGGCAACTTTTGGCCACAAATATGGTGAGAGTATCATAAAATTCCACAAAATATCAATGTGACAGACATGTAACCATAACTCTATGGTACTGATATTCCAAAATACAGTTATATTTGACTGTTATTTAAATATATAAACTAATTTATTTATTATGAAAAGCTCTGCAAGTCAGCCAATAAACCAACTTCAAATAAACTTTCTCACTGGAAATTACTAGCAACCTTAGCATTGAAATCTGTATTAAGATTGGCAACACAATATATTTACCCCTTCAACTTTTGTTCCCTAAGATTGAGTCCTTTAATCTTTTTTTTGATATGTAAAGTTCGGTGAGAAAGTAAGCAGTGCTGTCACTTAACAACATGATTATCTTAAATACGATCATTTGGTCATTTAAGCTTGCTGAATCTGGATGTTTTTGTTTTGTGTTTAATTTCTGAACAAAGGAAACAGTGCCCATTTTGATGACTTTTGTGAGGCTCAAATGAGAGGAAGTAAAAAATTTATTGTGCACAATACATACTTATTTGTAAACTGAAGTTCAAAAAAAAAGTTTTAGAATATAATGCTGTAGCCATTGTTCCTGATGTTTGAATCAATAAGTTAAGGACACAGGTGGTAATATAATGGCAAACTACTTTGCTGACTATGTGATTAAATGTACTTAGCATTTACATTTTGCTGCTAGTAACTATGCTGCTGTTGATGTTCTGACAAAAGAGAATCACACAACAATATTTTGTTGGGCATCTTGTATTATAAATATGAAATGATTTCCAGAATTATAACCCTCATTCTCTTCTTACTCTTTCATTTTTTTCAATAATGTATAGAGTAGGCTCATAGGGATATTTTTACCTGTCAAATTTTTGATTGGTTGATTAAATAATGCAGAAATTTACAACAAAATTATATAGCAAACAAAATAGAACAGCTAACTTATAATTCATTCAAGGTCTATTATATATGGTAGTATTAATCTACCACAAGGGGGAAAAACAACCCTGTTACTTCGTTAAGCAACATAAAGTCAAAATTTAAGTAGAATAGTTTCAGCTAATAGAAACATAATGTGAGCCACACATTGGACTTTTGCATTGCTGAAAACATACATACATACAAGTAACACTGTATACAACAGGTGATATTTAGGAATATATATGCACATGCGTGCACATACATGGATGCAATGACAATTAGTAAAAAAAGAGGCCATCAATTTGGAGGAGAGTGGGAAGGGCATATGGGAAGGATAAAAGGAAAAAGAGAAACATAATTAAATTACAATCTTACAAATAATCAAAAAGGAAAAATAGGTACAATAAGTAAAAATAATTTTAATAATGCTTTCAATTAATATACACTGAGATATTTCATCTTATTACTACCATGCTAAGGCTTGCCCACTGGCCTTCTTTCAATATATCCATGCTGGGTTTAGAACTCAGGGTCTCAGGTATTGCTAGGCAACAACACTACTTCTATGATGTAATTATCAGTGCTGTAAAACATCTCCCTTTGAATTGAGCACATTTCAAGCCTTCACATAGTAGGCTATAGATACTCTATTAGACAGCACACATCAGCAAGGGAATCTTGGACAGTTTTTCCATGTTTTTGCTTAAAAAATGACTAATATATAGTAATTGTTCTTACCTATCTTTTCAATCTCAAAAAAGCTTTATAAAACTGTTAAATACATTGAACCCATAGTTTGAAAAAGGTTAAATGTGAGGATCAATGTAAAAGTAAATATAGCCTCATGTTCTCCCTCACTGAAGTGCTAACTTCATTATTTTAAAAACATATCTGAAAAATTTCTTGTGAATACTCAAGTCATATGTGTATATAAATCTCTATGGAAGAAAAGGCCTATTTAAAATTACATTGCATGTAAAAATTATAGCTCTATCTTTGTTATATTTTGACATTTCTATGTAATAAAATTTCATTTATGGGGCAGATCTCTTTATGAATACAGTAATAATTTTAGCTGCTATCATATATTTTGAGTTCTTAACATAAATGAAAGCTGGAAAACTACTTTAAAGATGTCCTTAACTTTCATTAGGGAGGAGTGCCATAATAGACATGACAAAATGTTGGAATTTCAAGGGCATTTATTTTATTAAAAAGAGTGCACTGTGTACTAAAATCTGCGAGACGGAGTCAGCGTCAGACATTTTATATGAAAAATATGTAAGTTTGAATTTCCTATATTTTTAAGCTTCTGTAGTTTCAGTTCATACAATCCCTTCCTTGGGAAATTTGACAAAAATCCACTGCAAATCATCTTTGAAATAAGGCTTTTGAAGAACAAGTTTTCCCATATTCCACATATTTTTGAAATATATAATTAAATTCAAACTCATAAAATAATTTTACTTCATATCAACAGTTTTAATAACATTTCAATAATTTTAAATATAATTCTCTATACTTATAAAAAATATAAGCTTGAAGACTCCTAGAAAATGATCTTCATGTTCATAGGGCAACAATATGAAAAAAGAATCTATGTTGTGTGTAGAGTCTAACAAGAATCTAGTCACTATACTTACTCTGACTATTCTCTTTGCAGATTCTCCTTGTAATCACAAACTTGTAACTTAATTTTGGTAAGTACAATTTGTCAACAATATCGAGGACTCACAAGTTGATTCTAATAAATACAATATGTCAAAAATAATGGCATGTTACTTGTATATTTAGAATACATAAGGTTGAAAATTTTGTCTTCCTAGCAATCTCTATCTCTAGCTTAGATGAGGCAGATTGTTAGGTCAGAAGTCCATGTATGGTCAGGAACTTAGGCCAGTTTTCACTCAAAGGAAACTAAAGACTTCAATCCATCAACTACATTGAAACTCATCCAACAGCTGCATGAGATGGGAAGCTGTTTAAGGTCCAGTTAAACATTAAAATGACATCTTAACTCTGACTAATAAGTAGAGCAGAGCTCTTCATAGAGGTCCTGACGTGAGAATTCCAAACTACAACTCTGGATTTTCTCAAGATACACACACGCACGCACACACACACACACACACACACACATCCCCCCACCTGCATGGTACCGAAGAAGATCAAAGAGGGTGTCTGATTCCATGGAACTCAGGCTCAGGTTATATATAAATGGTTTTGTACTGCTTCAAGGATGATGGGAATCAAATATGGGTCCCCTGGGAGAGCACTAAGGGCTTTTCATCACTGAAACATCTCTACTGTGTGTGTGTGTGTGTGTGTGTGTGTGTGTGTGTGTGTGCATGTGTGTGTGTTTGTATGTATTATACATTATATTGTAATATATTCTTTGAATATTTTGATAGGAAAATGTGATAATGTCAATAAAATGATGCTGAGGGTATAAACTTTAACATAGAAGTACTCGAATGTGCAAACAGTTACATATGAATCAGTTTCTGAAAAATGATTCTATCCTTGAAAGTTTCAATGTCTGAAGAAATAGAACAAGTACATATTCAGATAAAGTTAAAAATCAGTCTCTTATTATGGGTCATTTCTATAAAACCTTTTCAAATTTTAAGTAAACATAATAAAGATGGATAACATTTGTTCTTCTGGTTGTATTTCACCCTCTTGCATTTGAAACCATTTAAGTCTTTCCAACTGGACACAGACATTAATTGCAAAATACATCAAGCCTGTTTTTAATAAGATGGTGCTTTAAAATTACAAAAAAAATAAGTTTTTTAATTACATCTGTTTGTTTCAAGGGTAACAAACTTGCTCCAGGGTACAAATGGAGGTCAAGTGCCAACTTCTAGGAGTAGGTTCTCCGCACCATGTATATACTAGCAATCACTCGAGTCAGTAGCCTTAGTAGTCTAGGAACTTTTGATTACTGAGTAATCTTGCAAGCCTACTTTCTTTTCCTTTTCTTTTAAGGAAAAGAAAAGATTTCTTTCTCTAAATTATAGATCATAAATTATATGCACAATTCATTTGAACTGTGATTAAAATATATAATAAAGACAAGCCATATGTAAAATTGTGTGTGGGGAATTGTCTGCCATGTTAATGTTAACAAGTAAGAAAATAATTGGTAGTAAAAATGCAGAGGGTAATTTTACCAAAAAGAATAGCAGACAGTGAGAGTAAAATGAAGGAGAAGAGATGGAGAAACAGTAAAAAAAATAGGTTTTGAAAGGATGCAGTAGACACTGTAGAAGAGTTAAAAAATAAATTACAATAAAGAAATTGAAGTAAAGTGCACTGTCATATGGAAAAGATATGATGAATACATTTTGAAATTGACTTCTGAAAACTGCTGAGGACTGGAAATTTAGGTGTGATAAATAATAGTTCTAGATACTTTGCTTTTTTGACATTTATAATGCAGTGAAAATTGTAAAATAAGTTTTAAAATGATTCATAAGATCTTAACTTTAGAAAACTAAATTAATTTTTACAGTCTAAATTCAATTTTATAAAATATCAGTGGAATCCTACATGGGGTCTTATACATGATCCTCTAAGAAATTTCTGAAATATTACTTTCCTTATTAGCTTTTCTATCAGATTCTGAAATTATATCCTTTCATCTAAGAATGGTGCTGATAAATATTCTCTATCTGAAAGATTTTAAAATGGAAAAGAATTCTCTAATATTGTCAAGAAAAACAGGCCTTGATAACTATGTGGAGACTTGTGACTCTTGTGCTTTTGAACTGCCTTTAAAAGGGTGAATGCCCTATAATTATTCTGACTGAAAGATGATATTGAATAAACACCTCATTCAAATTCAGTAAAATTTTACCAAGAAATTGGCAGAGCACTACTTGACTAATGACGGTTGTCTAATCTATATACACAAGACTCATTTTATCTACTCACTCTGTAGCTTCTTTGTCTAGGAAACCTTATTTTTCCCTTGCTATCTCATGCTCTACTCTATGTTCACATATAATTTGGCTTGTAATCCCTGTGTCACACTCTTATCTGATAAAATAGGCTAGTTATTTTGAATTATATTTTCATCCATGATTATGGCAATATTTTATTTGGAAAACCAGAATTCAAAGTATTAGGAGCAGAATAAGGTCTAGAAAAAAATAAGTCAATATTCTTTCATCATAACGTGATGTAAAATTGAGAGGCAATAATATAGAATTCTGCTTAAACCTATAGCCATAGTCATCTTATACAAACTTATATATAAAAGGAAATGATTCATGTTTCACCAGAGCAAGAATTTGAACCCAAGCAGTTTTGATATATATGGTCTCAGGTAATATCAGTTAAGTGTGAAGAAGTGAAATATGGGAGAGAGTTAATAACAGTTATTTTATCTAAGTACTAAAGAGTGTTTTCACTGGTAAAGAGCTCTTGCTGCTATTCTAGAAGACTTTTCAGTTCACAACACTCATGTACAGGTTAACAGCCTTCTTTAGCTCTAGTTCCAGGAGATCCATCACCTTTCTCTGGCCTCCACATCACTGTAAACATTTGGTACACAGACATACATGTAGGTAATACAAGCATAACTTTAAAATATTTTACACTGGTTAGTGAATTATCACTGTGTACAAATAACTACTGCTTGGGAAATTTTTGAAATAAAGCAGACTGAAAATATTAGATCAATCAAACCTTGTGAATAAGGGGGCTTGTTTACATATCAAATGCTGTTATCAAGAGAGCAACATTTCCTTTGCATTTCTGCTGTGCTCCCAGAATAAAAAGAGAAATACCTAGGTGAAGAGAAGCAAGTACTGGTGGTTGGAATTGAAACATTATGTACAAAATCCTTAAGTGCTGAGGAGAAATGGACTAGATATGAATAACACAGTATTTGCCATAGCATTTAATATACTTTTTTGGCTTACAGGATCTCAACAACTACTAACATTTTAAATACACTAGCATCATATGATAAGTTAATGTTAAGCTTGACTGACTAAAAGTTCAGGTCCATCCTATGTTTTGGGCATGGATTGGTTTACGTTTCCCAATTATTCTGCAGTCTATCTATCAATTATCTATATATTACTCTCATTTTTCTTTGGGATAATATTCACCTTGCTACCTTCACAGTGTTACAGTCATAGAGTTACTCTCCATTTTATGTTTAATGTTTATAGTGAATGTGTCCTTGGACTTAGGCCAATGAGTTTCTGAGGGCTCTTTCCACTATGTGCTGGGAAAGAAGCCTATAAAGAGACAGGTCTTCAAAAGTAAGTCTTCTGATGTGGATTTTAAAATTTTTTCAGGAAAGTTTTGCATCATAAGAAATACAATGACGATGGTAGGCTAAAATGGCAAGGTAGAATTCTTTCTCATATCCATCCCCAAAAATGAAAAGAAAAGTAATTAAATGAGGGATTTTATAATTCTCATTTTTTTAAAAAACACCTTTAAAATTTGTTTTTATTAGAACTATGTTATATATGAAAAAGGTGGAAACTTTCAAATAACCCACTTCATCTTATTTAAGTCAGAGAGTCTCTTAGCTAACAAAATAATAGCTCCTTGTTATTTTTGTTCAATACCTATCAGCCACACTTTAATGTTATAATAAAAATTTACATGGATCAGTAAAAATTCAATTCTTTTCAGAAGGAAACGATTTTTAAATTGCACTTTTGGATTTAGAGCTTTGAAAATACAAAGTCTTGGAGAGGAATGTGAAGAGTGAAAAGGTTAATCTAATAGTACCTGCTGTGCCTGCATTGGCAAACAGAATAAAACAACACAGATGGTGGCATTTGCCTGGAAGTTTAATCCTGGGGGATCCTCTCAAAGCTTCATAAATTACAACGGAATTTCTATCTATTCCAAAAGATATGGATATAGGTTATTTGGTGTAGCATCAAAACTACCAGATTAATCATTATACCATTAATCAATCAAAAGTTACTATTAAATTATACTTTAGTATATATCTTATTCTTCCTTTTTGGATTAGCAAGAAATAAAATTTTGTCTTGAAAGTATATGTTGGAATAGTATATAATTCTCCTTTTAATAATTAAGTGTACTTAAAGTACTGTCCAATACAGAGTAAACTAGCAATAAATGTTAGATAGCAGTGCTTAAAACAACTGAGATTCTTTAGTTCTCCTACAGAGTGATCCTCTCAAATAGAATTGAATGCAAATTCCTCCTGTGCTTTCTGGTATGGGTGTATATAGATGTATAAAGAAATAAAAGAACAATGGGATGATGATGACATAAATAAGGATGCAAATTAAATACTTGCTACACATGAAATATAAAGCAATGACTTATTATTTATAAGACAAGTATCACTAGGGGGTTGAGTGTAACAAAGGACCAAATGAGTCTTGTTTGGAATTGCAGAGCAGGTTTTATATGAAATTTTGATGTAAAAATTGGAGAATTGTAGTGTAGTAGAAGAACGTGGTAGAGGCATTCTGGTAGCCAGGATAGGAAGCAAGGAAATACACAGAATGAATAGGGGGAAATGAGTGGTATCCTTTAGACAGGAGCCCAGAAGTACATTTTAGAGGACCTGGAAATGCCTGAAATCATAGAAATATAGTATGGAATTGATGCCCTAGTTGAATGAATCCACAGCATTTCCCAGATAGCATATTCCAGGATAATCATCTAATACTGACAAACAATATGTTTATGGTTTTATGACACAAATAACAGAAATAACACATCAGAAGCAGATTAAGGTGAAGCTTGTACAATTTTTTCAAAGCCATGTTTGTATCTTTCATGATTAATATAAGAACACTGAGTCTTATGAAGCATAAGTCAATGACAATATCAATTATCAAGGCCACAGGTGTAAAGAACAACAAAAAATACTTAAACAGTTTCTTTAGGATTTTGACACGCTCTGGTGAAGTATTCCATTTTATTTAAAATTCTTTATGAGTATTAAAATATTAATAATAGCTAGTACTTATCATTTATGTGAAGAACACAGATGTAATCTTCTTAAATATTTTATATTTTAATTGTTCTATTATTATAGTGCCGTTTTCTACCTATTTCTAGGTGAACATAACTAGTGGAGACTTTTATTTGGAAGCCATTGATTAAACATACCTTCCAGATTAGTTCTTTTAAGGTTTATCTTCTTATCTGTACCCTTCCTAGGCTATCTATCTGACTTTGGCTGGTAGAACAGAGAAAATATGATGTAAGAAGCCTGGCAAGTGTTTGAACATTGATGTGTCTTCCTTGGGAAGACTTTTTAAAGGACTCTCACCACCAAGCTGTAAGGAAGCCAAAGGAGCCATGCAGAGAAGAGCAACTGAAAACAAACTGAAGCTGATGGCCAAGAGTCCCAGCTGAGCTGTCTGTAGATGCCAGGACCAAGTACTAGTCATGTGAATAAGGACTTGTTGGACATTACTGTTTTCCCTAGTCCCAGGTTGTCATCAGATGAAGCAGATAAGCATTATGATCAACTTTCAGAACCACATTAAGCAATGATTGTTTAATCTACTAATCTTGCATCAGTCAGAGCAATAACTTGTAGAAATACTCAGAAATAGATGTCCATTTGTGGAAGCCTTGAAGGATATTTTTGTTCTTTGAAATATGTAACACACCTTGTCTAAGGCAGACTAATACACATTACTGGTTCCTCTTACCTCACTCTGGTACTTTTTCTTCTTTCCAGTTCTAATGTGAATACACATGGTACTTTCTGGTATCTCATTAGTTTTGTTCTCAAAAATGAATAAAGATATCACCACTGCTATGTTCACATTTTAACTGGTGCAAAATTATAGAATAACAGATATGTGCATGGTTAGTGGAAACAGCTGATCTGCTTATCACCTTCAGGACTAATGATAATGTCCCTGAGACCTTATAAAGAAAAATTGAATGACAACATCAGTATCCAGGCCTAGATCATCAAGCCACCACAGGACCAAGGAGTTCCCCTCCCAGTGATGCCAGATAAAGCCATCCTCTGCTACATGTTCTCTCTTATATGTGGAAATTATTTGCACTCTCTAATTTCGTGTGTTCAACTTGGAATACCTGAAGAATCCAGGACTCTATAAAGCAGCCATTTAGAGTAATGTTTTAAAGGAGATACTGTGTTAGAATATAGGTAATACAAAAGCAGAAAAGGGCTATATTGTGGGTAAAAACCAGGGAATGAGTCAGAGCAAGAAAGATGATGGATCATGGATCCATGTTAACCAAAATCTAGTATGTAAGAAAAAAAAGAAACCTAATATCTTATAACTGAAGTAAAAGTATTACTACTAATAAACAATCTTAAGACAGTATGAAGTAACGTATGCTGCACAGCTACAAAAACGCTGCTTCCAGAATCCATGTTTGTTTGTTTTTAATGTACCAAGGTCCTGATCTCTCTTTGCTCTCCTTGTTAGTTGTTAGTCAAGCAAGTCTCAGGGACACCTCTTTCAAACATCACAAGCTTTTTTAATTTTGTTTTCCCCAAGAAATAGAACATAGGATACTATTGCTGAAGACATTACACACCTTATATTCAAGCTGTACAAACTCAAGCTCTAACTGAGCTGTACATTTACTCACTGATAGCTTTCATAGTCTCATAAAATGCTATGTGGCTGTTAGGGGAGAAAAACTATCAATGAGTATGGCTAGCTGTAAGATCATAGACTCTAAGGAGAAGAGGGAACCGAGTTTAGTAAATTGATGCTGCAAGTATCAAATTGCCTTTAAGTTTACAACCATAGACATAGGCTACTCTCAGCCTTAATCAGAAATGTTTATCTTTATAATGAATACTGGTGAATGCGGAGTTTCATGGCTATATAGGATGCTTAGAATAAACGATGGATGGATCCTTAACTGTAAACGAGATATTTCTATCATCTACTTTAAGGTTTAGGGAACACTGCAGAACAGGGCAGAAAGATTTTAGGAGCCAAAGGATTGGGAGAGGAGATAATAAGTGTTATTTCCCGGCTAAGAACCACTGATTGCAATCATGAACTTAGAGCAATTGTGGATGCTTGCAATGGGTCTGCTCATCAACAGCTGAGCATGGACGGAGAAAGTCATCAGAGAATTCTATCATTACTACTGGACTCTTGCTACAGATAAATTCAAGGAAAAGAAAATTTGTCTTTAATTGTCTATCTACTAATTACCCTGAAATATAGCAGTCATATAGATGATCCTGGATAAAATAAATAGATCACAAAGGAAATCTAAAAGTCACTAATCTGACAAAGAGGCATGTGGTGACAAGGGCAGATCATTAGTGCTAGAAGAATTGTAAGAAGAAAGTAATCACAATACATCATGTGATATAATACAGAAATACACACCAAATAAAAAATGACTAAAAATATTTTGTATATCTGGGCAAAGCTGTACATAACTGTAGTCCCAGCAGTTAGAGGTAGAGACAGACAGATTCTGGGAGCTCTCTGTCCATCTAATATACCCTAAGCCACAAGATCATAGTTCATGGAAAAATTCTATATCAAGGGCAAAAAAGCAGAAAAAGCAATCATCTATTGTTCTTCAAAATGTGGTCAGTATGGAAACTTTGAAACGTTGCAACACACTAAAATTTTGTTACCAATCATATCTACCCCACTACTCAGTTATATTTTTTGAATCTAAGACTATGTAGCCAGGTAGGACATTTGATAAGAAAAGTATAAAGATCTTCATTTTTTCAGTCATTGAAATGTAGATTTTCCTGTTTTGTAGTGCCCAAGTCTATAATCTAATAAATCTAAAAGACAATGTAATTAGCTATATTCACAATAAGTGTAGTCTGATTAATGTCCACATTTACCTTCCTAACACCTATAAATGCAAGTATCTGCCTTGTTTAGAACTCTATTATCAGGATAATACTATCTTGAAGACTATTAGCAACTGTTGAATGCATAAATATATATTGTTGGTACATTCCTAGAATTTGCCATGAACTATCTTCAAGAATATAGAAAACCATAGGAACCGATATACTTTGGTGCTGATACAATGTTAATACTAGAAGATAGTCAGGATAAGCTACATCAAAATAACTAGGAATATATTTTCTTTAAACATTGTACCTAGATTGCTGAATATGGGAGACAACACAGAAGACCTCTCTGTAATGCATATACTATTATCAGATGGCATAGCTTAGCAACCTAACCATGGGATCTGGGCTGGCCTTCTGACTTACTTTGACCAAAATCATTTATTAATTATGACAGTGAGACAAATCTTAGCATAAATCACAAGAGTCCATGTCCATTTTTGATTCATGGGAATAGGAAGAGGACATTTTTTTGGAAGATGAGATACCACATGAAGCACAGCTAAATTATGTTAGTTAAGTTCATCAAAGATACGTTATGCCCCAGCATGGCTGAAAAAGAGTATATATATAAGCTAACACTGAGCCAATAAAAGCAGCTTAAATTTTGACCAACAGATTATGTAAAACTATTGGCTATCATTTTAAGGGAGTGTTTTAAAATAATTTGGTATATAACATCATTATAGTTTTTATGATAATGTAGTTTAAACTGATGAATTGAAGGACAGATACTAAAGTATGTCAGGTAGGGAAGTTTTCAATAACTTTATAATTCTACATCTACAAATTTTTGTTATAATGAGTAAACCAAATTTATTATCACCTTCTATGAAGATAACCCATACAAAAACTCATTGCAATCTATTGTGGCAACCACAAAAACAAACTGTATATCATTCTTATTAGAAGACTTAATGATAGTATTTTCTTATTATTTGCTATATATATCAGCTATTGTCAAAAAGAGTGAATGAGGAAAAAATGTGCTGATATCACCAATTTTTTCTGTTGTTTAGCCTGTGGTCTAAACTTCTAGGCTAAATTGATGCAGAAAGATGTTTGGAAGGAAGTTCCAGGAACAACATGAGTAGTAGTCAACCTAATAATATATATAATATAGAAGTGAAAGCAAAATAAATTGGGTCCCAGAAACAAGTTATGTAGGAGAATATATCAATGGGGTGTGAACTCTCAATAGTGTTTCAAAGATAATAAATAAATATAGTATGTTCAAGAAATCAGTTACAATTGACTATGAATCTTCTGGTGGTTGTTTAGACAATTCATTCACAGCAAGAGACATAAAATGCCTTTCCATCATTTCAGAATGAACCATCTACAAATTATATGGAATAGAAGTGTTGGTATGCTCTTATATACACTCTTGACAACTAGTGTTCATATTATTTAATAAGTAAATTAAAACCAAGTGCAAAGAAGAGCACACTTTAAACTATAGAACTCTGGAAGCAGGGTCAATTACATCTCTGAGATGGAATTCATCCTAGCCTATCTACATAGCAAGTTCCAGGCCAGCCAGGGTTTTCTTTCTCTCAAGAAAATGGACCAAACCTCATCATATCACATCTGGAATTAAGCTAGGTTGGCAGAAATCTCAAATATCTCACAAGGCCCCCTGCATCAAGAACCAGATTTTAATGGCGCTTGGGGTGCTTTTATGAGTAGTGAGTTTGAGAAATTCTATTTCTATGTGATGACGTGTCCTTTCTTGTTTATTACTGGTGGTGAAATTTTATGATGCTGTCTTGTAATAATAGTTACAATTTAGCTACTCCATAATATTTAATAAAGTATTACAGTGAATGCTGTATCTTTAGTTCCCCATTGCATTCTGGAAATGTACAAACAAGGCTTATATGCTGCCATTATGCAAATGAGGACATGGGGACACAAAAGACATTTGAATTACTTGTCTGGAGTTAGAGAATGGATAAATAGGGCCTAGACTGAATTACTAATTGAAAATTTTGAGATCTTTTCAATACTAAAATGGAATGTCAAAGGTAAAAATTAGAATTGGAGTAGCTATTATAGAAACCAGTAAAATATTTGAAGTCATGTTCAAATTAAGTAGGAAACTGGGTACTAGTAGTATCTTAAAAAAAAAAAAGGGTGATCCTCAGTAAATACCACAAATGGAATATAAACTGTTTCAACCACTATGGCAATTATTAGGTAGGTTCCTAGTCTAACTCAAGGAGACCTATAATATGACACAGCAAAGGCACTCCTTGATATTCACCCCCAAAGATTCCAAATCAACATATCACTGAGATTCTTGCACATCAGTTTTCATCACAGAACTCTTCACAATAACTCAGTTATTGGACCAACCTAGGTGTCCAACAACAGAAAAATTAGTAAAGGGAATATAATTTTTCTAAGCATTTCTCTGTCTCTGTATGTGTGTATCTCTCTTTCTGCCTGTCTCTCTCCATGTATATGTGTCTCTCACACATATAATTTATCTATCTATCTATCTATCTATCTATCTATCTATCTATCTATCTATCATATATCATCAATAGGTTGCCTACATATTGCAATTATCAAGACAAATGAAGTTTCTTGACATATCCTTGCAGTGACTTTAGTATCTCGTCCACCAGTTTTTCCTCACACTTGATCAACCATGCCAAAGATGAATTAAGTCTTTCCAATGTTAGCTAAAAATGTTTACAAATCATAATAGCATCATTCTGCTCAAATGCTTTAACTTGTACAGCAAAAGAGGTTGATTTTATTGATCATCAAACAAAGAAACTCTTTGAAGTCTGATAATTAGTTTTAATGTCAGCAAGCAGATTCAAAGACAGCAAACCAAAATTTCTCAATCAGGCGCCAATCAGCCACTTCAGAAGCTCCACAGTACACTGGCCTTGAACTATATAAGGTGGATAAATGAGGGCAATGCTGCTTTTGGCATTCAACTTACTCATGGATAATCTAGCTCATCCTTCTCAGCTGACACAAGACAGAAATAACATCAAATGGTGATAAACTCTTTCCTGCAAACCAGGGGTTCCATGGTTCATTGGCCACAGGTCCAATCTATCAATCCATTTTCTACACAATAAAAGGTAAAAATTCCATCACAGATCTGTTATAAGCCCTGGCAGGTGGTCTATGACAAAAATGGAATACATCAGCTGGTCAGTGTTCACTATCCTTTTTTCTCCAGTTTGAAGTATCAGGGGTCAACTAACATGCATACAGCAATCAGGATTTAGTATTAAATTATTTTTGGTACATAAATAAACTTACATATCTCTAGGTAAAGGTATAAAGAATTCAGTGAAATATTCATTTTTGCTATGAATCTGATCTTTAATAAAAATAGCTCTGTTATTATATTTTCACATTACATATTAGCTTTTCAGGTGATATAATAAATGAAACTAGGATAAAATTTACAATATATATCTCTAAATATGCCCTTTAATCTTCTTTCCTTATTCAGGCTCAATTTAAGTAGTCAGTATATGAAAATCTCCATTCAATTCAAGATTATTAAATTATTAAGCAGAAAGGAAGCACCTTCTAGTTTTAGAGTTGATGTCATATAATCTAGTCAGAAAAGATCCTGCAGAAACAAAATAAGAAAGACAAGGAGTGTTGGCAAAATCCTTTTTTATTGTAATTTTTCTACTGAATTAAAGTCACTGCTATAGGGCAAACACGTTTGTGCTAATAAAGGACTTTTAAAATATTATACTGAAAGTCAGGAATTATGAAAAATGTCTCCTCAATTTTCTTTCAACATAGTACTATTTCTCATTTAAATGTATTGTGAACAGAAAAAGCATGTTTGCCAAGAATAATCAAATCTGTTTTTACTGGAAATTAGCTTATCTTCTAAATAAAGTATCTCCCATAGGAAATTTGAAGAATACATTTTCATGTTAGATGCACAGTCTTAGCATTCACTCAATGACAAAAAGAAAAATTTCATGTGTAAATAAATTCTAGTGCAAATATCAGTGATATACAGTATATACTGAGATTTTGTATGTCTAATTTTAAAACAGCATTGTCTTGAACCAATTATATTAGCTGAAAATTCCTAGTAAATAATAACTGGTACCAAGGCAACCTTCAAAAAAAATCATTCTGTCAACATCAAGACTGTAGGGAAGAGAAAGATAACAAGGCCTGGATTCCTGAGTTAAAGTCAGTCTAATGAGACAATTATAAAGATATTCAATTCAAAGGAAAAATAAGAGGTTCACAGTTAAAAAGTAAAAATTTGGGGGTATAAATACAATACTGACTGCTTAAGCTTATTAAAAGTGAACAGAAATGCTCAATAATTTCCAGCTCATTCCATCTGACATGCTGGTTGTTGAACTTTTTTTTTTAAGTCAAATTCATTTTTTAAGTCAAATTGGCTGTAAACACTTTGTGCTTCCTATTAGGGTCATTTTGTTGTTTTAGTGAGCTCAATACTCGTCATATTGAGCCATTGCATTCCTAATTCAGGTTTTTCTTCAAGAGCCACAGTTACTGCTATTTGATTAAGTTGTGCCAGCCAGGATGATGTGCTTCATTTTCGAGTTTTAATATTTTTAACAACACTTGTTTTTTCAAAAAATTAAATGTATTATGCAATTAAATTGTGTCAGGTATTATGCTACTCATTGCTCATGTACGACTTCACTGAGATTCCCCTTTAAGCTTTCAGATCTATATCTACTGGTATTTGAATTTTGAAATGAAATAAATGAAATATGGCTTAGAAACGTTGGAAGTCATACAGTTGACAATCGCTAGAACACATAATTTATTAGTAATTATTAATGACCAGAGAAAATTGCTTTTTCATCAATCTTGTTCACTTTTTCTTCATAAATTATCCAATCTATATCCTTATCTTTCAAAATCTTAATAGCGTGGAAAATCAAAAGGGATATATTCTTATAGATTTACATTACTGACAGAGTGACTAATTTTGCAATAATGACAATCAAATTTCTTGGACAGGCCAATCTTGTCAATATCATTGAAATTTCAAGAAAGTAGATAGTACTGCTGGGTGTAAGAGCATTAGCAGTGATTATAATTATAGTTCTTGAGCACTGTGATGGACCTATATATAAGAGCCTGATATTTAGAGGGTGATCTTCTGTATATCTTTTATCATTAAAAGTGGGTAATTGCAAGAAGAAAAGCAGGACTGTAAACATTGTAATTGGAGAACAGGCAAGAGTGAGAACATTAAGGCAAACTGAGATATACTCTAGTAATAAACTCCACCAAAGTGTACACTTTAATAGGCAACAAAGTCAAGGACAATTATATTATAAACACTAAATTAACACTCCATTCACCCAACTTTCAGCTTCAACCTATTTAGCAACTATAAATTAGAGATATGAATATTTATAATGCCAAGCCCCATAAAATTATGCATGTCCTTTAAATAATACAAGGGTAGGGATTGATAATGATATGCTTAGAACAGCATGTGATACATAGTCATTCATTATATAGTTGAATGAAAAAACAAATGAGCTCATGAAAACTTAACTACATAAAGAAACATTCCAGATGATGGATTTCAGAAACCATCAGACTATATGCGCACTGACCAAATGGGCATCATTTTCTGGTATACCATTTCAGATCATAGGTTTATAAAATAAAGGACTAAATGAATCTTCTAATAAATATGCTTTATCAGGTAATATCATGAGTATATCAGATATCACATGGAGTAATCTAGTCCCTGCTGTTACATTTATTTCAATGAATTACATCTTTTCTTTAATAGTATATGTTATAAAGCCTTTCTTGGCTCCATAAACACTAGTCAGTATAGTAGTAACTCCAGTAAAACATTTTCTTCTTTCATTGTAAAATTTGTAGTGGAGTAAATACTGAATGCTCACTACTAATACCATCTATTAATCACCTTCTGTGACAGAAAATTGACTGGAGTACTATTCATATTTTAGCAGGAAGTGGAATAACCAAGCATTTGCTTTATATAACTTTCTATGTTTGCTTTCTACATTTGTAGTAATAACTAATAATGACCGACATTACATAACAAATGTATATGAAAAGAGACTAATAATTTATTCAACCAACATGAATGAAAATAACATTGTTAAATTGTTTATTCTTATAGTAGATATTTAGAAATAATATGATTAGAGGTTAGTACAAAATGAACCAAATTTCTGGAAATTTTGAAAGAGTTACTAGTGTACTGTAGAAAATGTTCTGGTTGAAGAATTGAACTATATATTTACTTTCATGGTTTTTATTTTGTAATTTCATTGGAAAGTAATTTTAGAACTATTACAAAATTACTTTTATGCTAAGCTTGAGAATCCATGGTTTTAAACCTAATGTTTTTCTAGGTAAAGTAAATCAGATTTTCTAGAAAGATTCACTCAACTGAAATTCACTTTGCAGTACAATTTTTAACTGTGTCCATAAAATGATTCAGTCTTAGTATATCGCTTTATACTGCCATGGCAGTAAAAAAGTTAAAACAGTAATATAAGTACCTGTGAATGAAAAAAAAGTGAAACAAAATGTGATTTTATGATATTCAGATTTGTTATAATTATTAGAAATATATAATTTAATACATGTAAAGGTGCCTAAAATCAAGAGTAGTACATATAAAACTATATGCTTCTATATTACACAATAGTAAATGTTTTACAGTAGAGGTATACCAGGATATAATTGTCAAACACAGCATCCAATACTCCACAAAGAAATATTTTATGGTTTATTTCAAAGAAATTAGAACCTCATCTTTATCACTAAAACAACAACCTAATAAAATCAGAATTCCTATATTTTGTTTCTAGAATGTTACATACAAGAAAACAATAGGGTTTCACCAAATGGCTGAAGTGTGGTATTTATCTTGGAGACACTTAATTTTCATCTAAAAAGTCATAAAATCTTCCCATAAGCTGGTATCTGAATCTGGAAGCTGTGTAACTTAGCTTCAGAAAGGTATTTTAATCTGACTAATCTGAAACCTACAAGGTTAAGAAAGTCCCATACTTTCACTTTTTTATTTAAAATAAAAAATGTAAGACATAATATTATTCAAACATAATGTTGGGTCCAAATGTGGTGGACATAATAGAATACTAAAGAAAATCCTTACATCACTTGTATAAAATGAAGTGAAAAATGGGGGGAGATATGAAGTGACAAGGATGTGGGAAAAAATATGAAACAATATTGTCAGATAAGGAGAGTAGAAAAGCATGCTCTATACACAATATCCAGGTAGAAATGACATCATCCATATTCATATCATTGGATATGGAAATATGCCAATTCATAAGCAAAGGTATGCAAAGAAGATGTAGTGATGACACACAGCAAGAGGATTGTAGGTTATAGAAGTGATAACTCCTTCAGTTTCACAATCCACAAAGCTGTAAGGTTTTGTATTTCACATTTCTTATCATAATTTCTGCTCCTTTTGTGATATCAAGGTGCACTAGATATTATATAACATTTTGGAATATTTATCTTCCTTTGACTCCTCCTATACTAAAGATTTTCATTATATGATTATACAACAACAAAATTTAAATTATCAATATACCACATTAAGGGCAAGTATCTATGTTTTTATATAGTCATTTTGAAATTATTAAACTCCATCATTCATTGAGAAACCATCCTTCAGGAAAATGTTTTACTATTATCTTTCACGGGAAATATAATATCTCAAAATAAATGATTTCAAATATCTGCTTCCTTAAATTAGAGTTCGAAACAAGAATTTTGATTGTAATATCACAAAAGTGGTACTTTTTGAGCTTCTAGATATTTTATCAGTCATGGAATGATCTCTTACAAGACCTTCAGCACTGTAAATTTTAGAATATAATAAATAACATGAGGTTTAAATTATTTTCTTCCTCAGTTCTCTCTATTTTGTTAGGTGCTGATGAAACAAGCAAGGTTTAGAGGTAATTGTGACACTTTGAAAGAAGCCATCTTTGTGTTACATGAAAATTACAGTTCTTCAGTATCTTCTTGGAACAGATTTGTTCCTAATTTTCAGGATTACAATTGCCTGTACATTTTGGCTGGAAAAAGGTTAACACGTCTGAACTGTGCTAAATAACATAGTAGAATTGTTGTCAAAGGAAGCCTCAGAACATTTTTGAAGGTTAAAAGCCTATCTGGAGGATAAATTTAAAGGGAAAGCTTCATTATGTGAGGGAAAAATCATACTAGCAGATGCTGATAGCGACGATACCATGATGAGTAGAACCTGGAAAAAAGAAATTGAGGGTCTGGAGATTTTAAGTGGAAATTTGTTCCCAGTTTAATTTGACACCAGAATATAAGCAATATTTTTCCCATTAGTTACAAATGGGAAATACTAATGATTAGTACTTTTGACAAATTAAATATAAATCTAAACAAATAAGTATAGATTTTTTTGTTTTTTCTTAACCTTTTATTCTTCTCTTGTTCATTACATATCAACCACAGTTTCCCCTCCTTGTACTCCTCCCACTCCCTGTCCTTCTCACCTTCCTCCTCTATCAACTCCTGCTCTGCCTCCCTGCACACACACACACACACACACACACACACACACACACACACACACAATCAAGAGCAGGCCTCCCAGGGATCTAACGAGATGCAATACGACTGAGCACAAACCCACATATTACAGCTGCACATGTCAAAACCTTGATTTACAATCTGTCCTGACTGCAAGTCATATTGGGGCAATGGTGGCACATAATTTGTGGGGGTGGCAGCCTCATGACTGGACCAACTTATACCCCATGCCCAGAGAGGGACCTCAACATTGACACTGCTTGGATGGGTAGGTACCAGAGACAGGACAGCCCAGACACTCAGAATAGAATCAAACACAACTGACAAAAAAAGTCAATGAAATTAACACTTAAGAAATTCTGCTACATTGACAGATTATGACCTAGTCCTATTGTCATCAGAGGGGCATCAATTAGGAACTAACTGGGAGCAGATCCAGAGACTCACAGCCAAACACTAGAATTATTATATAAGAAATTGAACATGGTAGGAATTGATGGATATCTCAAAATATAGCCCTTTGTAGGCAGTGTCTCCCAAACCTCTCTCTCTCTCTCTCTCTCTCTCTCTCTCTCTCTCTCTCTCTCATATATATACATATATATATGCATATGTATGTATATATGTGTGTGTGAGTGTGTGTTTGTGTGTATTTGTGTGTGTTCATTCAGTAAAATAAACTTCTAAAACATCAGTGTACCTCAAAATATGCTAAATGAACTACATAAGGCACAAGGAGATACATACTCTATTGTTTTACTTACATGCAATACCTGAACTAAGCAAATCACAGAGATACACAGTAGATAGTGAGGATACCAGGGGGTAAAGAGAAAACTTTTTAACCTTTAAAGAGTTTTATTATGAGTTGAAGGAAAACTGAGGAAACAGATGATGATTATGATGGTTTGTAACCAATGCCAAGGAATTATGTAATAAAATGCTTATCTCAGAAATTTGATCATATAAATGTCTTATGGATGACTTTAAATAATAAAGCAAAACTATCAAGTTATATATTTTAAATAGATGAATTTTTGACATGTTAATTTTATTTCAGTGAACAAGATACAAAACCCAAAAGATTATAAGGGTTGTCATTGAGCTACTATTTCTTGCACTTGTTGATAGTCAAAATGGAAGCAGATTCATACAGGAATATTCACTTGACTAATGACAGAATTGTACCAGTCAAGCAATAAGGAAGTATTTCCATGGAATAAATAAATGCCACTGGGTCAAAATAATTTGGATTAAATATAAATTTTTGTGTGCAGTTTGTTTTTAAAAATATGCATTAAGCTTATAAACACTTTATATTTTACCTCAATGTTAGAATGTGTTCTAGGTGGAAAAATCAAGACTTGCAAAGTAAAGGAACTGGAAATTGAGTCCTTTTTGTGAATAATACAAATGCGTTGTTTAGTATTTAAATCTATATTCTTGGCCTAAAATATTAATTTTACATCACATCATTTCCTGATTAATTACACTTCATATTAATTGCCTTTTCAGTGTTTCAACTTATGAAATATTATCCCTAAAACGTATTGGCTCACTCTTTGCCTTTTGTCGTGAATGTAAAGTCATTCACCATCACCAATTGCTTTGAGTTTATAGCAAAATATAAAGACAAATCAGATACTCAGGGTACAAACCGAAAAAATAATCCATACTTCTGCTTCCTTCCAAGAAAAACTCAGAAAACAAAGCAAATACAAACAGTTGCAACACTTAACACATGTAACAGAGAAAGATGGTTAATGTCTAACCTTTATCCACTGGAGATTTGTCTGTTTGAGCTTCTTTTCAAGTTTATCTTGTTCTTCTGGTCTTATGGGAGCACTTACAAGTACTGCTCCTCCTGTTTCATTTAATTGTTTTAAAATTCCCTGGCGCAGGGGCAGCTCTTCTGCCAGTAACTGAAACAGACAAATACAACAACATTTAAAATGAATTACAGTGCAACTCCAACTACCTTTGAGTCACCTTTATTGATTAGTCTATCAAAGTGAAGCGACTTAACTGAAGGTCCACTGGCACCTGAAATACCAAATACTTCCACATTGCACAGAGCTGATGGGCTAAAACAACTGCATCCAAAGAGATAAACCAATCCAGATGAGTATATTATTTTGGTTCCTTAAGATGGTTTTCAAGTGAAAAATGTTAATGGCATGTAGAACTCTAAAAGAGTACAACAAGCAGTTATTGTAAAAGCATATGCTTTATCAGAAATAGAACATTTGGATTGATTCCATCATATGCTCAGGTACTTTAGCTTGTCATAATATACAACAGCATGCACATGAGTAGACAACAAAGTTGTCAAAAATATACTGCCAGACAATGTATATATAAAACTCTTCATCTAATAATATGAAAATAACAATGATATGAAGTATAAAATTTACTAATTATTATCATATAAAATAATAATTATTGCCACTTTGTTTAAAAGAAAACTGAAATAGGAGATTTAAATATGAACATTGTAAGGACATAAGGCTAATAATTCAAACTAGGAAGATTCCATCATAGAACTTAAATTTATGATATTCCATTTAGAATCATATTATTACATTTTCCCCAAGATGCACAAATCTACCAGAGATCATAACTAAATTCCATTTGGAACTGCAGGATCCAACAGAATAACTACTAAAATCTGATGTAATATAAAACCTCCTTAGTTGTTCATACATACTATTTTTCATAAGGTACATATATCTAGTGGTTACAGCAATGCATTATGACCTTATCTATCTTTATAGAAAGTTCTACTGTACAATATTATCTAGGTTGCCCAGAGAGAATAGAAAATCAATACACAATTATTCACAAATGAATGTTGCTAAAAATGTCCACACAATGAACTATCAATTATGCTATATATGGCATTCAATACAGTCAGAAAAAAACGGCTTTACAAAATGGACTAGAGTTGTGTCTTTTCTAGGGGGTAGTAGTTTACAAATGGCCAATAAGCTTTCAGTACTAAAATGTCAAATACATAGTATAATATCTGATATATAGTGTGCCTTTAATATTTGTTTACTGATCTAAGCAACTATATTTCCTTTGTAGTCTATGTCATGATAGTATGTAATTTTTCATTTTTTAATTTTATTTCAAAGAAGTAAAGGATTCATTTGAACTATAATTTGCCTGAGTAAACCTACTGAATCATTGACAAATAAGTAAGTCTCTTTTCATTTTATTTTCTAATACTCTACAATGACAGGAATGGGAACCAGCTACAATGTTTCAAATGAGGATTAAATAAAATGGAGTTGTAGTTAAACCTCGTATTTCACACACAGTGCATGATAAATATTAATTTTCATTCTCCTTTCACCTTTACTTTGAAAATTAAAATAAGAGAGTTCTAAAAGACTTAAGTTTCTTAAACTAAGATCATAAAAACTAAGTTAGCTATACAATTAGATCACATCAATGAGCCAGGTGAGGTGCTATCAGATATGTCTGAGTTCACTCCTCCACCCAAATAAAAAACCCAACAACAACAAAAACAAACAAGCAAACAAACAAGCAAAACCTCTTGAATATGCTTTGTGTCTAGTGAACCAGTATGGAGTGTGAACCAATATGAAAAGTTCTATGTTCACATGGAATAAGCACAAGCTTCTTTAAATCATAGCTGAAACAACATTATTTGACAATGGATAGGAGGTTTCTAGGGAGGCAAAATGGGGAAAGATGATGACATCTGAAATGTAAATAAATAAAGTATCAAATAATATAAAAAGACATGATATTCTTTATTAGTGAAACTCTCAGTCTCAGTCTGATGTAGTCTAAAACAGATTGCAAATTCCTTCCCACTTACATATAGATTTTTTGATTTCACACTTTGCTCTTCAGTTTTCAAAATCCTTTGAAATTGTTAACCCTGAAATAACTCTAAAAGTAATTATTTAAGTTAGTTTTTAAAATAACTGGTATGCACTTTGCATGTATAAAGAACATGTGTGTATCTAAAGACGTATATCTATATGCATGTATATGTATGTATGCACATATGTATACATTATGTAAGTATGTTAATTTACAGGCATTTGGTTAAAAATGTAAGGTTGGGAAAGAACATATTGTTAAGAACCGCAGATAACATAATGGGTAGCAAATCAATGATTCGGTACATTAAAATAGATTTATATGTGCTTTATACAAATAGGCACTGGGGATTCTAGTAAACAAAATTACCTTGACTTGTTCAAGCTTTTCTTTTAGCTGCTGTTCATCTCCAAGTGGAGTAGTAGCAATGTTATCAGCTTCTTCCAACCACAAGACAAATTCATTTAAATCTCTTTGAAATTCTGACAAGACATTCTTTTGTTCCTCAGTCCTGTAGAAAGAATAACAAAATGATTGTAAATGACACACCTCTCAGGGATTTAGGGAGATACTGGAGCAGTGGAGCAGGAGATGGTGGGTGGGTGAAGGAGCACCCTCATAGAGGCAAAGGGGAGAGGGGAGAGGGCAGATGTGGGAGGGGGAATTTGGAGGAGTAACCAGGAAGTGGGATATCATTTGATATTTAAACGAATGGAATGATTAAAAAAAAAACAACAACAACAAACCAAACCAACCAGCTCACCAAACAGACAAAGCAACAGCAATTTTTTTTTTTTTTTTTGGAGACAATGAAACTTTATTTAAAAACCGAACCACTTGGAAAATATATTGCAGGCTGGACACAGCAAACAGACAAATGTATCACTATTTCAAGTAATTGGTATAAATACAACACAGTACTTATCCAAAAGATAAGATGCTATGTTAGGCCAGCAACACTGCACCACAAAACTCCAGGCAAAGATGGGAGTTGGTAAGAAGGTGTGTGCTCTCTGTGGTCCTGGCTCTCTTTGGCCTAAGTTGCTTACTTTTAGGCCTCCTTGTTGGTAAGGCTCTGTAAATTCAGAGCTGATTAATACTGGGTTTGCACTATTATTTTGTGAACCCAAGTCCAACACTTCTCAACAATTCCTATTTACTGTTTATTCTTAGTGACAGGCATGTGACAACCAAACCCTTGCTTTTCATGAGGATGTGTCACTTTGCTGCACAAGTCAATGAAGAAAGCTGTTTCCCATGTCACTGTGACACTGTCTGCTTCTTCAGGGGCTTCTAGAATAACAGAATTTGAAAACTAGACATTCCCATCTTGATGGTAGAAAATACTAGGAACCTTTGGAAGTTATTCAAACCACTCTCCTTCCTGTATCTTAAATCCACTGTGTGCCCTTGCATGTAAGACAAAACTAAGCAAAATATAGATTTGAAAAGGAAATCCTTTCCTTTCTCTAAATTACTAGCCTACTGGGTTTTGTTTCACAGCATATGCAAGGTGGTGTGGTGATACTTGTGGTAAGCAGGATTTGCCAAGCTTCTCTGAGGAGACACACCTCTCCTCAGATTTTACCAGCAGGTTGAAGAGAGCCGCCAGCTTGGATGTTTGTAGTAAGAACCTCAGCCCTTGGTATAAGGTTGATCTCTACTACAGAACAAACACTTGCACAGGAATATTTAGGATCTAGACTTCTCCTCCGAGCTATCTGCGATCCAAATCTTAGCACCAGCTTCTTTCCACTTCACCTTCTAAAATCCAGTGTCCAGCAGTGAGCAGCATTTGCCTGGAACTTGCTGTGTCCTAAGTTTTCCTCATTCGTAAACATTGCTTAACATATTAAACTTCCATTCTTCCTTTTAAATAGCCTGCTCTCAGCCCCAATGGTCACTGGCAAACAATTTTATTTCCTGATGGATGACAGAGACTCCTTCATCTTCTTGGTCATTGTTGGGATGAGGTGCATGTGGTCATCCACACACTTGGCCACACAGCTATCTAGCTGTCGCTTCACCTGAAGCTCCTTAGTTCCTGCATCCATTGAGTCTTTGGCTTTGTCGTTGCAGTGCATGGTGCACCGTGCCAGGCGGTCCTGGAACCTTTCCAGCTCGCTGGTGACCAGAGCCTGCGCTTGAGCCAGAGGCGCATGGCAGCGTTCGATGGACTGGTGCACCTGCTGCATAGACGCTTGGGTGTCTTCACAGCAGTTGGCACTGCACCGGAACATGAGGCCCTGCATCTTCCGGATGTTCTCTCTCTCCACACTTTTCACCATGGCGTCCACAGCCTCCTGCACTCGGAGTTGCTGCACCTCCGCCATGGCGACCCTGAGCCGTGCCGCGCCGGCGCCCGCGTGCCAGCAATTTTATTTTTAAAAAGCAAGCTACTTAAGAGATAGCCATAATATAGGATTTATCTTTGTTTTATCTACTTTGAACAGTCGTTTTAATACTTTCAAAAGTACAAAATTAGGTCAAGAAAAATTATTTTAAGACTTGCAATAGCCTGTTATTACATTCAGGAAGACTTCACTACCTAGGCAACAGTGGCACATAGCCTTTGAAACCTCATGGTTATGAGGGGCTCTTCTAATACACTGTAAGATATTTAGCAACAATTGTAACCACTATGCATGAGATTCCTAGCTGTGACAAGCAAAAAATATCTTGAACCCTAATATTTCCTCCTGCTGGAGGTGGGCAAATTTTTCCCTTCTGTGAAATTACTATAGTAATAGAATACAAATGTGAAGCTGAATGCTTTGAAAAAGGACAAATTAGAGACTATTTATTGGTAAATTAAATGACAAATGTAAAAGCAAAGGCATAAAATAAAAACACCATGCAGATGTTTCCAAACTATAACACAGTCCTTTTCATTGAAAAGAGACAAACATAACAAAAATGACATACAAGGTATAATAACCTGGTAGATGTTTTTATTTATATGAATACATATATTGCATATTTTTTCATTAGGCATGAATTCACTTTTATATATTAGATTCAAAGATTTATGGGTAGACAGAATGGTTCATATTTAAAATGACTTATATTTGTTTTTGTCATTTTTGGGAGATTTAATGGAAACATTTAACTGAAGCATAATACACATATGGGAAAGTACATATATAATTATAGAGCTCAATGAAAATACAGGTTTTAGATTCATCACATAGAGAAAGAAGTAATTTATTATAAGAAATACCTTGCTTCCTTTTCATTATCATATATGAAGTAGCATGTCACTTTGATTATTCTGTAATGTAAGCATTATGCAAAAGCAGTAATATCATATATCATCCTTTGTGTCTTGCTTTTTGACTAAAATTTATGTTTATAATTCTATAACATTTATTGTTCATTCATTCACTTTTATTTATAGTATTCCATAATATTTCATAAGAGTATAATGTTAATTTTTGTTATTTCTATACTTTTTCTACACTTTTAAAACATGATTAAGAATTGATATTTTACATCGTTAATAGATGATTATTGATAGTTCATTGTCTTTAAGAAAATGTATTACTAGAAATCATCAAATAATATACCTTCAGTTAAGGATCTTCCATCTGATGGGAAGAAGTATCAATGTTTTTAAGTGGTCTCCCCTTTACATAGTTTTGTTTACTAGGAATTTTGAACTATATATGTAGTTTGTTCAGTTTATTAAATAATATTTATTTATAAATACTGCTGATCACTCCTCTTCTTAACTCTCAATCACATTTTCATCAATTTCACCTTTCTCTTATCAATTTTAAAAGAAAAATAGTTGTCTTTTAATTGTAAATTTTATGTAGATATCTAATTCTTATAGAATTGTGCACTTGATTTTTGTACAAGACGTCTGTTGAATTAGAAATTATCTTTTGAATTCTGGAAGAGTATTTTATAACCATTCCCCAGTTTACGAGAAAGCAGTTTTAAACAGGAAGAAATAGAATTTTCATCTGATTTTTTTACATTGCTCTTTTACTTTGCAAAGTCTAGGCACAGGTGCAGCAAATCAGTTACTCCTAGGGCGAATTTGGTCTATGGTTTGATTTTATGCAATTATGAACATATACTTTATTTTCGCAGTTCTGGATACCCTCTTTTATGTGTTCTTCAAATACACTAGGTGGACTTGTGCTTCTGTTTTGGATCTTCTTTTCTTAAATTTCAAATGTGGGTGCTTGTCACCTTAGGTAGGTTTCCATAATAATCCTACTTAAAACTGTCCTCCCCTCAATGTTTCGATTTGTTGTCCCTGTTCTTGGCTTTCTTTTAGTTCCTAAAATTGACATACTTCATCCTTTTGTTTTTCTTTAATGTACTCTCTATGTCTCACATATGAAATTGTACTCCTTTAGTGATGGCTTTAGGTGTGGTTATTTGCTACTATATTTTCTTTTTGACAATGTCTAGGATAGAATGGAGGCATAGTAAATACATGATAGGGTAAAGAATGAATGGGTCTATCATTATTTTCAATTTTCTTGCCTTCCTATCCTAAAATAACTTTTCCTATATTTTAGAATATGGATTGTAAAATTTGGCAAAATTTATCCCCCATTCTGTGCTATGGTATTTCATTTAAAGACACTTGAACTAGAAGGTACTCAAGAACATCATTCTGGGTATCAACAAAATGGTGATGGTCAAGTCAAAGAAAGGTGGCACTTAATATGATAACATATAAAGAGTTTTAAAAATCAAGACAATTTCACTTCTCTGACATATTTTTGTCATAAGCCTATATTGTACACATGTGCACACACACACACACACACACACACAGAGGAGTAAAATATAAATTAAAAGACTGACTTATCACTTAAACATTCTCCAGTTTCAAGTCTGTGTCTCCTGCATCAGTTTTCGTTTCAAGGCAATGGGAACAATGTAAATTTCTAGTAGTAGGAATACTGCTACCATTGCTTCCATAAACCATATAGGAAAAGGGATTATCTTGGCTGCCAGAACTTTGTTTTAGAATATGAAATAACATTGTTTACTTTCAGAATCTGGTCAGTATAAACCTTAAGTCAAGAATAAAATTCAAAAATCTAATAACTCCCAAATTATTGCATGTTTTCACTCTTAAATATACTCAGCTAAGAAAATAAATACACTTAATAATTATAATTAAGATGTATATAGTTAATTCCAATTAAAATATACAAACATTATTTACATATTTTCTTCTATTAATATTCTACTGTGAGTAGGTCTGGGTTTAGGCAAGTCATAAAGCATTTGCTTATCATGTATAGGACCTTGTGTTTAATATCCAGAAGCACAAACACAAAGCAATTATAATTAATTGCCGTATGTTATTGGTTATTTTGCAAAAATATTGTTTAAGAATCAGAGGAATAAAGTATAAGTGGATATGACATATTTTACCCTTCTTTTGTTACTAGGTATTAATTTTAGTCATAAATATTCATTGTAAAAAGACCTTACATTTGTTTATTCATTTTGGCCTATACAGTAGATAAACTCATTAGAATAAGATATAGTTAAGTTAATGAGTTTGAATATTCATTATTGAAGCTGTTTGCTAATACTGTCATTGAAGATACTCATGAGTTAATATCATAAGTTTGAAAGTACTCTGCATGCATTCACCAGGTTTTAAATATTTCTATTTATGAATATTTAGTAGAAGAATTGTTATAGACTATAGTTTCTAATAATAAAAATGCTGAAATGTTAATATAAAATTTCTGTAGGTTTTTAATGTCAATTTTGTACTGTGCAATATTCTTGTTTTTGTTGGCTTATATGTTTATATAATTTTTTCCACTCTTCATAAATTTATAGAACATATTAGGTTCTCTTTCATCTTTTAGGTTTTTTTTCTGTTTTCATTTGTTTCTAAAACAAAAAACCAAATTATTTCTTTATTCTTTTCTTCATTCTTAGTATTGTTTTTAATCGTGTATATTCTGTAATTATATACATGCTAATTTTTATTCAAAATACCTTTATTTTCAACAAAAATGTAAGTGTTACTATGTCTTAAAGTCATTGGAGTTAAATTTCTTACCACGAACTATTACTAGACATTGACATTATTTCCTCTGTAACATCAGTTCTTCATTTACTTATAAATCCTCCTTTTATAGCTTATGTATTATTGAGTTTCTGCTATTAAATAATAATTTACTGTGTTTTTATATAAAATATCATGGAATATATCTAATACTTGTAATTTCTTGTGAGTTAGCATCCTCTGGCTCCTTAGCTCTTCCAACTTAAGTAGCATCCTATTTGCTTATATTATAAATTAAATCTAAGTGAAGATGACTGTGATTGTATTAAATCAATAAATTAATTTGTGAAAATTACCATCTTTAAAATGTAATTCTGCTGTATTTTCTGACTATAGTTTGGCCACTGAAAACAATTCAGGGTTCATTCATGCACTAAAAATAATTAAGTGTAGCTTATAACTAACCTTCAGTATTAGTTTGAAAGGCAGAAACTTGCAGATGATTTTATAGAGTTTATCTGTACACTAATTTATAAGACACTTGTAGAACCAGTGGATAGAAGAAGCCATCCATTAAGAAGTAAAAGCTCTAGATAAGTGTTTTGCTGCCATCTTTTTACATATCAAAGAAAACTTTCCCTCATGATTCAAGTTTTTAATTTAATTTTTTATTGGATTTTTATTTACATTTCAAATGTTATCCCCTTACAGCATTTCTCACCCACCCAGGAACCCCCTATTCAATTCCCCCTCCTCCTGCTTCTATGAGGATGTGCCCCCACCCACCCACTCCCACCTCTCTGCGTTTGAATTCCCCCACACTGGGGCATCCAGCTTCAAGGGACCAAGGACCTCCACTCTCACCTATGCTGGACAAGACCATTCTCCCTTACATATACAGCTGTAGCCATGGGTCTCTCTCTGTGAGTTAACTGCCTGGTGATTTAGACCCTGGGAGCTCTGGTTGAATGGTATTCTTGCTCTCCTCGTGGGGCTCCACAGTGGTTGTACCATCTTGCAATCCCACCAGCAATGGAGGGGTGTTCAATTCTTAAAAAGCATGAAATCTTTTAAAATATGAAAGCACTTGGTAGTCATTTATTATCTTGAATATCTAAAAGTATATTTTAAAAGTATATAAAAAGCCCTTCGGCCCCTGCCTGGTCCCTGGGACTGGAGCAGACACAGAGTCGGTCTGCTCCTGTCCTGTGGAGAAACTGAATCCTGAGTCATCCAGGAGCCACTGCACTCAGAGCAGCTGGTAAGAACTCCATCTCACTCCCTAAGCCCCAGAGATACATCTGGGAGCCAGGGACATCCAGGGCACAGCAGCTACCCAAACCCCGCCCCTCCGGAATTCCACTTCCCTTCGGCCCCTGCCTGGTCCCTGGGACTGGAGCAGACACGGAGTAGGTCTGCTCCTGTCCTGTGGAGAAACTGAATCCTGACTCATCGAGAAGTCACTACACTCAGAGCAGCTGAAACTGAATTCTGAGTCATCAGGGACCCACTGCACTCAGAGCAGCTGGAGCCACTGCACTCAGAGCAGCTGACACAGAGTTGGTCTGCTCCTGTCCTGTGGAGAAACTGAATCCTGAGTCATCTAGGAGCCACTGCACTCAGAGCAGCTGAAACTGAATCCTGAGTCATCGAGAACCCACTGCACTCAGAGCAGCCGAGGAGCCACTGCACTCAGAACAGAAGGATTACCAGATCCAAGAGGTGGCCTGAGTCCCAGGAGTTCTTCCACCCGGGAGATTAGGGGCATAAGACCACAGAGACCTCTGGACTCCGAGGAGCTCTGCAATAAGCAAGATAACTGGAAATACAGATTCCAATCTTACACAGAGAGGGCAGGTACCACTAGAGTTACCCAGATGGCGAAAGGCAAGCGCAAGAACATAAGCAACAGAAACCAAAGTTTCTTGGCATCATCAGTGCCCAGTTCTCCCAATATAGCAAGCCCTGAACACCCCTTCACACCTGAAAAGCAGGATTCAGAATTAAAATCACTTCTCATGATGATGATAGAGGATTATAAGAAGGAATTAAGTAACTCCCTTAAAGAAATACAGGAGAGTACAAGTAAACAGATAGAAGCCCTTAAAGAGGAATCACAGAAATCCCTTAAAGAAATGCAAGAAAACACAAAGAAGGAATTAAACAAAAACATTCAGGATCTGAAACTGGAAATAGAAACAATAAAGAAAGTTCAAAGGGAGACAACCATGGAGATAGAAAACCTAAGAAAGAGATCAGGAGTCACAGACGCAAGCATCACCAACCGAATACAAGAGATAGAAGAGAGAATCTCAAATGCAGAAGATACGGTGGAAAATATTGACACAGTTGTCAAAGAAAATGAAAAAAGCAAAAAACTCCTAACTCAAAACACCCAGGAAATTCAGGACACAATGAGAAGACCAAACCTAAGGATAATAGGTATAGATGAGAATGAAGATTCCCAACTTAAAGGGCCAGTAAATATCTTCAACAAAATCATTGACGAAAATTTCCCTAACCTAAAGAACAAGATGCCCATAAACATACAAGAAGCCTACAGAACACCAAATAGACTAGACCAGAAAAGAAATACCTCCCGTCACATAATAATCAAAACATCAGATGCACAAAACAAAGAAAAAATACTAAAAGCAGTAAGGGAAAAAGGTCAAGTAACATATAAAGGCAGACCTATAAGAATTACACCAGACTTCTCACCAGAGACTATAAAAGCCAGAAGAGCCTGGACTGACATCATACAGACCCTAAGAGAACACAATTGCCAGCCCAGATTACTATACCCAGCAAAACTCTCAATCAATATAGATGGTGAAACCAAGATATTCCATGACAAAACCAAATTTGCACAATATCTTCCCACAAACCCAGCACTTCAAAGGATAATGGATGGAAAACGCCAACACAAGGAGGGAAACTACAACCTAGAAAAAGCAAGGAAGTAATCTTCTAACAACCCCAAAAGAAGATAACTATACAAACATAACTTTACCTCTAATAACAAAAATAACAGGAAGCCACAATCATTTTTCCTTAATATCTCTTAACATCAATGGTCTCAATTCCCCAATAAAAAGACGCAGACTAGCAGACTGGATACACAAACAAGACCCAGAATTTTGCTGCATACAAGAAACACACCTCAGTGACAAAGACAGACACTACCTCAGAATAAAAGGGTGGAAAACAATTTTCCAAGCCAATGGCCCCAAGAAACAAGCTGGAGTAGCCATTCTAATATCAAATAAAATCGACTTCCATCCAAAATTAATCAAAAAAGATAAGGAAGGACACTTCATACTCATCAAAGGAAAAAGCTACCAAGGTGAACTCTCAATTCTGAACATCTATGCCCCAAATGCAAGGGCACCTACATACATAAAAGAAACTTTACTAAAGCTCAAAACACACATTACACCTCATACAATAATAGTGGGGGATTTCAACACCCCACTCTCAGCAATGGACAGATCATGGAAACAGAAACTAAACCGAGACACTTTGACATTAACAGAAGTTATGAACCGAATGGACTTAACAGACATCTATAGAACATTTCATCCTAAAACAAAAGAATATACCTTTTTCTCAGCACCTCATGGTACCTTCTCCAAAATAGACCATATAATTGGTCACAAAACAAGCCTCTACAGATACAAAAAGATTGAAATAATCCCTTGCCTCTTATCAGATCACCATGGAATAAGACTGGTCTTTAATAATGAAAAAACCAATGGAAAACCCATGTGCACATGGAAACTGAACAACTCTCTACTCAATGATGACTTGGTCAAGGAAGAAATAAAGAAAGAAATTAAAGACTTTTTAGATTTCAATGAAAATGAGGACACATCATACCAAAACTTGTGGGACTCCATGAAGGCAGTGCTAAGAGGAAAACTCATAGCTCTAAGTGCCTACAAAAAGAAACTGGAAAGAGCACACACTAACAAGTTGACTGCACAACTAAAAGCCCTAGAACAAAAAGAAGCAAATACACCCAGGAGGAGTAGAAGGCAGGAAATAATCAAACTCAGGGCTGAAATCAAACAAATAGAAACTGAAAGAACAATACAAAATATCAATAAAACCAGGAGTTGGTTCTTTGAGAAAATCAACAAGATAGATAAACCGTTAGCCAGATTAACCAGAGGGCACAGAGAGAGTATCCAAATTAATAAAATCAGAACTGAAAAGGGAGACATAACAACAGAAACGGAAGAAATTAAAAAAATCATCAGATCCTACTACAAAGGTCTATACTCAACAAAACTGGAAAACCTGGATGAAATGGACAATTTCCTAGACAGATACCAGGTACCAAAATTAAACCAGGAGCAGATAAACCATCTAAATAGTCCCATAACCCCTCAGGAAATAGCAGCAGTCATTAAAAGTCTCCCCACTAAAAAAAGCCCAGGACCAGATGGTTTTAGTGCTGAATTCTATCAGACCTTCAAGGAAGACCTAATACCAATTCTCTTCAAACTATTCCACAAAATAGAGACAGAAGGAACACTACCCAATTCGTTCTATGAAGCTACAATTACACTCATTCCCAAACCCCACAAGGACCCAACAAAGAAAGAGAACTTCAGACCAATCTCCCTTATGAACATCGATGCAAAAATACTCAATAAAATTCTAGCAAACCGAATCCAAGACCACATCAAAACAATCATCCATCATGATCAAGTAGGTTTTATCCCAGGAATGCAGGGATGGTTCAATATTCGGAAATCCATCAATGTAATCCACTATATAAACAAACTTAAAGAAAAAAACCATATGATTATCTCACTAGATGCTGAGAAAGCATTTGACAAAATTCAACATCCCTTCATGATAAAAGTCTTGGAAAGATCAGGAATTCAAGGCCCCTACCTAAACATAGTAAAAGCAATTTACAGCAAACCAGTAGCCAACATCAAGCTAAATGGAGAGCAACTTGAAGCAATCCCACTAAGATCAGGGACTAGACAAGGCTGCCCACTCTCCCCCTACCTATTCAATATAGTACTGGAAGTCTTAGCCAGAGCAATTAGACAACAAAAAGAAGTCAAAGGGATACAAATAGGAAAGGAAGAAGTCAAAATATCGCTATTTGCAGATGATATGATAGTATACTTAAGTGACCCCCAAACTTCCACCAGAGAACTCCTAAACCTGATAAACAACTTCAGCAAAGTGGCTGGTTATAAAATCAACTCAAACAAATCAGTAGCCGTCCTCTACATGAAAGATAAACAGACTGAAAAAGAAATTAGGGAAATGACACCCTTCACAATAGTTGCAAATAATATAAAATACCTTGGTGTGAATCTAACCAAGCAAGTGAAAGACCTGTATGACAAGAACTTCAAGTCTCTGAAGAAAGAAATTGAAGAAGATCTCAGAAGATGGAAAGATCTCCCATGCTCATGGATTGGCAGGATTAATATAATAAAAATGGCCATCTTGCCAAAAGCAATCTACAGATTCAATGCAATCCCCATTAAAATCCCAACTCAATTCTTCACAGAGTTAGAAAAGGAAATTCTCAAATTCATATGGAATAACAAAAAACCTAGGATAGTGAAAACTATTCTCAACAATAAAAGAACTTCGGGAGGAATCACCATCCCTGACCTCAAGCTGTACTACAGAGCAATAGTGATAAAAACTACCTGGTATTGGTACAGAGACAGGCAGGAAGATCAATGGAATAGAATTGAAGACCCAGAAATGAACCCACACTCCTATGGTCACTTGATCTTTGACAAAGGAGCTAAAACTGTCCAGTGGAAAAAGGACAGCATTTTCAACAAATGGTGCTGGTTCAACTGGAGGACAACATGTAGAAGAATGAAAATTGATCCATTCTTATCCCCTTGTACAAAGCTCAAATCTAAGTGGATAAAGGACCTCCACATAAAACCAGATACACTGAAACTAATAGAAGAGAAGGTGGGGAAAAGCCTCGAATACTTGGGCACAGGGGAAAAGTTCCTGAACAGAACTCCAATGGCATATGCTCTAAGATCGAGAATTGACAAATGGGACTTCATAAAATTGCAAAGTTTCTGTAAGGCAAAGGACACTGTCAATAGGACAAAACGACAACCAACAAATTGGGAAAAGATCTTTACCAATCCTTCATCTGATAGAGGGCTAATATCCAATATATACAAAGAACTCAAGAAATTAGACTCCAGGCAACCAAATTACCCTATTAAAAAATGGGGTATAGAGCTTAACAAAGAATTTTCAACAGAAGAAACTCGAATGGCCGAGAAGCACCTAAAGAAATGCTCGGCATCCTTAGTCGTCAGGGAAATGCAAATCAAAACAACCCTGAGATTCCATCTCACACCAGTCAGAATGGCTAAGATTAAAAACTCAGGTGATAGTAGATGCTGGCGAGGGTGTGGAGAAAGAGGAACACTCCTCCATTGTTGGTGGGACTGCAAGATGGTGCAACCACTTTGGAAATCAGTGTGGCGGTTCCTCAGAAAATTGGACATAGCATTACCCGAGGATCCAGCTATACCACTCCTAGGCATATACCCAGAAGGTGCTCGAACATATAATAAGGACATATGCTCAACTATGTTCATAGCAGCCTTATTTATAATAGCCAGGAGCTGGAAAGAACCCAGATGTCCTTCAACTGAGGAATGGATTAAAAAAATGTGGTATATTTACACAATGGAGTATTACTCAGCTATTAAAAACAATGAATTTGAGAGGTTCCTAGGTAAATGGATGGAACTAGAAATTATCATCCTGAGTGAAGTAAGCCAATCACAAAAGAACACACATCGTATTCACTCACTGATTATTGGATATTAGCCCAGAACCTTGAAATGCCCAAGATGCAACTCACAGGCCACATGAAGTCCATAAAGAAGGAAGACCAAGTGGGGGTGATTCGGTCCTTCTTAGAAGGAGCAACAAAATACTCAAGGGAGCAAATATGGAGACAAAGCGAGGGACAAAAACTGAAGGAGGGGCCGTCTGAAGACCTTTCCACCTGAGTATCCATCCCATGTGCAGTCACCAAAGGTAGATGCTGATGTGGAAGTCAGGAAGTGCATGCTGATAAGAGCCTGATATGGATGTCTCCTCAGAGGTCTTCAAGAGTCTGACATATTCAGAGGCAGATGCTCACAACTAGCCATTGAAGTGATTATGGGGTTCTCAATGGAGGAGTTAGAGTGAAGACTGAAGGAGCTGAAAGGATTTATGGTCCCATGAGGAGAGCAACAATACCAACCAACCACAGCTCCCAGGGTCTAAACCACCAGCCTGGGAGCACTTATGGAGGGATCCAGGGCCTTAGCTGAATATATAAGAGTGGAGGGCCCTGCTGGGCACAGGTGGAAGATGAGATCCTTGACCTCATGAAGGCTGGACGCCCCAGGGGGTGGGAGTTTTGAGGGTGGGGAGGTGGGAGTGGGGGGGTAGATAGAGGTTACATCCACAAAGAAGAAGGAGGAGGTGTGAGGGGATTGGGGGTTCCTGGGTGGGTGGGGGATGGGGTAAGGGGACAACATATGAAATGTAAATAAAACATCCAATAAAAAAAAAAATTGTTCCTGAAAAAAAAAAAAAGTATATAAAAAATGTGGTACAAACATTCCACCTGGACCTTGTTATAATCTGCTGCTTCAAATGCATGTTTTCTGCAGTTTCAAAAGTATCAATGTAAAGTTTGAAAAGCTGAGATTTGGGTTTATGTATTAAGATATTTGTAGAAAAGCAAAGGAATACAGTTTTCATTTGCAGACTTGTCCCTTGACAGAACAATTTAAATGTGTTTTATGTTGGCATTCATCAAATGAAGTGTTCTTTCTTTGTTTACCTACTTGCTTAATGCTTATGGTAGGATTTATTCAGGCATGTGACCATAATAATAATGAATGGGATATTTAACATTTCCCATCTGCAATTAAATGTGAAATATTTTACTTTTAGAGGCATTTTTTACATTTAGCTGTTTTTTTTTTTATCTAAAAGAATGGCTTCCATTTGAAATGTGGCTCTGTTACCATTTACATTTTAAACGTTGGCCAAGAAATTGAAGAAAGTATGCAGCATCATAAGGGAGATTTGAATACTTAGGAAGAAACAGTTACCAATGTAATTTAATGTAAGTTAAAATTTAGGTACAATATATTGACTATTAAACTCTTAATAACTAGTTCTGCAAGACTGTTTTTATGGTAAGAGGAGGAAACTGGCCAATCTCCATGGTGTTATTTCTAGTGTGACAGTATAAGTATGTGCATTAATCCAGGACTGTAGGACAAGTGCTAGAGTCATATTGGAAAATTTTTTGTAATAAACCTATTCTTCATCTTGCTTATACAATGCTCTCAAAGAAGGAAATTAACCTTAAATTTGTGTGTTTTATATGCAGTCATGTGATAATATATCTCATTTTATACATGAGAACGTGCTCTCCACGTGTTTTAGCCAATTTTGAGATGGAAATGTTAGAAAATAGAGATAGAATCATAGCATACATGAACACACACGATACTTAGTCACCAACAGTATATGTATTACTTTAAAATTGCATAATTTTTCATATCACTTAGAATATTATGACATTTCTCCTCTTCTATTTAATATATATAATAACTGTGTCCAAAATCTTAACATAAATGTTTCATAATGGAATTTTCATCCTGATAGACATACTTCTAAACCTTTATCACTCTTGTCTAACTATTGTGATGCCATAGCACGCAGTTTATCCCTATACTTCCTTTTATTCCAGGTGAAGCTTTTTTTGCTATTCTGTGATTGACTTCTACAGGTCATTAAAGTAAGTATAAGTTGAAATTAAGACTATCCAGTATCTTGTTATTTGAGAATTAAAAAGTATAATGACACAAGAAATAACATGGACAGGTCAGCCTTTTTTATGGTCACTGTCATACTACTACTGAACTGTTACACATGAACTACTGAACATGTTACACATGTTACTACTGAACTGGCTTGTAGTTCGGTCCTCAACTTGTGTATTTGCAAGTGAATAACATATGAGGGTCTTCAGAGCATCTGTCTACTCCACATTATAAAATGGTTACCATATTTTAGGAAAGTTTGAAGAGAATTGAGCTTGAACAGAGAAGGCCTGAAAGCTAAATACAAACTAAAATGTTCCAGGTTTTTAGCTAATTGAAGACATTTGGGTGATTTAACTTCCACAAGGCTTTATCTTCTTTAGCTTAATATGTGGACAAGTGTCAGGCACCTCACAGTGTGTTTATAAGACATTGTGTGCTCCTAGATACCCCAAATGTTAACCTAATTCTTCATTAGCAGCTTTCAAAATATGGTAGATAAAATACAATGGATCAAATCAAAAGGTAAGAATATGATTAATGAACGTTTTTGTTCTAGTGTGCCCAACTGTGCATGCTTATACACATAAAAGTATAACACCTGTAAGAGTATGCAAGGGAACTACTGAATTCAGAATTTTTATGTGCCATCTGACAGCTTTACTTCAATTTTCTGACAAACTGCTTTGACATTTTTTCCTGGGCAAATTCAATTAAAGTCTTAATGCCAATCTGTGGGTATGTGTGCAATCAGCTAAGACTTGATCTAGGTGAACCCTATCAATGCTTATACTGCAGGAAACATTTCTGTAAGTTTGCTAGTGTCTGATAAAATATAGAAACTGATATCTGTTTTGTATGATTTTAATGCTATTGCTAGAGAGTGTGTATAATATATATATTAGGGCAAGAAAAAAAGTATATAGATAATGACATAGTGATAAATGCTTCAGGAACAAAAGGATCAGAAAGTAGCAAAGTGTGATAAGAAATGTTGAAGACAGGGTGTCAAAAGAGTAGTCAAAATTCACTACTGACCATAAAAAGCCTTACTGAGTTCATGGTATTGGAGTAAAATGCTCATGGCACAGAGCAGCTTGCTCTTCATTGAAAATTTCAACTCTTCTACATGTTCAGCTATCATTTTCCAGTTTCATTTATCATTATTTATTTACAGTTACATGATTTGATTTTTACCACTCAAGTATGAATAAAAGTAATATTCACAGATTGCACTCAAACTCATAACCCAGTCATGATCCATGCATCCCAAGTCACAAGATGATTCTGTTTCATTTCAGAGATAAGGACATGAAGACCATTCCAACTTTCAATGTCACACACATGGACAAAAATCAAAGTTCCACTGAGAGCCTCCTGACTCACAATCTGTAGCAAAGCTCCTTGATTATCAGAAACAATATTTTAAAGGATGAATTCACAAGATATCTCCATTGTGTTTAGCTCCTGAAATGTACTTCTTTTAGAACAATAAAACAATGTGTAATATAGTAAGTTAAAACAATGAGGAACACATCGGAATTAGACAAAATTAACAAAAAGAAGGAAAAGAGTGAAAGAAAAAGAGACTTATTTATTCACTCAGGAATCTTATAAAACCACTAAACTGGAAACCATAAATATACTCCAAAGAAGTAGTGAAGAGCCATGCAGGCCCTGTGCTGCCTGAGTCTATGAGTTCATATGAGCTTTGCTCATGTTGATTTAGATGCTTTTGTTTCCCTGGTGTCCTCTATCCCATCTGGCTCTTACATGCTTTATGTCTCCTCTTCTGTGGAGTTCCCTGAGTTCTGAAGGGAGGTGGATTTGATGGAGATATCCTCTTAAGACTGAATATTCCAATGTATCACACAGTGCATAATGTCTAGCTGTGAGTCTAGTATTTGTCCCCATCTGGTGTAGGAGGAGGTTTTTCTAACAACAGTTTAGCAAGGCACTGATCACATTTTTCTTTTAAAAACAAACTAGATTAGGTAATAAAGAAACAATATAGGTAAAGGACCATACCATGTTAACACTGTGAGAAAGAATATTCTAAGCAGAGAAAATGAGTACAAAGATCCTGAGGCAGAGAAGTAAAATCTTTCCAAAAACTACTGACATTAAATAAATCAACAAAATATTTGCAATGGAATGAAGTGATGGAGAGAGAGTAGTGGGAGGCAAAAGGCCAGATCCTTAGAGGTTTTTTTTTCTTTCTACATTTTCTGCCACAGTATTCTCCAGCCCACCAACTCACTGCCAGGTCTCTTCCTTATTTCTGCACTCTACCTTCTCTCCTCATCCCTTATTGATATGCAGAATTAGAAATCTATCTAAAATGCATCTCTAGCAATGTATTTGTAACTTCAACAACTTCTCAGTTCCAATACTATGGACCAAACTCTTTAATAAGAATCATAAAGCTTTTTCAGATTTTTTAAATCTTACTTTTCTTTTTCATATATTTTTCTTCATATCCTTTAAGCTATTGCAGAACTTACTCTTCTTTGAAATTCATTGTATGTACATCAAGATTTGTAGTGAAATATTTTCTCTGCCAGAAATATTTTCCTTTGCATATAAATTTAAGTAATTATCACTTACCTTGCTATCACAAATTAGACCTTACTTACTCCATGGACCTTTCCAAAATTACTATGTGCATTCTTATAACAGCTCATGATGTTTCCCATCGTATCTGTCAATCTATTATATGAAGCACCATGTACATTCTAATCATACTCTAACTTTAGAACATAGCATATATTATCTTTTTAATTATTAAAATAGATAAATGATATGATCTTTATGCATTTCAAAGTAATAACATTATTTACAATGGACTTAGAAATTTTTAAATGGAAAAGAAAACATGTGTGTAAGATGGTAGCTGTTGCTGAAAACAAACTAGATTTATTTAAGTAAAGGTCACATACTTGGATTTGTATATAATAGCTCATAAAATAAACATTGATCACTGTCTGGTTTTATAAACATATTTCTACTGAAACACAGCCATGACCACTGATTTATTTGATGTCTGTGACTGCCTTTATGCTATAACAGCTCTGTGAAATAGATTTGATGCTGAGTGTTACCAAAAGTAAAAATCACTTATGTTCAAATTGGACAACACACACTAACATCTAATATGTACTGAGCTTCCTTTTGATATACATAATAAAAATCAGAAAATATGAAAAGTCACATATAAGATATTTTGTATATGGGGTAGAGAACCGGCTTAAAGGTGAGAGTTCATGCCGATCTTACAGAACACCAGCGCTTAGTTTCAGATGCTCACACTAGGTAGTCACAGTCAACTGTAACTCCAACTCCAGGAACTGTGACATTCCCTTTTGGCTTCCACAAGTACTCACACACATGCATAAACATAGATACATTCAGATCCACACATATATATATATATATAAGTTAAAAACAAATTCTGTGTTTTAAAATCAGTTTTATGTACAATCAGAAAAAATGTACATGCTATTAATCAGAAAAAATGTACATGCTATTAAAATTTCTCTATGAAACATTCATATGTCAAAGAATTATCATTTCACAGGATTTAACATTAGGAAATGTAAGAGTTTTTAATAGTAAAAAAATATACAGACTATGAATATACACATTTATCCTATTTAAATTCACTGAATTTTTCCAATATGAGAAATTTATGTCAAATTTATATGCTCTCAAACATAGAAATACTAAAGCAACTCATGTCTATGGCTCATTACCCTTCTTTTAAAAATCTCACTTAAAACTTTTTTACAAAATACTCTTTCCCCCAACCCCAAATTAACTATGTAGCTTCTTTTATAATTTTATATCTTTGATTGCCACTTAGTGATATTTCTCTTGGTCTTATGATGATTGGTGTTATTGTACATATATATAATTTGAGGTACTCAAATTTTTATTACACCAAAAATCATATATTGTTCCATAATATATTCAGTGTGTGTTTGTGTTTGTGTGTGTGTATGTGTGTGTGTATAGTCAAATATACACAGATACACACTGAGTAAGATATAAATATAAGGATAGATGGTTAAATAGAGATGATAAATAGATAAATTAATAGTGAACATTTTGTTCATTTTCTTCATGCTGGGAAAGAAAGAGAATTAATATTTCAACTATTTGAAATCTGAAAATAATCATAGATAAGTTCTTCAGAAATGCAGGTTATTATTTTTTAAAAGAATATAGCCACAGTAGGTACTAAAATAATTATATTCCCCCAAACAGCAGTTTCTGAAGGGGAATGTGGGAACTCCATTTATGTGATGGTTCAATAGGGCAGGCAACTGATTGCTATGGTATTGAGGAGAAAAATCCCCTGTAGGTTGCTGAAAATTGAGGGGAGCTTCTCTCCACTATTTGGAGCCGTGCGTCATTACCTTCCTCATGAGTATAAGTTGAAAGTTAATGGTTTATAAAAAATACAATATTCACTCATTGTATGTCTTAAAAAGCAAAGTATAATGAAAATATTAGTCACAGAAAGACCATTTGGTAAGGAATACTATAAGAATATATTTGTGTCATGCAAATATCATACAGAAAACTAAGGCTACATCACAAGGAGGAAAAATAAATCACAAAGTTAAAATGCAACATATTTCATTGAAGCTTCTAAAAAATTCAAAACCTAGATTTGTTTTAAAATGGGTACTTTTATAGACATGCTTATTCTAGCACCATTATTGAAATTTAATTTATAAAGATAAAATTTTCATATGAAATGTATACAATTTGATGAGTGATTCTATACAACCATCAGTAACATCAAGTTAATAAATATACCTACAAACTAGAGATTTTAAAAAATAATTTGTTTCTCCCTTTTAAATCTAAAAGCACAGGTTTCAGATACAAAATTATGTAACGTATCTCTAGAAATTTTCCAATACATTACTGAAACTTTGTAACCATTAAATAATGACTCAGAGTAGCCTTCTTGACCATCCCCTGATAGCTATGCTTTAAAATCCACTTCTTTTAATCTTTGTCATACCTCACAGAAATTGACACATGAAGATTTTGTACTTCTGTGATGAACTTATTTCATGTTGTACTATATTTTACATGTTGTCTCTCATAGCTGTATTTCCTTCCTGTCTAGGGTTAAACAATAGCCTCTTCCTTGGTTATAATAGGTTTTCTTCAATGGACACCTGTCAATGTACAGCTATCAATGTATATTTATATTGATTTCACATATTACACATTGTGAATAATTCTTCACAGAATATGAAAGTATTAAAAGCCCATCAATATCTTGATCCCATTTTCTTGGCTATATAGCCAGAAGTGATATTCCTCCATAAGATATCAGATTTTTTTATTACTTTCATTTTTTTACAGTCCACCCATTGTCACCATCCTAGTGCCCCCTCCCACAGTTCCTCATCCCATTCCTTCTTCCCCTGTCATCAAGAGGATGTTCCCTCACTACCAGGCCTCCACACTCAGGCCTCTAGTCTCACAATGGTTAGGTGTTTCTTCTCTCACTGAGGCCAGAGCAGGCAGTTGTCTATTGTATATATGTCAGAGGCCTCCAACCAGCTAGTGTATGCTGCCTGGTTGGTGGCTCAGTGTTTGAGAGGTCTCAGGGGCCCAGGTTAGTTGATAACTATGGGGTCTTCCTTCTTAACTTCTTCCAGACTTTCCCTAATTCAACCACAGGGGTCTCTGACTCCAGTCCAATGGTTGGGTTTAAGTATCTACATCAGTTGCTTGTTGGATCTCTCAGAGCCATGCATACTCAGCTACTGTCTATAGGTACACCATAGCATCAGTAATAGCGTCAGGCCTTAGGGCCTCCCTTTGAGCTGGATCCCACTTTGGACCTGTTACTGAACCTTCTTTCCCTCGGGGTCTTCTCCATTTTTATCCCTGCAGTTGTTTCAGACAGGAACAATTCTGGGTCAGAATTTTTGACTGTGGGATGGCAACCTCATCCCTCCACTTGATGGTTTTTCTACTGGAGGTAGACTCTACATGTTCTCTCTCCCCACTGTTGGGCATTTCATCTAAGGTCTCTCCATTTGAGTCCTGAGAGTCTCTCATCTCCCAGGTGTCTGGGGTATTCTTGAGGGTCCCCCACCTCCCACCCCCAAGGTGGCATATTTCCATTTTTTCTGGTGGCCCTCAGGGCTTCTCTCCTGTTTTCCAGCGTACCTGATCATGTTTCTTTCCCCTTTTTCCTCCCCCTCCTCTCTCCCATCAGTTCATTTGATTTTATATATTCTTTAGAGGATCTGTCTTTAGCTTCATAAGACTACATGTTTACCAACAGGTCTACTGCATAGTAATTGCCTCATATTATCTCCAATAAGTTACAATAAAAATATAATGGCTATCATAGCAGGTGGAAAATGAAAATTATGTGTTTTGTTTAGGACTTCTCTGTTAATTTTCAATGCTGATCACCTAGATTTTGTTGTCAATTTTTACTTTAGACTATTTCACTGGTTATTTTAAAGATACTTCTACTCACTCATTAATTTTGTGACTGATCTCTTTTTATTTATTGTAGTAATGTTTATTGAGCCTCATCATACTGGTGAACTGCATGACCATTATTTATTCAAAAAGATTTTGTTGTTATTTTTGTGGCTTTTGTTTGAGACAGTGTTTCTCTGTGTAACAAATGTGATGTTCTGGAACTCTGTAGACCAGGCTGTCCTTAGACACACAGAGATCCACCTACCTCTGCCTCCATGGCTAGCTACAAATAATTTTTTTAATACTTTCATTTTTCCCCCCAGGAAATTGCAAAACACACATGAACATACCATACTTATCACTTTTCTGTAGCACTCAGAATCTAGGTTCCTTTCCCATATTCTCTTACACTCTTTATTCTAAATATTTGATTATGTATTTTTATCATGTTTACTGATTATTTCATCATGCAAAGACTGTCCTTAAACTCATAAAAGAATTTATTTAAGTTATTAAGCTTTTCAACTCCAAAAGTTGCATGTGCTCTCTTATTCTTTGTCATTGGCATTATACTATTTTGCTTTTGACATTCTGCCTTTTTCTTCTGAGATATTATTTGTTAATGAGGTAATTAGATTCTTTTGTATTAAGTTGAACACCTTAATCAATTCAGAAGCAATCTCTTTTCTTTCTTTGTTCTCCCAATCATGGTTAATAGTTCTTATTCTCTTTGGCTGTTTTGTAAATTTGCTCTTGAAAATATGACATCTAAAATAATATACTAAAACAGTTCCAGATCTCCCCATTTTACTCCCTGACCTTTTTCTTAAAATTTTAACAACTTGCCAGGATGACTGTGTGGGATTTGTTTTTCTATAATATATGGCTGCTGCTAGGTCTTCTTTGTTAAAAAAAATAGAAATAAACCGATTGTTTTTATGCCTACATTTTAAAAGTAAACACAATTTAGTTGAAATCAAGAAACATTTCCTAAGCAGTAATACTAAAGACAATGGTCTATTCAACTTCTGCTTATATTACTAAGAAACAAAAAAATGGTAAATTAAACACATACATGCCAAAGTACCATGCTATTTAGTAAACACAAGTGGGAAGATGGGGGATTGTTACGTAACATTTAGTTGACAGGTTTGTTTAGCTTGTCAGTTCTCCACTAAAATTACTCTTATCTTCATCTGTCTAGTGTAAAGGTTAATTGACAAGAAAACTCCAAAGAAATCAGTAAGAGAAACAATTTTTTTTATTTTTTGTTTGTGTGTGCATATGAAAAGATTCTCATGATTAAAAGATAATTATATAGGTTTGTAAAGTTAGAGTCTTTACTTTCATATAATCCTAACTAGGTTCTTTACCTCATATAACCTACAGAGTTACACTATCACCAGCACTACCAACAACAAAAATTAATTTAGCAATGAAAACCATTATAGTCATTATAAAGAATTTTTATTTTTAATTCATATTTTTTTAACACTGAAGCACAGTGATGGCAACTTGCAGAACATTCCAGAAATTTTATTTCTTCTCCTCCTCCTTTCTGTCATATTTATTAACTGCTTCAGGATTACTTCTCTGAACCTCTTAACAAGTAATGGCTATATTCAGGTATTCTTATGTTCTATTAACTTCAGCAAAGTGGCTGGAAATAAAATTAACTCAAACAAATCAGGAGCCTTCCTCTACTCAAAGGATAAACAGGCTGAGAAAGAAATCAGGGAAATGACACCCTTCACAATAGTTACAAATAATATAAAATACCTTGGTGTGAATCTAATCAAGCAAGTGAAAGATCTGTATGACAAGAACTTCAAGTCTCTGAAGAAAGAAATCGAAGATGATCTCAGAAGATGGATCTCCCATGCTCATGGATTGGCAGGATTAGTATAGTAAAAATGGCCATCTTACCAAAAGCAATCTACAGATTCAATGCAATCCCCATTAAAATCCCAACTCAATTCTTCACAGAGTTAGAAAAGGAAATTCTCAAATTCATTTGGAATAACAAAAAAAAAAAAAACAAAAAACAGAATAGCGAGAACTATTCTCAACAATAAAAGAACTTCTGGAGGAATCACCATCCCTGACCTCAAGCTGTACTACAGAGCAATAGTGATAAAAACTGCATGATATTGGTATAGAGACAGGAAGGAAGATCAGTGGAATAGAATTGAAGACCCAGAAAAGAACCCACACACCTATGTTCACTTGATCTTTGCAAAGGAGCTAAAACTGTCCAGTGGAAAAAGGACAGCATTTTCAACAAATGGTTCTTGTTCAGATGGAGGTCAACATGTAGAAGAATGCAAATCAATCCATTCTTATCTCCATGTACAAAGCTCAAATCCAAATCCATAAAAGACATTCACATAAAATCAGATACACTGAAAGTAATAGAAGAGAAGGTGGGGAAGAACCTTGAATGCCTAGGCACAGGGGAAAGGTTTCTCAACAGAACACAAATGGCTTATTCTCTAAGAGCAAAAATTGACAAATGAGACCTCATAAAATTGCAAAGCTTTTGTAAGGCAAAGGACACTGTCAATAGGACAAAAAGGCAACCAAAAGATTGGGAAAAGATCTTTACCCATCCTACACCTGATAGAGGGCTAATATCCAATATATACAAAGAACTGAAGAAATTAAACTCCAGAAACCCAAATAACCCTATTAAAATTGGGATAGAGAGCTAAACAAATAATTCTCAACTGAGGAAATTCAAATGGCTGAGAAGCACCAAAGAAATGTTTGATATCCTTAGTCATCAGGGAAATACAACTCAAAACAACCATGAGATTCCACCTCATACCAGTCAGAATGGTTAAGATCAAAAACTCAGCTGATATCAGATGCTGGCAAGGATGTGGAGAAAGAGGAACACTCCTCCATTGTTGCTGTGATTGCAAGATGGTACAACCACTCTGGAAATCAGTCTGGTAGTTCCTCAGAAAACTGGACCTAGCATTATCTGAGAACCCAACTACACCACTTCTGGGCATATACCCAGAAGATGCTCCAACATGTAACAAGGACGCATGCTCCACTATGTTCATAGTAGCCTTATTTATAGTAGCCAGAAGCTGGAAAGAACCAAATGTCCTTCAACAGAGGAATGGATACAGAAAATGTGGTACATTTACACAATGGAGTATTACTCAGCTAGTAAAAACAATGAATTCAAGAAATTCTTAGGCAAATGGATGGAACTAGAAAAGTGAGGTAACCCAGTCACAAAAGAACACACATGGTATGCACTCAGTGATAATTGGATATTAGCCAAATAGTTCTCAATACCCAAGATACAACTCACAGACCCACATGAAGCTCATGAAGAAGAAAGACCAAAGTGTGGGTGCTTTGGTTCTTCTTAGAAGGAGTAACAAAATACTAATGGTAACAAATATAGAGACAAATTGTGGGACAGAAACTGAAGAAGGGGTCATCTGGAAACTGTTCCATCTGGGTATCCATCCTATGGGTATACATCCATCCCATGTATCCATCAACCAGTGGTTGATACTGATGTGGATGCCAGGAAGTACATGCTGACAGGAACCTGATATACCTGTCTCCTTAGAGGTCTGCCAGAGCCTGACCTATACAGAGGTGGATTCTCAATGCTAATCATTGAACTGATCAAGGGGTTCCCAATGGAGGAGGTAGAGAGAAGACTGAAGGAGCTAAAAGGGTCTACAGCCCCACGAGGAGAGCAAGAATACCCATCAACCGGAGTTCCCAGGGTCTAAATCACCAGCCTGGGAGCACATAGAGAGGGACCCATGGCTCCAGCTGTATATGTAGGGGAGGATGGTCTTGTTGGGCATAGGTGGGAGAGGAGGTCCTTGGTTCCATGAAGGCTGGATGCCCCAGTGTAAGGGAATTCGAGGGTGGGGAGGTGGGAGTGGGTGGATAGTTGTGGGCATATCCTCATAGAAGCAGAAGGAGGGGGATTGGATAGGGGGTTCCTGGGTGGGAGGGAAATGAAGAAAGGGGATAACATCTGAAATGTAAATAAAATATCCAATTTTTTTTAAAAAAGAAAGAGAACCAAACATTTAAAAACAAACAAACAAAAAACAGGATATAAAGTATAAATCATTTATTTGAGAATTGTAAATTAATCACATGAGGGAAGCATAAGAATAAAATAAGATGAGGTTACAAAAGCAGTCATTGCATTGTGAACCACATAGAGTATACTAAGAAATGTTTAACTAATTGCTCCCCATAGCAAAGGTGATTTCAAGGATTAAAGAGAGGTGACTAAGAGAGAACAGAATAGAGAGAAAGAGATGGGGGTGGAGAAACCATAAAGAGAATTTGAAGTTACTTAATACTTAAAATGAAGAAAAATAATTCACATAGTAATAGTGATTAAACAATGGACAAAGACATTTGTCAAATCTGATTGCTCAGAACCTGAATACCTCAATTATATGGACAAAAATCTCAAAGTGAATAACATGAGGGACATGTATGTTCTCTGTGAGTATGATAAAAGAAAAGCATATGAGGTCAGTGAGAATTCATCCTAGGAAATACTAGCTGAATATCTGACACTGGCTAAAAACCTAGAATTCACAAATAATTCAAACTATTGGATAAAACCTTATCAGAGAGCCAAATCAATACATCAGCCAATGAAGAGAGCACACATATCTCTAAAGATGAGTCACAAAAGTTGACTAAAATTACAAAAAATGTCAAACATCAGCAGTCATGCAGAAATGCACATTATAAGTCCCTATTGCTGAAAGCACCAAATGCTTTGGTTGTGAGGTATAGAGAAATTAAATTGGAACTGACTCTCACAGTGCCAGCAGATGCTATACAGTTTTCTAGGAGGAAAATAATACCAACAATCTTATTCATCTGTGAACCCTTTCATCTATAATGCCAACTAAAAAGGTAGGGTATGCCAACTGGTACAATAGTGCCATGATTGCCATGAGGATGGTGCATTATAACTGGATTTTAGGAAACTACATGAAGGAATTAATATCAGGTACTGTAAACCTAATTAAAACACAAAGCAAAGCAAAAAAAAAATCTCAAAACTCTATGGTTAATGAGGTACTAGGTGCTAAGGGCAGACTTACTACTGTTATTTAGCTAAATTTTAATGCCACAAAGCTACTTTCTAAATACATATGGTTATTCCCATATAAAAATACTTCATATTCCAATATAAAGAGACAGCTGGAATTGGCTGGGGGATGGGGAGATCTGGCAGAGGTGTTGAAACCTAGTGCAGTGTGAACTTCCTGGAAACTATGAGGATGATCCTAGTGAGGACTCCTGGTAATGGAGGATACAGAGGCTGAACTGGCCATCTTCTGTAGCCAGGCAAGGTTTCCACTGTTGGAACTGGGTTACATTTTGTTGAATTATTGGACAAGGGGGTCCCATGGGGAACCCTAAACAACCCATATTAATGCTAGGACAGAAGGTCCCCCTCTGAAAACTGACCATGGAGCCCCTATTGCCAAGGACAACTTCCACTTAGCTCATTATACATAAAGAGTTCCAGCTGCTGTGAACTTGGAGCCTTCTCCTGTACATTCCACTCACTTTGGTTCAAAGGTATCCTTCAGGCTACAGGAAAAGAAAACTGAACACCGACCTAGCCACAGAACCTTCCACCTAACATCTGTCCTGCCTTCAAGATATGAGGGTTAATGCTGGTGCAAACCATGAGAGAATGGCCAACCAATGTCAGTTTTAAATGAGGACCACACAATGAGAAGGAAACAATGCCTTGCACTGCTGGATTACCAGGAACCAAAGACTGGATAGCCCACATAACTATAGTAGAAAAAAAAACATGACTGGCAAAAAAATCAATAACATGATTTCTGATATAACATATTATGGTATATTATACATTGGTGCCTTGTCCAGCAATCATCAGAAAATTTTCCTCTGGCAACATATGGGAGCAGGTGCCGTGACCCACAGTGAAACATTATGAAGAGAGAGCCTAAATTGGAGTTCTCCATTGTATTCTACTCTCCAGAGATTGGGGAACCCAGTAGAAGATGAGGAAGAGAGTCAGAGTGATAAAGTATACCAAGAGAACACAGCCCACTGAATCTACTATGGAGGCCAAACAAGGGATCACAGAGAGTGAACCAGCAAGCATGGAACCTGCATGGATCTCCACTGGATTCTTTGCATATATTTTATGGCTGTTAGTTGATATTCTTGTAAGATTCCTAACACTGGGAGTGGGTATATCTCTGATTCATTTGCCCATTCTTGATAGTTTTTCCCTCCTATTGGGTGGTCTTCTCTTGCTGCAATATGAGGGCTTTTGTTTTTCCTATTGTATCTTGCTTTGGTATGTCTGGCTGTCATCTATTGAAGACCTATTGTTTTCTAAAGAGGAAAGGAATGGTAATGAATCTCAGGGGGAGAGAGAAGGTTGAGGGTGCTGAAAGAAGTGGGGGAAGGGGAAACTCTGGTAAAGATTTATTGGATGAGAAAAGAATGTATTTTTAATTGAAATAATTTTAAAAATAAGAATACTACTCACAGACTTTACTGAGGAAGCTTTTCTTTGCAATCAATGATGGTAATCCAGAGATGTATGGGTGCTGAGAATGCTAAGAAAATGTGACAGTGGAGTGTTCAGCTAGGAGATATCCAATTGGAGCTGGATGCTCCACATTCTTTTAGTTTATGCATTTTGACCAGTTGATGGGTCTCTATGGTTATCACCATATATGCAAAAGGAATCTTCTGTCAGAAGAGTTGAGAGATGCTATAATCTATGCATAAAAAGATTGAAAGCAGGTCAATCTAGTTGTCCTTTCAGCATAATCATAGTAGTAGGTTCTTCATTCAGTCTTATGAACTGTAGTGTCTTGGCCGGCTAATGATGTACATGAATTTTGTCTTGTGGAGCAGGCCTCAAATCTTGTCAAACCATGGTAACACCCATAGCATCCATACCATCATTGTACACATGGCAGTATCTTTCCAGGTGATTTGGAATTATAGTACAGTTCTACAGTTTGATAAGACTATTGATTACTTCAATGGTAGTGTGCATTGTACCTTTCAGCATAACAAAAGCTACCCAGTACAGATGAAGCTTCTAGTTCAGTACCAGCCTGATTTCTCCATCTTTTTAAAAGATTGAGTTATCTCTCTAGCTCCTCAACATCCTTTCAATATTATTTGTGCTTGTTTTTACAAGGCCTTAAGTTTCAGCATTATATTACTTATTTGAAGTCTGATTTTGCATATATCCAATTCGTGTTAGACTATACTCAGGACTACCTTCATCATATACTACAGACATGTGTAAGTAGTGTTTTAATTTACATCCAGTACTAGGATTTCTTATCAAATTTGATTATGTTGACAGAACAGACAGCTTGTCAGACATTTGTGTGGGTGGGGGTATTTGTACATATTAAACATTTTTCTTCTTTCTTACAACTTGAAAATGGATTTCAATCAAGTATAATTTGGTGATGATCAGCAATTTTTCTAGATTAAGGGTATACTGCCTGATCTTTTTTGGTATTTGGTTTGCCATATGCCCTTCTACATTTATTCATTTGTAACCTTTTGTTTCTAGTATTTAGAAGTGTAAGATAATTTCAGATTTTTGTAATATCTACCCCCGTACCCAATCTTAAACAATTAATATAGACCTTTTAACAAGCCTTCCAAAGAAATTGACTCAGTTTACATGGAAACTAGGACTTTTTTCTACTAAGTCCTATTCCTTCAGTTTATATAATATTAATTAACTATCTGAATTAGAAAATACCAAATGTTGACATAAATGGTACACTAACATTTGGTAAGTATTTTTATCTAATGGAAAGAGCCAATATGCATAGTCACAGAACAGTTAATAAAAATCATTTATATTACTCTACAATTTAGTTCAAAATCAGATTGATGGTGTTTTAAAATAATGAAGAACCTAGCATAATTTAATGAATAAACATAATGAGAATTATTTAAGAGATACTGTCAGTCTAGTCAGTACAACAGAATATTTGGTCTACTTGGTCAGTTTTGCTTTAGCCTTCCAATTTGCAATAAATAAATAAATAAATAAATAAATAAATAAATATGGCCTAAAAGAATTATTTATGAGGCTAATTTTTCAAAATCTTCTGATAAAGAATTATGACTGTCCTTGAAAGCTTTCAAGAGTCATCAGAGAACAGATGGGAAGAGACCAGCTTTTCCAAGGACACCTGTGGATAATAATATCACCAAGATCTAACTAAACACTCCAAAAATAACTATACATAGCATGAATTTAATCTAAAAAATCAGCTGGCTATAGGCTAGATGAGGATAAAGTGACATTTTTAGGGTTTTCAGTTATTTCATTCAAAGTGTATTGGTTAAGATATTGTAAGAATGATATAAATAAATGTACAAGCTTGCTGACTACAATACCAAATTTTGCTATAAGAAAAGGATAGTGCATCTACCTGTTTTCCTAAGTGTATTATATTCTAGAGAACACTTAAATGATTAATAACTGAATTTATTTTGCAGTTTTAAAAATAGAAAGAAAAAATCTAATTCTAGCATTTAATTCTGCAGATCTATTCTAACGTATATAACAATGTTTAGTGTAAAATGTTAACTGTTTAGTTTAATTTGAATACGAATGTATATTCTCACTATTAGAGTTAAGGAAATACTTATTAGATGCATAAATGTATCAGCCTTTCACCTGAGTATTATGAGTTATAGAGTTAGGAACAATATTTTTTCTACCCTGATCTCAATGTGTACGATCTGTGAATAAAATAAATATACTAAAAGAACCGAAAGAACTATAGAGGAAATACACTGGCTTGTACTTGGGAAGAGGTCACAGTTATAGAATACTTAATTATGCCTTGAGGGGATAGGTAGGATTTTGCAGAAGACACACTTAATAAATGGAAAGAAATTTCAAGCAAACCAAATAGACTTAGAAATGCTGAAGGAAAGAATAGTGTATGATTTGACAATTCAGACATATGCTGAGTTAGTGAAAGGGATGGCCAACATTACTGGCGAGCTAAATCCATGTTCGGCTCCCATGTCACTAAATGTGATCAGCTAAAGCAAGTAAAAAAGCTGGAAGGTGGCAACTGTGGTATTCACTACTCTCCAGAATAGAGCCAAATAGTACAAAACTGGATCTAGCTTAAGGACTATGGATTTGGATTGGCATACTGGTTCAAATATTTGATTAGGTGTGTAATCATGCTTCAGGATTCTCAGTTTGTTTCTGCGATGACCCTCTATAAAATTAAAAATAGAACACAAGTGATCACACAGGTATCACAAGGGTTACATGACCTACAACAACAACATGCCTGACATCATTGTGTATTATTGCCAATCCAAATACCACCCATCTCCCACTATCAATTAATCACTATATGAGGTCTAGAAAGGTTAAAACTTAATTCTTTATGTGGAAATAATTTTTGAATATGAGTGAACTGAAATAGATATGGTAAAATGAAGATGATGCTTATTAACAGTAGTCATTCTCAAAGATTTATGTACACATGCATAACCTAGGAGCCCTATCAAAATGTAATTTGTTAGATTCTGCATTTTTTTTTTTTGCAGCTTACAGGTAATGTCTGTACTGGTCCAGACATGGCACTTTTGACTAGCATGCCTGAAATATTTTTAAGTCAAATTTGATGATGACAGGAAAGAAAATGGGAAATAGAACTTAGTGAGTGTATTAAATTTAAAAAACATAAGCAAAGAAACAAACAAGAATTATTATTTTAAAAATATAACTTGTCTCAAGATTAAAATTTTAATTCTTTCAAAATAGGGTTCATGGAAAAATGTGTGAATTCTAGCTGGGTTCAGGTTGTGGTCATGTAGTTTTTAAACTCAGACCTCCATGATGTATGAATCTAGGTATAAACTGATGATGAGAAACTGAGGAAGATCAAGTATTGAATTAAGTAGAATGAAGTTGGATCTGAAGCAATTCTAAGGGTAGAATGTGAATGTGTGAGCACACTTTTAACATTGGCTTCTATAAATTAGCTGTAACAGCTCTACACAGTTAAAGGAATATATACACAGTGAAGAGATTTGCAAACATGTCACAAATTTTGGCTGTTATTTTTATGAAATACAGCAGTTGAAAATCTACTAGTTTTATGCTGGATACAGAAAGCTATTTGAGTTAGGGGGAATCTATATTAAGAGCTACTTAGAATATTACCCATATTACTGGTATTCCTTATAATCCTCAAGGACAAGGTATTAGAGAAGAGGCCCATGGAAATTTAAAGCAATATCGTCATAAAATAAAAAAGGGGGAGGTATATCCCCATATACCACAAATTTATTTAAATCATGTTCTTTTTATTTTAATTTTTTAAAAAAATCATACTTATGCCTAGGTGAAAAGGAAGGATCCACTTACTGGCACATGGCATGATTACAATCAGTTATTTAATATGGAGAAGAAGGCATGTTCATGTTATTTCTACAGGATGCTGAAGGAGCATGGTGGCTGCCAGAGTGATTGGTGAGACATGCTGATGCTGGGATAAAGAATGATGCTGACCTGTGGGCTTGCTGAGTACCCTGACAATGGTGACTGGGAATCTATATTGGGCATACGTTCCTGACCCACCTTTGCTTGCCTATATCCCAGATGGGACAAGCTGCCTTGCCTCAAGTTTTTAGACCTTGTGGAACAGAGAATCAAAAAAAGAAGTTATAATGACTGTTGTATTTTTCTTAAATGTGACCAGTTATTCTGACTCAATCATGCACTGGTCTAGAAATCAATCCAGTATTGGAAATCATAGGATAAGAAGCCATCTTGAGTGTCATACCAAATACCATTGGACTTATGTTACTTCTAAAATTTACATTGAAAGTCATTATAATTAGGAAAAAGTTTAAAGACATTTGCAGGGTATTTGGCATAATTCTATCACTTCTCTGGATGTTTTAACTTTGCATAGTGAGCTTATGAATTTAAAAAATGCTGCTCTGCTGAACTTTGATACTGAAGATAATGCTGATAGTATTATCTATGGCCAGAGGTAAGTATTTCCATTTTGGTCATGCTTCAAGAATGGCAAATTTAGCTTTATCATGCTAGCCCTTCTTGTCCTGGTAATACTTTTATTCCTGTCTATCATATTAAAGCTTGTCTTTAACAACACCAACATGTTGGCAGTCAAAGTACATGACTTGAAACTGAGAATGGACTTCCAGACAGAGTTATTAATTTAACAAGCTGGCAAGCCAAGGATGGGTAAGATTCTGCACAGAATCCTACCAACCTAAGACATACAGGCATTGCTTTTGATAATGCATATTCTATGATGGGTAAGGAAGGCATTTTTGTCAGAATGACCTAAGACAGGCTCAGTCTCATTTATGTTTTTAAAAGGAGAGGCTGAGAGCTTTTGGGGCTGCTTGGCAGGAATCTGACATTGGCCAAGGACAAGGAATAGGCTGCTTGGCAGGAATCTGATATTAGGCTAGAACAAAGAAGTAATTTTAAGGAGGAATCTAAATTTTAGGTCAGAATAAAGATGTAGTTTGAGGCAGGAATCTAAATCTTAGGCTAGAACAAAGAAGTAGGCTTCAGCCATGAAAATAATTTTGGGCTGGGATAGGGAAGTAGGCTCAGATATTTTGGTCATCTTGATAAGCCCTTATAAGAACAGTGATCAAGGAAGTGATCACTGGATTTTTTTCTATTGCCTAGCTTGTTCTTTGACTATTTATGTTTATTGTCTTGCTTGTTCCTTGGCTATTTGGATCTACTGTATTGCTAGGTCCTCAACCTAGAACTGACCTTAATACTTGCATGTAATTAAAATGGTATAAAAGCAGATTGGAAAAAAAATAAAAATCATAAATATGACACGCAACCAAAAGGAAAAATGAATAAGAGAAAACATTTTAAATTGATATTTGTAAATATAACTTATATCTATAATAGAGAACTCTTTCAGCTCAAAAAAAAAGCTAGTCAGAAACTCTTAAGAAAAAACAGTTATGATACAGGGAGCACATAAAAAATATGAATTGCTGATGGAGATTTTCAAGAAGAGGTCCTACTAGGCTGACTTTAATGAATTATATGAAGTTCATTGCTAATTAACAGAATTCTTTGACATGCAAACCATGAACTAAGGTCTTTAAACAACATTTTCTTCCTTTAAAAACATTTAAGAATGTTTCTCATTATCTTTTTGCATTGCCAATTTTCTTGGGAAAAATAGCATGGATCATATACAGGAAAATTCTTCCTGTAGAAATGTTTAAATAAATAATAAACATTGGTCAAACTATCAGTCTTATATCATAACATCTATTGATATTCCTAGTTTAACTTTCAGTTTCTATGTACTCTGAGAAAGATTGGTGCAAAAGAAATATTTAAACAAACTTTGTTTATCCCATGACTGCTTTTCAGAAAGGAGTCAATATACTTTTTCAGAAGGCCACTGATCATATGCTAGTTTTTGCATATGCTTTCTTCTAAAGAAAGTGAAGAAGAATACATGGAAGATGGTTTATTCTAAACAAAAGCCAGGATGACTCCAAAGACTGTCAAGCAGGATGCCAGAATTAGCTTCCACTAATCAAGAACAATAGGTATAATTCATTAGATCACTGAATAAAATGATAAAAAGTATCTGTGAATACATATTGGCATTATCAGAGTAAGAAATAAATAAATAAATATTTATAATCACAAAACGAAGTCATTGATAAACATAATATTCTGGTTGAAATTGAGAAACATTATTTTATGTCTTTATATAATAGTTGGTTATAAAGGGACCCACAGTGGCCCCTAATCTCAATAAATGACTTAGTAGTAAAATATATAACTTGACTTAATTTCTGATAGTCATCACATTAATCAAGTGATGATACAATTTTATAAGTATATTTGAAAATGTTATAAGGCAGAAAGAATTCTATGAGAAGTTCCTTTGCAAAGCAAGTAAACAAACGAAATTTAACTTGTGTCCTTTTAAGTCTTGCCTAGACCTTACTTGCAGTTTACAAGTCAGAGACTTTGCAAGTGAAATGGCACCCTGGGGGGGGGAATAACAGACAGATTCAGAACTTTTTAAAACTACTGAAGTGAACAATTTTTGAATGTCAATATCAGTCTAGAGAAAATAATGTGAAAGATACTTCTAGCTAAAAAGAAAGAAAATAATAATATAATGAAAAGCAATGCATAAACTTAATGGGATATTGTTATTAAATACAAGATATGCTTAATTTAACATAGGTATCCCCATATTTGACTGTATTTTAAGTAGTACAACATTGTTTTAAATTTTGTTAGAAGTTAATAAACACACATCACTCTGTATGCCATGCCTATATTCCAAGTTGATACATGCTGAATTATAATGGTATTTAAAGTTCTCTGAAGACAAAGAAAATATGAATTTATACTGTATAGCACATTAGATAAAAATGTAGATGCAGAGTGGAGGATGAGTATCAAGAAGATGCTTGTTTGGCAAAAACAAGGGCTGATACTAAGAAATTAAGAAGAAAAATAGAAGAAGCAGGTGTATGAGTTTGTGGCCAGCAAGGCTACAAAGGAAGTTCTAGGATAGCCAGGGCTATACAGAAAAATTCTTTTTTGTTTGTTTGTTTGTTTTCTAATATTGTTCAGAATCATCTTTCTTTTTTTATATTTTGTTTTTAAATAATTTATTTTTTCTCAAATCGTAATTCATTCACACAGGGGTTATAAACACAGAAAGGCAGGATGTGGTATTCTTAAACAAAAAGGAGAATAGATATAATGTGGGCATCTATTATGCTACTTTTTCAACTTTCACATTTGAAATATTGTTCATTAAAAATATTTGTAAAAGCCTGTAAATTGATGAACATTCTAAACTTCTTTTTTATATTAGCCTGAAAACCAGATTTTGACCCCGAGGAACCCAAGTAAATGTAGAAGGAGGGAACATATGTCAAAACTTGTCCTGTCACATTCACGTCTTATTGTAGGTACATACACAAGTGTCATGCACATATACACAAATAAAATAGAGAGAAAAAAGGAAAAAAAGAAGGAAGGGAAAAAGGAAGGAATGAAAAAAGGAAAAAGAAGGAAAGGAAATATGGAAAAGGATGAAATCAAATAATATTTTAACTAAGGATCTTTTAAATTAAGAAAATGTATTTTTCAGCACAGGTTAATGTAGTAATTTTTTGAAATAATGGGAGATACATTGTTTATCTAAAACAAAAATGAAATATGGTAATTCCATAAGACAATTTTTAATGCTAAAGTTTAGAATCCAAGAATTGCTCAATTCATAGTTAAGATTTCATTTCCATTTTCAGTGACCTTGTTTCTGTCTCTTTCAATCTTCTGCCAGATGGGATTATCCTATATAAAATGTTCTTCATGGATGGTGTCAGCAATCTATTGTCTAAAGTTTGGTTTCCCACATTCCCTTGACATGTATGTCTACTGGAATTTTCAGAAAAAAAAAGAGATTTTATGAAGTTGTATCTATATGTCAAAAATGACAGCAATGAAATATATAGTGATTCTGAGAAAAATAGAGAACAGGAATTTATATGTGTGTACATATGCATACACACATATATGTATACATATACATTCATATGTATTGTTTATTTTATGAGTCCCTTTGGAAATTTGGTTAAATCCACAATTCTTGACAGTAAGTCAATAACACAAAATACACAGAAAAACAATGCATTACAATAGTTGTCAAAATATTACAAATTTTGTGATATAATGCAGGTCCTTATTATGAATACATTATAATATTTTTGTAGATGTAATAAATACAGCATTTTTGAGGTAAACAATGCTAGGTAAAAATAATTGCTAGTGTTCTTGAACATGGAACAGAGACTACAGTTTATAAAGATATCCAGTTAGATATTTTATGAACACTATAAAAACAGCATCTTAAAGCTTCTAAAGATAGTGTTATGGTTATGGTTACCCTTTGATCAATATATATTGTAAGCATGTATTAAAGTATCACACAGTACACGCTAAATATATATAATTTCTATATATCAATCCAAAATTTTAATGTTTTTGGAGCTAAAATTTTTATTATTCTAATTTGAAGATTATATATTATATATAATTACTAAATTATCATTACTATACTACATAAAGTTTAAAGGTTAGATTATTAGAAATTATGCATAAAACAATCATGAGAAATTTCTTGAGATATGTAGAGTAGCTATCATGATATATGAAAATATCTATGATTTCAGAGTCAGTATTTCTGTGAAATTTAATTTTATTTGTTTTGATTTTGATTTTTGGCCAACATTCCACATAGAAGGAAATTCTAAATTCCATTTTGAGGTTAGTGAAAACAAGGAAGTATTTTTTCTATATTCAAGACTGTGGCATCCCTTGAATTCTATTCACAGACCAGAATTATATAAAAAATAAAAATCCTTCATGCACAAGCTTGCTTTTCTTTATCCTACAACTTCCCCTCAAATAAAACATATTTTAAATTGCATCTCATTGTTTATAAAGATTATTTTGGAGTATATATCAGTAAAATCATAGCTACTCTCCATAAGCCTATAGATAGTACCAGGCATCTCTGTTATGTGGTGGATGAAACAGGGAACTTTCTGTGAGAAATTGCATCATAAGCATATTTTATACAATTTATACATTTCATAGAAGTCTACCACTACTTAAACACTTCAGAGAAATTTCTTCTAATCATTTTGGATTTGTTGTACTATCAGAGAGAAACACTTAAATTATATAGCAGTTTTCCAGGGGGTGGGAATTTTGAGGGTGGGGAGGTGGGAGGGGGGGGTAGGTAGGGGTTACATCCACAGAGAAGAAGGAGGAGGGGTGAGGGGATTGGGGGTTCCTGGGTGGGTGGGGGATGGGGTAAGGGGACAACATATGAAATGTAAATAAAACATCCAATAAAAAATTAAAAAAAATTATATAGCAGTACAGTTGCAAATAGTTTTGTACATTTGTGCTTAACATTACTTCCTTAATGTGTATCCTTGACTATAGAATGATCATTATTTCTAATTTAATGAGCATAACAAATAAAAATGATATTGTTACATAGCACAGGCATCCTCGTTGCACCTGTGCTATAAGTAACTTCTGTTTCCTCTTGAACTCCATCAGTCTTGTACTGAAAATATGCTAATAACAGTTGTTTCATGATTACAGTCCTTTTATATTACTTATGGTAATATATTCTTGTTGAAATGAGTTCATTTGTACATTTGCTATTACATATTTTGAAATAGCAGTGAATCTATGGGAGAATCTGTCACTTATATTTTGAAACGTATTTGTATTTCACAAAACTTAAATGGAAAATAACCCCAAGAACTCTGCCACAAAACTGATGCGATTGGAAAGCTGCACATGATCATTTTTTTGAAAGTATAAAATGAAACAGAGAACTGTAAAAGCTAGAGTTTTTAAAAAAAAACTTAAAGGATCTGATCTTGAGTTTTTAAAGCACAAATTACAGTATTTATTATAGGTTAAACTGGTAAAATGAGAGAAAAATTTCTAACCAATTATAGCCAAATCCCAACTGTAATTAACCTACAATTTGAATTATATTTTACAACAGAGTCAGTATATAGCACTTTCTACACAATTAAAGGAATATAAAATTACAGCGCTTTATTGGTGGGCAGATAAATTGCCCCCATTGTTATTTATAAATTATAACTTCAACTTAGAAGTGAAAACATACAAGATTTTAATCACTCAGTTTAATAAACATTATCAGGAAAAATATAAACATGTTTTGTTCAAGTACTATGTAGTTTATAAACACAAGAACCAAAATGTCTTTAAAATAATTATCCTACCAATTTAATCACCATTATAAGGTCTTTATGATATATATTTTTTTAATGTTACATATCATTATTATTAGCCTAGTCATTTCTTACATTCTTATTTTATACTACATTGAGCCCATCCTCAAGAGTGACATTAAATAACTTTCAAACTGTGAATCAACAGATTTATTATTTAATTAATGAAATGCTTGTATGATTAATACCAAGATTTTGATCACTCTTAAGGGAAAATGTATTAATTATCAAGGAAGTAACTTAGCAATAAACTTGGGTTCTTTACTTTATCTCAATATAATAAAAATTTTAAATCAATATTTAATATAAAAACATATTTAGACGATTACATTGTTTTTTAATTTTGGCAAGTTTTGTGTGTACATACACATATGCATATCAACTCATGTGTCTCTTTTGTATACACTAAGAGTTCTACACTATTTTTGAGTAATGTAAGTTGGTATGAAAGTATACTGGACATAAATTCCAAACCTTCTTTTTAATATACCTTAAACAAAGATGTTCATCAATTCTAGCCCTAAATATTAAAATCAACATATTATGCAGATCACATGTAGGATGCAGTGATTACCATAGAATTGAATAATGTAATAGTCTCATTTGGTAAATGAAGACCAAGTTCTTCTTTATACAACAAGAACCTCTAGACTCCATAAATGGAAGCATAATTCCAAATCTCATATATATTTTCTGTGCTTTCCAATTACCGTAACATGAATTTGGTTTCAGGTTTATTCTAAAAGAAAATTAAATGGTGATTGAATACTGTATCAACCATTTTCTATTTTTTTTCTTCCTTTTAAATTTGAATATTTTCTACCAAAGAACCTTTTCAAGAATATAGTAACAAATGTAATTGAAATGAAAGTTAATAATACAATCATGTTTTTACAACAAAAACTACAAGCATTGTTGTGAAAATCATACCAAGTACCTATTTTTCTTACAAAATAGTCATTTATGATTGTCTCTCCTGATCTTTTTCTTTTGGGGAAAAATACCTGAGATTCAGCTGGATAAAGCTGGAATACACTAAAGAGAGCCACATTTAGGCAATCCCACATGATTTTTAGCACTAATTTGGAAGTATAAAACAACTAAAAGGCGCTAGAGAGCAACAAGTATGTATTATAGACCAAAAAAAAAAGTCATTGCTGCTATTGATATTTGATGTACTTCTTCACATTAGCACCTATCATCCATATTAAAATCTTTCATGAACAAAATCTATTTTAAAAGACAGTGTAACTCTGCTAAAAGTCTCTGTCACCCTACCTCTTTCTTCTTTCTGCCAGCTCTTTGCAGATCTCGCGCCACCGTAGACTCAAGCTTCCTATTTTTTCTTGTAGAATATTGGCATCTGTTTTTGACGACTGTTGAATTACTTCTTCCCCAGTTGCATTCAGTGTTCTGACAACAGCTTGGCGCTGCCCAATGCCATCCTGGAGTTCCTGTAAGCCACCAGAAAGAAAAAACAAAACTGAAACCCAGTCTCCTTTAATCTGCGAGAAAGTTTAAAGAACATGTTCCTGTGTGCGGTTACAACAAAAAAAGACAGAAACAGAAAAGCTCACAATGAAAGTTGCTCAGTGAACCTGACATGTACACTTCCAATGGATACAAGACAGAAAGACACCTTTTATGTTAGTGAAAAAGCACCCTCTCAGTTCAGCTCAGGGAGTCGGGGTTGTTTTGTAAGCTTGTCAGCTAGAGGATGTTATCCTGTCCTACAAATCAATTAGTTGGAACCTTCTTAAGAGAAAATTCGATTTCTTGTCCCCACAAGGATGTTCTATGTTTAATAGTCTATGAAGTGCTGTAAAATTTAAACATGAACCAAGTATTTGGATGTATTAGTTGGTTGTCAATACAAAGGTGAAAAAGAACACTCATACTTTAGCTATAGTACTTTTTAAAAACTCTCTAGAGCTTTTAAAATAAAAGTAATTACTATATTACAGACATTTATTTCAAACTCTGTTTGCACCGATCTATTTTGCATTATAAAGCCACATAAAACTGAAAATTAATTGCATTCAGGGCAACCCATCAAGAATCCTCTAATGTACAGTAATAAATCTGAAAATAATCTATAGCTACCAGAACAGTTTTATGAGTCGTTGGTGGTGACAAGCTTACATATCTTCTACAATTTGCCCTAAATGAAAATTTAAGAATAAAGCATCAGAAGATTGTTCCATTAAAAAAAGGCGTGATTACAACCAAGTATGCACAAAATGAGAATGACTTTTACCATTAAAACTACAAATGGAATTCCTTCTCTGTAAACCTATTTTAAAAGATAATGTAGAATTTTTAAGGAAAATAATGCATTGCCAATTCTGAAATACAACTTAAGAACTTGAGATACTTACATTTTAAATTTTAAATGGCTTTCAAATCCTTTTGTTACTGACAACATGCTAACAGTACACAGATTATATTTGCTCATACATATGATTCATAATAGATTTGTATACATATCTATCAAATCAGTAAGTTAAAATTTTGATTTTAAAACTTAGCTCTCTTCATCTTCATTTTCTATCAGCACCAAACTATTTTATTATCACTTTTTAAATTTTTTATTCATTTATATTTTATATGCATGTGTATTTGCTTACATGAATTTACATATGCCACCCAAATGAACGTGACTACACATGGTGAAAGAGTGTATCCGATGCCCTAAGAACAGAACCTGAGTCTGTTGCAAGATCAAAAAGTGTTCATAATCACTGAGCAAATTTTCTAGCATATATATATATATTTATATTTATACATATGTTTTTAGTTGTGTGTCTCACTCAGAATGGTATATCTGGTGCATAAGAAGTTTTAGTTAGTATCTCTTTAGTTAATGAATAAATATATGAAATAGGATACAAGAAGGGAAGGAATATAGAAAGACAAGAAGAGGGAAAAAAGATGAAAATAAACTAACCCAATAAAACCACCATTATATTCTCACTGGAAAAATAAAAGAGTCATAAAGGAAAGTATAACTTTCTAGATTTTAGGCAATAAGTTATCTAGTTGAAGAGATTGGACACAGTTGTGGATGACCATTTTTTATATACAATAAGACAGAGAAAGCAACCTTTAAAATACACAGTAGACCAGATGAAGGATGAGCTCGGTAGTAGGAATAATACAAAGGGACTCTAAGGTGAGTTTGGGAGATGATAACTGGCCTTAAACATATGGAGCTTTAGGAACAGCAAAAGGCTGTCAAAATGTAAGGACTTTTGGAGAAAACCTCCATCATTACGATCATAAAGATCAGTTTTATATTGCCATTATGGAGGTGTGAATATAATCAAAGTTGTAACAGTGAGACTGTGTTGTGGATAGACAGAACATAGCTTACTTTAATTGGGGTGTTTATAATTCATGAGAAGTCAATTGAAGAAACCTCCATTTCTAGCTGTGTGTGGTGGCATTCCTCTGTAAACTCAGCACCTATCATTTTCAAGCTGGAGGTGTATTAGAATGTATACATTTATCATTAACTGCATAGTAATTTCAAAGCAGCCTGAGCTACATGATACTTTGACTACAAATAAAAATTTAAAAATGAAAGGAAGAATGACAAAGGGTAATAGAAGGGGTGAGAGAGAGACAGAGAGACAGAGACAGAGAGACAAAGAAACAGAGAACATTTTTCCACTCTGAAAAAAATATCTTTTTAAAAAAATCTGAATAAATATTTCTTAACAATTGTAAAAAGCCATTCAGGGGTCAGTTTTGAGCTCTGTTTCCTAACGACTCACAGTTTATGGGTCCCAAGTCACCTCTGGTACATCATTCTTTTCTAAATTAATTAATTAATTAATTAATTAATTTTTACTTATTTATTTTATATCCTGTTTCCTTTCCCCCTCATGGTCACCCTTCCTCTTCTCCTCTGAGCAGGTTAACTCCAGAAGTACCAAGCATTTTGTGCTACTGAGCATGGAGGGAATAATGTTGATTCAGGCAACAGAGTCAATCCTAGGTATCTAGGAAGAAACTTATTGATGCTCAACGTGAAATTTGACAATGGGCTTGGAAATAAAAGCCTGAAAGTACTATGAAATGTTAAATAAAATCTCCAAGGTTTGTAAGCAACTAGAATTATACAATAATGTGTTAGATTCCTGAAGGGGAAAACTTCACCTAAAGAGTAAGTATGAAGGCAGTTAGAAGGGGATGGTTAGAGGCATGTTCAACACTACAATTAACTCACAGTTTTAAAAATGTAAACACACAAAAACCCTCTGGATTCTTATAAACTAGAAGACTCATTTGAGAGGTATTGTGGGGTGACACAAAAGTTAAATGAAGAGGCAGAAATATAGTATATAATATATATAATATATATGTAATATATATTATATATGCATATATATGTATATGTAATATATATGTAGTATATATGTATATATATGTATATATATTCCAAATAACAATTATTTATGAATGAATTATCAGAATAGACTTTAAAATAATAAAAAGGAATTCTAAGAGAGCTTGATAAACTGCTGTTCTGACTCACTGAGTCTGTAGAAGGACAGGGTTCTGTATTTCTCACTGTCTCCAAGAAGTGGGTAATAGCGCTTATGCAGAGACAGTAATTGACATAGTAAGGTTGTAGACAAAATGTCATGTGTCTTCTGTATTAAGGGATTTTTATTGCTGGTTACAATTATAAAGCCATGTCAGAACTCTTATGTACTTTTGATCTCACCTCTTTACCTACCTGCTAATATCTATGGTGACTTTTACAGCTAATTATAGAACCAACAAGGACTTTATTATCTCCATATTGCAGATAAGAGATAGAATTGTATAGCTAAAAATGAACTGATTACTTAAGATTGTTAGTTCTAAATCTCATTTATACAGAATCCTAAATCAAAGTCTTTATTATTTTAACTCTGTAAAGGAAAACCTCATTAAATAGTGCATCAAATTTATTTGAGATGGTTTTGTAGCCAGGAGAAATATTTACAGTGTGTGTTCTACTTAAGAAGGATATTTCAGCAATAAAGCATGAGAGAGAAAAATAATAGATCAAACAGGAAATAAAAATTGCATATGCTGTTTCATGGTTAGCTTATGAGGCAGAAAAAGATAGCACTTGATTTACAAAGTTAAATGTAAAGTCTCAATCAACTTCATTCACTGCAGTATAAAAGCATTAATTTTAATTCTATAGTGTATAAATATTTTAAGTACTGAATTATTCATTACCCACGAAACTTCCAAGCTTTGATAATCATATTAATATACTGTTGTCATAGGCATTCTTATCTACTTTTCTAGCAATTAAGATCTAGTTTTAGTATTGGACAAAATGAAAATCATAAGTAAAACTACTTGATAATTCTGCAAAGTCAGAAAAGCTTTTGTAGTTTGATTCCAATATTTAAGCATTCATTCTTAATTAGGAGCACATATCAGGCTCCCCCAGGGAGCTCTTTCAAAACACAAATGCCCGAATTTCCATGCCAAGCCTCCAGGATAAGAATCTCAGGGATTGGGAGTATAGTCGAATGAAGGTATTTAAAACTGATATGCTATGAAACAAAGGTGAGGGCAACTAAAGATAGATGGAGGGTGCAGGGAAAAGCAAGGGCTATGTCTGTCTGATAACAACTGAATAACTCTTAGCTCCCTTTTCAATTAGAAGTGAATGGAAATTATATAAATAACACTGTTACAAGTCTAAGTCTTTTACAGCTGCTAAAATTGAGGAGAGAAAAAAAATATAAGAAGAGTAAGGTGCCAATTGTTTAGAAATGAAAAAATATGAGACAACAAAAAGAAGGGCCCATTGATTTTCATTATCATGGAGCTATTTGACGATATGCAACTACTTCCTTGATTAAAATGTACTTTTTGTTGTAAACACAAAGCTAATACCATAAAAGATATCAATTTTAAAGCATTAAAGAAATGTTATCTAGCTGTCAAAAAAAAAAACAAAAAAAAATCCTTATCTTTTATGTGATATATTGAATAAATTTTAGAATAGTCTACTTATAAATTATCCTAGGTTGTATCAAAATACAATGAATGAAAAATAAAGTATGACAAATGTAGAAAAGCAATGAGCACCCCCTTGCAAAAGTAAAATCCCACAATTATGAGAAAATGAACAATGGATTTTAGCATGAGTTATGTGTGAAATAAAATCAATTGTGAAAATTTAAACTGAGAAACAAAATACACAAACAGGAGAAATAAATTATTATCATCTGGGAGACAAAGAAGAAGGCTGATAGAACAAAGCAAGAAAAACAAACATTCAGTGAGTGAACAAGTAATCCTGCATCCTATCCTGGGGTTTCAGTCCTTGCAATCTTGACTATTTTGAGGCAGATGAGTCATTCATTCAGTCTACAAATTGGTCAAATGTAAGCATGCAAGACAATGAACCAATAAATAGTTGTCAAACAGGCAGGTGAATTCTGCGGTGATATTTCACAAATTCTTGCTGGTTTGTCTCTTCTGTGCTAGTTAAAATCATTTCCACAATGAGTTTTTGTATTGAAGCAATGTAGATGGGGCAAACTCCCAAGGTACAGAGTAGGTCCAGGGGCAGCAAACTACAGCACAGCTCACGTGTGGACAAGGTTTTTCCATCCTGGTACCATACATGCATGAGAATTTACACAGCATAGTGAGGAAGACTAAAAGATGACTAAAGCTTCATGCTTTTTTGAGGAAAGTACAAGTTGAAAGTAAGGAATGAGAACTATGAGAGGTGAAACTCAAGACCAGAGAGGCTCAGAATGAGAAAAGTAAGAATTGGGATTACTTATTAATTGCAAGATCAAGTCTTTCCTATATGCCTCTGCAACATGCTCTGTCACCTGTCCTCTCCTCAAAAGTTTAGTTCCATATCCCAGGGAAAAGGAATAGATTTCATTCTACCCTTTCTGTTGGAGTGATTTTATATCTTGACAATAATATATCTCCAGACTTTAAATTTACCATAGATTCAACTTTTGGAAAAAGAATTAAAGGTTTTTTGCTAGTGATTTGCAAACTAAATCAAACCAAAAAGAGCCAGTCCTTGAAATGAACATCAGTTTTTTTAATACCCCCTTTAGCCTCTGCCTTCTCCTGGTTCCATTTTATTTCCATTTCATTAAACATTTATTATATTTCATTAATAAAAACAGTGAAACCACATATATATTTTTAATGAGTTTTTCCCACAAGAACAGGGGTTTGGAGTTAGTCTGTTAGAACACCTCTAGTAACCTCATTTCCTTGAGATACAAAGAAATCATGTTCACTGGTGCTATTTCATATTTGCACTTCAAACTGATAGTCATTAAAAAGAGAAACTCATTTTTAAAAAAGAATTAGATGGCTTTTTTCCCAAAGCAATGAACTAAAAAAATATTTACAATAGCAATCTATTGTGATGAGACAATTACTAATATCAAATTGTAATAAAATTTTATTTGCATGTGCTTATCTCATTGATAATAGTAATATAAATTTATCATTATTATTAGTATCTGTTAACATATATGTGTGTGAGCATGTGTGTGTGTGTGTGTGTGTGTAGGCTTTTCCTCTTCAGTTTTAAACACAATTTCCATGCAAAATTTTACTCAAAGTATCAGACACCCACTCCCACCTCTCTCTCTCTCTCTCTCTCTCTCTCTCTCTCTCACACACACACACACACACACACACACACACACACACACTCTCACACACACATACACAAATTCTTGCATTTAATGTTCTAAAACAGGGGGTTTAATATTAAATCTGGGATCATATGCGTTTAAAACTACATTTGTTTAATTGTTTAAATGTGTTTTTGCAGGTTGTATTAGTATTCTACCAATCTCCAAAGTCACTTAGACTGTTTTAAAAACACTGTTGTTGTAAAGTATACAACTTTCTAAAGTAAATATATTTTGTTTGTTAAAGCCGAAGCTAGATGCTAGTCCTTTCTAGGTTCACAGATTTTTTCAGTTGTTCTATCCAGTTCTAAACTACTCATGAGAACTTCTGAATAAATGCCTGAAAATACTTTAAAGCTGTTTTGGTTTGCTCTATGTTTTTGTTTTTCTACATTTGCTCTGATTTCTTAAGGGAACAAATTGGCCTCTCTACTAAAAAGGAGTTCTTCTCTAACAGACAGGCTTGCTCCTTTATTAAGTGATCTTGGTTATAGAATATGCTACTTGGACATTTTATTTCAGTACACGTTAGATATTTCATGTGGGGACATATTCTACATAACCAAAAATACAGTGGCTTTTATTAAAGAATATTAGAAAGAAGTTATAAGTAATTTATAACTTCTCATGTCTTTCTAGAGGTATTATAATTTGTCGCTACACAAGTATTTATTTAAAAAACCATTTGGAGGATAGATCAGCATACAGTATGTATGCATGTGTTTATAGAAATGACAACACAAACATTTAAAATAAAGGCAATGAGAAAATAGAATGGAATATGGACTACAACTGTTGGCTTAAAATGTATAGTTCACTGGTACTGTAATGCGCAGAAACTTTCAAATAAATTTATTTAATTCTGGTGTGTGTGTGTGTGTGTGTGTGTGTGTGTGTGTGTGTGTGCAAATGAGCATGGGGAGGCTCAAGTGCACATGCAAAAGAGCACATGCGGAGGTCAGAGGACAATTTGCAGAACTTGGGTATCTCCTTTCACAATGTAGTTAGGCACTCCAGCAAGCATTGTTAACCTAATGAGCCATCTAGTTGGCTGGTCTTTGTTGGTTATGAAAGCCAGTGTTTTATATTGGTATTTCCAAGCCTATAAAACCTTTTTTACTTTATATTTTACAGTCCACTGAGCACGTCTTATGCAATAGACATTGTACTAGATTCTGGTCATCCTTGCATGCAGAGAAAATAGGCTGGAGAAACTCCAGATCAAAGTGGGAAAAATTAAGTAGAAAACATCTTGGAAGTCACATTAATGTAATAGCTTAGGTGGGGAAGCCTGTGGTTACAATGTAAATAAGTGGACAGAAATAAAACTATTTGTAATGGAATAAGACAAGATTTTGTTTGTACCAAGGAAAGGAATGGAGAACAAATATATTAGATGGGCATAGTAACCTAGATCTCCTAGGAAATCATATAAATACAGGAAATATCAAACAGACTCATCTAGTTTAATTCATCTATCTTTGCATTTATGCATGCATGTAATAGTAATTAATAAAGTAAAAGGACATAAATTTAAAAGATATGGGAGAGCATAAGAGGAGTTAGAAAGAGGAAAATGAAAGAAGGAAAAGATGTAATTATAGTTACACTTAAAATTTTAAATACATATTTTAAAAAGTAGCAATCTTAATCTAAATTTATTTTGGGAGTTCTTGATTATTTTCATAAGAGATGTTGCATAATAAAGGCACAGGAGAAATTATACCCCCTTGCTTACTGAGTTTTATTGATAGTTGACAGAATAGACATTTATTAACATCAAAGTGTTTATAATGTATAAAGTTGAGAAACACTATGATAATTCACAATATCTTTTGTAAGAGGAGACTTTTGGAGCCAATTACTACTATGTAAACCTAGCTGGCTCTAGACTTGAGATTTTTTCCAGCCTCAGCTACCTGAATGCAAATTTGCAAATATTATTTTCATAAGGCTGGTCATTTTTTATACCAAAAATTTCATTCAGAAAACTAGTAATGATAATTACTCAAAAATTTTTTCAGATAATAAGCTTGGTGAAGCTCATTGACAGAGGAATTGGCTACCATGTGAATATTCTTGAATTTGATCACTAGTGATGGATGGGTGAGAGGGAGAGAGAAAAGAGGAATGGCGAGAGGAGGAAGAGAAGAGAAGGAAAGTAGGGAATGAGGAGAGGACAGGAGAAGAGGGAAGTGGAGGGGAAACTAGAGGAGAAGAGAGGAGAGGAGAGGAGGGTTGGGGAGGGGAGGGGAGGAGAGGGGAGAGAACGGGAGGGGAGGGGAGGGGATGGGAGGGGGAGAGGAGAGGAGTTCTTTAAACTCTCTACTGTTTATTTAATAGGAATTCTATGTGTTATTATTATGGTAAAATCTCTAAATGGCTGTACAATGTGGCAAAAATTTCAAAGCTGGTAAACATTTTATCAAATGTAGTTCTACACAATAACTACTTAGATAAGATTCGGTTATACTTGTGAAGAAGCTATGCTTTTACTTTTCATTAACAGCCTGAATACAATGGAGTACAGAGTACAGCACATCACCCAAGTAGCTCTGTATAATGTTATTCAATACAACTGTGGATGGTTTTCTTTCTGTAAGCTATATATAGCAATCACCTGTATGGTCATGTCCATAATCTATCTCCTCTCTCTCTCTCTCTCTCTCTCTCTCTCTCTCTCTCTCTCTCTCTC